>NC_140973.1:50295173-50317673 GCF_056783735.1 Eptatretus burgeri | reverse complement strand
GATGGAAAATGTTCAGAATCGACGAAACATAAGACTTGCTACATCTTGGAAACAAGCTTCAAAGTTAATTAATAGACCAAGTTTTGAGCGAGCGGAGGTGTTTTCAGAGAACTTTTGTGCTATTCGTTTGAAAAAAGAGAATATTGAAATGGATAAACCTATTTATATAGGAACATCAATTCTTGACTTGTCAAAATCGTTAATGTATGACAATTACTATTATAATTTAAAATCAAAGTATAAGGATAATGTGTCATTGGTATATATGGATACAGATAGTTTTATATTGAAATTAAGACAAGTGATGTAGATGAGGATATGATTGATAATATTGATATACGTATATGATACAAGTAATTATAAGTCAGGTGATGTGTTGTTTTCATCAAAGAATAAAAAGGTTATTGGCAAGTTTAAAGATGAATTGGGTTGGAAGGTCATGAGTGAATTTATAGGATTGAGATCAAAGTCTTATGCTTTTACGTATATTGATAATAATAACATTGAAAGGTGTAATAAGAAGATTAAGGGAATAAAGAAAAATATAATCAAGGAAACAATAAAATTTAAACATTATTACAACTGTTTAACCTTAAAGAAGGAAGAGTACAGAAAAATGAATACAATAAGAAGTTATAAACATCAATTATTTCCAGAAGAGATAAATAAGAAAGCATTAGGAGCTTTTGATGATAAAAGATATATTTTGGAGAATGGAATCAATGGTCTCCCTTATGGTTATAAGTATAAGTGTTAAGATATTGGGTTGGGAATTTTAACAGGCTATCGCCGTCTTTTTACTGATTTATAAATGATAGAACCAAGCAATAACCAAACCAAAGAGTGGAGATGTAATCAGCCTTGGTATTTAAATGGGAAACAAAGAATGTGAGAAATATCAAATAAGTCTTATTGAAGAAATAACTGGGGTAAAAGTTGATAAAACAAATAAGCGGATAAATTTAATTACAAATAAGTTGTTGGATGTAAAGAAAAAAATAAATATCCTTGAATGGACTGAAAACTTTGGTTATCAATTGAACAATGGAAAAACGATTTACTACACTCTCAAAATGATATGTGGCTCAGAGGGTGGTCAAGTAAGAGCATTCAGTTAAGTTTTTCATTTCATTTCTGCTCAACAAAGGCACTTATACCAAGAACCAAGTTCCAAGTTATTCTTTGTGAATATTCTCGATGGAAATGAATGTTATAAGAAATTTTGTTATTCCTTAAAGTAGAACATGGGCAAATATTCGTTGGTTTGCTCTTTGAGTGGAAAAAAAAATGAAAGGGAAGAACTGCTTCAATCAGTAAGTCTCAATCTTTCATAGTCTCAATTTTACATTTGCTTGTATGGGAGGGAAGGGGATAGGTGGGGAGAAAATCGGTCTCCTATTTTGGGCTTTTGGGGCTTGAGTCAGAAATTCTTTCCCTTTCCCCCCATTCATTTGAATGGGAGTCCCAGAAACCCCATTTATCATCTACTCACAGTTATCCAATTCTCTTTCACATTCCAACATTATTCATTATGTGCAGCTCGACCATTAAATGAATACGCATAAAAACATTGAAACGGCAAGAATAATGACACAAAATATTGAACTAACAATTCAGAAGGACGTAAAGGCGCTCCCAATTCTGGTGCACATGTCTATACCGATCCAATCGCACACTCTAATGGGACATCAAATTACAGTCCTTGGTTAATTTTAATCACCAACAAGACAAGAAGAGTTAACATCTCGAATAAATAGAGTGATATGTGATCCTTCAATCCATATGAACAGACAAATGCATTAATTCCACTAGGGAAGGGGGTGGGGGGGGGGACCAAACAGTAAAATGGTTTCGGTCACACGGGCGAAGGATTTGACATTCCATCAATAACATTCTCATTCGTGTCGCTGTGAATCGAACTCCTGAGCGGCGTCTTGATATGTATGTTGAAATATTCATGTAACGCGACATCAAACCATTATTGTGTGGAAAATGCTATCCAGTAAGGCTTGGGGCAGGCAAAGTGTTTCTCCACCTCATCGCTTTGGGAATGACGGTCAAAGGACGATTGTACTTCTTGTTATTTTATAATTGAGTCTTGAACAGTGCAGTATGATTCAGTCGAGTGCATACATGTGATGCACCTGATGTAATAATTAGTTTGGCATCATTTTGCTGTTGTAAAGTTTAGAAACATTTGAGACATAAACGTGATGTCTCGCATCTGCAGCATGGAATTGAAGCATATTCTAATAATAATTACCTCTGCTACCGAAGGTGGATTGAGATTACGTTTTCACTCCTGTCTGTTTGTTACATGGTGAAATTATTTTATCAATATGTTGGTCTGTCTTTGTCTGTTTGTTTGTCACACAACTTTTGTCCACAGTTTTCAAGCAATTGTTCTGAATTTATTTTTGGTGTATGTGGGTGACCAGATAAGGACAAGCAACACACATTTTTGGTCAGAATGCAGATACTATAATTTTTTCAGTGATTCTTCACCATTGAGAGATAGTGCCAAAAACAATATATAATATGATTTCTCAAAAACGTATTGACGGATTTGGCCGAAACTTGGTGGGCAGGTTGGGTGTGTGACAAGGCCAAAGCATTTCGATTTTGGTGAAGATCTACATCAATATTCGAGAATTTTAATTTTTTTTAAAAGTGATTCTTGACCATTGAGAGATGGGACCAAAAATGATATGTAGCATGATATTTCAAAATGTGGACGAGTTATGACAAAACAAGGTGGATGAGTTGGTTCGGTGACAATAACAAGCTGATTCGATTGTGGTTCAGGTCTGGATCCAGATGCAGTCCATCAGTGGGATACAAAATGTAAACTGTTCAGCCTGATGGAGGTATGCGCTCTCCCGAGTGCTGTTCTAGTTCTTTATGCATTCAGCCCAGCACAGACCTGAGCTCAGTTTTTTCATTTGTTCTGTATCAATGTCAAAATGTTCATTGTCTCAGAAAATGCAAGCAATTAAATTATCTGTTGTAATGTTGTCTTGAAAATTGCATAGGTTGTGCAAAGATTTTATTTTGAGCATGTGTAAACAAGGAGCATTTCACTAAATATTTAATGACCTTGATGGATGATGAAGTGTTAAAAATTCCCAGTGATAACATAAAGTATTCCTTTTAAATGCTTCAGAAGAATTTTTTTTCGCTTCTCATTGATTTATTTGATGAAATGGTTACTACCAAAACCTATTTCACATCGTGTGCTGCCTTTTTGGCTGCTGGTTGCATCATTGGTTATGGGCGCGGCTATGCCGCTGATGCAGTGCTCCTATTACTAGTACACTCGTGCTCATTTTGCCTATCTCGGAAGGATGACAGGCTGAGTCAACCCCCTGCGGTTAATTCAGTGGCCAACAGGCCTCAAACTCAGGACCCTTGGATCCGAAGCCACCACCCTAACTGCGAAGCCAACACCAGGCTTGTAAAACATATTTGCACCTCCACCTCTTTTCTCTACACGATGGACCCTTTAAAATAAAAAAATAGCAATTTGATGAATTTTGACAAGAAACAGCAAGTTTTAAAGTGTTTAAAAAATGAATGTTCATTTATTCAAAAATTTGCTTTTTGTTTTGAGTTTGTTGAAACAACAAAAAAATCTTTCAAATTCAGTTGACTACAACTTGCTGCATGCAATGTTGATGAAAGCTTTTTATACCGTTATTGCTCCAAACATTTTTTATTATATCATTATTGTGTTTTCAATATCATAGTTACAATATGCACTCGCATCCGTTTGCTGGCACGGGAAATGGATGTGCATTCATGTGAGTTTTGATCCATTACTTTGCACCTGCCTCATCATAGCATATGCATCTCATGTGGGTCACGCTCCTGCATCTTACAGTTGTTATTGTGTTGTATTTTCAGCGACAGGCAAAGTTTACAGAGAGCAAGCTGAAGGCGACAAAAGCACGTAATGAGTACCTTCTGAGTTTACAAGCTACCAACGCGGCCCTGCACAAGTACTACATTTATGACTTGTCAGATCTTATTGATGTAAGTTGCACACCCTGCCATTCTTCGATAAAGTTCAGGAAAGTTCAGTGTTGAGAAAGTAAATTGTTGTGAAGAAACTAAAATACTTGGTGGGTATTCCCCTCTTACACACCCAGTTTGAGATTTGCAAATACAGTATATCCTGGCTTGAGAGACCACCCATAATGCGAACCCGAGGTGTTCTCTCAAAAAGTTTTTATTTTATTTTATTAGATGTTCACACTCGAGACATCATGCTTTATTGTGACACATCTACTTAACCCTTTTCATGATAACTATGAGCATCAATTTCGTTTTTTAGAACACAGTACATTGCTATTAAATGGCACCAAAACGTTTTATTTTCTCGGATATATATGTATATGTATATGTATATGTATATGTATATATATATATATATATATATATATATATATATATATATATATATATATATATATATATATATATATATATATTGTTACGGCTGTGGAAATTCGCATTACACCATAAAGGACCCGTAGGTGAGATATCTTGATAGGTGCATGTGTAGTTAGCCCTAACCCGTTGCCTAGAGGGAATTTATGTGATTCATCCGGGCTGCGACGCTTTGAGATAGCCGTTTTTCTGTTTTATCTTTATTTTGAACCAACCACGTCTCAACCGCCATCACACAACAACCACCTTAACCACCACGCCAGCCATCGTCACCAACTACAACCACGCTCCAACCCTCAGACAACAACAACAATGCCAACAGCCACAACTTTTACCTTCACAACTCAATCCCACAAACATCGCATCACCGCCATTCCCAAACGGCACCATGACCATCAAACCACCACCGAAAACCCTCCACCACCTTCACTTCTCTCCTTCTACGGCCATTCCCGCACCACCGGTGAACACTGAGGGTCAGGCTGTCTCGGGCCCGTTCGGCAATTGGTGCCGAACGCACCGAGCCGCGAGCGCAAATAGCGGCCTTTCCGAGGGAGAATTCGGATCAAGAACGCTACACGCCCACTTTTCCTCCGTCCAATTAGCAAGCGCAGGGCGGCTTGGCCCCGCCTCCAGGCGCGTCCGTGTGAAATTGATATATGCAAATTCTGGGATTAGGGGAGGTTCACGCCCACTTTTCCTCCGTCCAATGGGGAGCGTGGCTCGGCCCCCGAGGTCATCCTGATCCGGATATTTGCATATTGTTTTCTCCTGCCGGCCTATAAAACGGCGAGCGCAAGGCGAATTAGGGCAGAAAGAGTGAGTCGAGCCATCGGTGTGGCAGAGTCGAGTCGGGTGGCGAAGTCATCGAGTTGGGTTCTGGAGTCGGCTGAGAAGAGTTGCGGGAAGAGGCAAGGAGCTCGGGTCCGAGGCGAGGACGGCGGTCGGCGACGAGGTCGCGGTGTGGGATCACTCGTCGCGGGACCCAAGCCAGCCAGCCTTTCTCCCTCCCCCAGGGCATCAACAATTCCCCCTTTCCCCCGCGCTGAGATAGTGCAACAAGGGGGCCCCGTTCCCACCCCACTCCAAAATCGTGCCAACGAAACCCGCCAAAGAGCACGTAGTCGGGGCACAGCCACACGGCCACATCTGCGGCTCGTCCGCCAACGCGTCACGAGGACGCGGGTAGGACCCACCCGGTCTCGCGGGCCTGGCCGCTCCTTCAGGTCACGCGCGCATATTGGCCTACAGGCCCGTCTGCCCCCTTGTCTATGAGGGTGGCTTCTTTCCTTTGCTTTTGAGTAAATGTGTGTTGGTGCTGTCTGTAAAGTAGAACTGTACAAGTGTTGCCGTGTGTGCGCGTAGTCGGTAGTAACTCTGCGTCGTCGTTGCTTTTGTTTTGATTGTGTATGGCTGTATATGTGTGCTTTCCGTGTGCCGGGAAATAAATGTGCTTTGTGTGAACTGTTTTCCCGTTTCGCTTCGTCTTTTCTTTATTGACCCTCCATCCTGCTTCACGTAAAGGGTTCGTAGTGGGCTTAATACGCCCGGTAATTAATCGGAACCGTCGAGGCCGACGATAACACCGCTTGGTTATCACTGTAGCACGGAACGGACCGCTTAAGCAGTTCGTGTCCGGAGTCGGCCTGTGGTGTGGTACGATCGCTCGGTCGACCATCCGCGCAGGTACTTAGGTAGATCGAATTTGGCGAGCAACCCTATCCTGCGCGGGTGGGCAATTGGCACCTGACTGGTCAGTACATGCATATGTGGGTCACGACTGAATTGTCCATCCGGTGGGCGACGCGGTCGTGATTGGAGTGACGCGGCCGTTCGCACGCTGGCGGGTGCGAATTCGCAACAATATATATATATATATATATATATATATATATATATACATACATATATGTATATGTATACATACATATATGTATACATACATATATGTATATGTATACATACATATATGTATACATACATATATGTATATGTATACATACATATATGTATACATACATATATGTATATGTATATATATGTATATGTATATATATATATGTATATATATATATATATATATGTATATATATATATATATATATGTATGTATGAGCCTGGTGTTGGCGCAGTGGTTAGGGCAGCGGCTTGGGATCCAAAAGGTCCTGAGTTCAAGCCCCATTGGGCCACTGAATTAATACTCCAGGGGGTTGACTCAGCCTGTCATCCTTCCGAGGTCGGCAAAATGAGTACCTAGTGTACTGGGCCGGTGTATACCCCGGTTAAAATAGGTGTACCATATCCCTGTGTCGTAAGAGGTGACCAGGGTTGCGTCAGGAAGGGCATCCGGCATAAAACATGTGCCAAATCACTATGCGGATCATACGGATGATCCGCTGTGGCGACCCCTAAAAAGGGAGCAGCCGAAAGAAGAAGAAGAAGAAGATATATATATATTCCTCAATACGTATACCTCCGTTAAAAAAAAAAATACCATCTGCATTTTAAAGGAAATGACAGCATAAATCACAGTTTTCACCTGTCCTGTTTCTCATACTTTATTACTGTGTGATGGTAAAGTTTGAGGCGTACTTATTAATGCACACCAGGTGATGAGATGATGAACTACATTCGTTTACACCCATTCCTCGATTGATGAAATGTGTGTATATATATATATATATATATATATATATATATATATATATATATATATATATATATATATATATATATATATATATATATATATATATATATATATATATATATATGCTCTTGAAAAGTAGTACATAAAGCGAAAGCCCATATATCGAACCCAATTTTTCCATTGACTTCACTTCCATTGTATAATTTGAGATGCATTCCTATGGAAAACATTTCAGCCCCAGACGTAATAAAAAAAAACACTTAAGAATACACTTAAGCACTTGTGCTATCACTTGCACTTGATGGCCTTCTTCCAGACATCTTGACTTTGAAGTAAGAACGATGAAAATGGGTGAAATCCTGTACAATACAGTACCAAGCGTGATCAACACAATGGACTGAATCAAAACAAGCCAAGCTTAAGCGGCAGTGTAATGGCAAACCATTACTGTATGAAAAGCATGCAAATTTGAAATGCATGTTGGGACAAACGACAGACCATGCTTTTTTAAAAACCAACTCCCCCCTCCCCCCCTCTCAAATTTTTTTCAAAAAAATATTTGATATTCAAAATTCCAGAAAAACTAATTTAACATCACGTATAACGAATAGGTTCCCTAATTTATACATTGCGTTGTCGCAAAATTCCAGATGTTGAGTTGCCATATAATGAGGGAGGTATGCACAGTAATCCCTTAATTATATGGACATTCAAGATCAGAAAATTTGGTACAACGGAAATGAGTAATTGGGGATTAAATTTCGACATTCAGAAATTTTGCTTCCCTAAAAATATAAATATATTTTAGAGGAATGAAAATTATATAAAAATGCACGATCTGTGTGTTTTATTTACCTGAAGCTAATTTCATACTTGGCTGTTTGTTGCTGCATTTCCCACAACACCCTCATGCATCACTTCCTCTCATAGTCGGTGGTTTGTGTGATTTACGCTCCTTTGCTTTTCACATTTGTTCAAGACTATAAAGTGCTTCACCCTTGCGTAAGATGTCTGAAAGCGACCCTCTCGCAACAGCGGCAGGAAGAGTGCAAAGAGAGCCCATAAAGCAATTGCTTTATAAGTTAAACTTGATGTATTAAAGAGGATTGACAAGGTGGAAAATCATTGACATCACGAAAGTGCTTGGCCTTGCTATCTCCACATTGGGCACAATAAAAGACAGTAAGGACCCCTCAGTCTAAAGACATAGTATTTAAATAAAATTTTTACGATGCATATTTTATACATCAGAGTTAAGATTTTGTTCCATAGGAAACTATCTCCACTTATATAATGGGAGTTACATGGGATATTTAAATTCGACATGTGGAAATTTATCTAACTGAATGATTTTAAGTAGTGTAACCCTTCTGTATATCGAGGAATTTATTGTACTGTAAGATCTGATTTGTGTCGGCCGATATCCATGACCCAACCAGAGCACTGCATGCACTAAAACGATTTAATTTTAGTATGTACAGTGAGTGCTTCCTCATTGTACAGCAAAATTAGTGTCCATAGAAAGACAAAGGTTGCCTTTCATGAATCATATTGCCTTTTAATGTTTATATCACTTCAGCAAATGGGCTGAAGTGATCCCATCAGGGCAGGTTTTTGAGACAAAAATATGGCTTTAACAAAATCGGTATCATTGGGCAATCCCTTTACGTTTTTACCTCTGTCACTGTACTATGTGGACGGAGGTTATGTTTTCACCCCGATTTGTTTGTCTGTGAGCAGGATATCTCAAAACGTTATGGACGGATTTGGATGAAACTTGGTGGACAGGTTTAGTGTGTGACAAGGACGAACTGATTCGATTTTGGTGACTATCTGGATCTGGATCCGAAAGTTTTTGAATTTTTTTTTTTTTTAACCATTGAGTGATCTGGCCAGAAAATGAGAAATAGTGATATCTCAAAAAGTTATGGAAAGATTCAGACGAAACTTTGTGGACAGGTTGGGTGTGTGACGAGGCCAAATGCTCTATCATATTGTTGCGAATTCGCGCCCGCCGGCGTGCGAACGGCCACGTAACTCGAATCGTGGCACGTCGCCCACCGGACGGACAATTCCGTCGTGACCCTCTTGGACTAACGCCGGGAACTAGTCACGGGTGGGCCTTTCGGCCTCACCACGATCGTGCCAATCGGCCCCCCGCGTGGGATAGGGTTGTTCGCCAAATTCGACCTACCCAAGTACCCACACGGAGGGTAGACCGGGCGATCGCACCTCGCCGCAGGTCGACTTCGGACATGGGCCACTTTAAGCGACCCGTTCCGTACTATCGGGATAACCGAGCGGTGTTATCGTCAACCTCGACGGTTCCAATTAATTATCAGGCGTATTTAGCCCACTACCAACCCTTTACGTGAAGTAAGATGGAGATTCAATTAAAGAAAAGACGAAGCGAAACGGGAAAAACAGTTCAACATAAGGCACATTTATTCCGCGGCAAACGGAAAGCACACATATACAATTACAACAATTATGCACCAAAAGCAATTGCAACAAAAGAAACACAATGCAGATCTACTACCGAATACGCGAGCACACGGCAACACTTACACAGTTTTACTTTACAGACGGCGCCGCCAACACATATACTCCAAAAGCAAAAGAAAAAGGCCACCCTCAACTACAAGGGGCAGACGGGGCCTGTGGGCCGAGACCACGTGGAGCCTACCCGTCTTGTGATGAGCCGCAAAATGTCGCGGCGGTGCCCCGACTCCGCGCTCCTCCGCGGGTTTCGTTGGCACTGCTTGGAATGGGGTGGGAACGGGGCCCCCTTTTCGCACTATCTCAGCGCGGAGGGGAAACAGGGGGGGGTTGTTGATGCTCTGGGGAAAGAGGATAGCTGGCTTGCTTGGGTCCCGTGATGAGCGACTCCACTGCGAACTCGACCGCGTTCCCGGCTTCCCCTCTCTGCAGCTCCCCGTCAGACTCCGAACCCCGACCGACCGACTCTCCTCCAGACCCGTCTTGACTGCTGCTGCCACACTTCGCCGCCGCCACACCTCTCCAACTCGCCCGAGCCCGAAACAGAAACTCACTGAATTCGCCCCGCGCTCGGCGCTTTATAGTACGGCAGGAGAATCCATATGCAAATTTCCGGATCAGGATGGGCTCGGGGGCGGAGCCACGCTCGCCCATTGGACGGAGGAAAAGTGGGCGTGAACCTCCCCTGATCCTCGAATTGAATATATCGATTCTACTCCGACGCGCCTGGAGGCAGGGCCAAATCGCCCCGCGCTTAATGATTGGACGGATCAGAAGTGGGCGTGTATCATTCCTGATCCGACTTCCCCTCGGAAAGGCTGCTCTTTGTACCCGCGGCTCAGCGCGCGCCCTGTACGAGGCCAGGGCAGCCTGACGCTCGGCGTTCACAAGTGGTGCGGGAATGGCCGCAGAAGGAGAGGCGAAGGTGGTGGAGGGTTTATTGTGGTGGTGATGGCCATGGCGACGCTTGGAATGGCGGTGATGCGATGTTTACGGGAGCGAGTCGTGACGGTAAAGGTCGTGGCTGTTGGCGTTCTTTTTGTTGTGAAGCGGCGTTGCGGTTGGTGGTTGTTGTGTGATGGCGGTTGAGACGTGGTTGGTTCAAAATAAAGATAGAACAGAAAAAACGGCTATCTTAAAGGGTCGCAGCCCGAATGAATCACATTTATTCCCTCTAAAAAACGGGTTTGGGGCTAACTACACATGTACTTACAGAGATATCTCACCTACGGGACCTGAATGGTGGTTTGCAAATTTCCTCAACCACAACAATATGTATATGTATACATGTGTATATATATATTGTTGTGGTTACCAGATTCGCAAACCACCATTCAGGTCCCTTAGGTGAGGTATCTCGGTAAGTGCATGTGTAGTTAGGCCCAAACCCGTTGTCTAGTGGGAATACATGTCATTTATACGTGCTGCGACTCTTCAGGATAGCCGTTTTTCTTTTACTATCTTTATTTTGGACCAACCGCCATGATCACAACCACAACATCAACCACCAACCACAACGCCGCTTCACCACAACCGCCATGACCTTTACCGACACAACTCGCCACCATCGCATCACCGTCATCTCGCGCCACTCATGGGCACCGATGCTGGACTCGTGTAGGGCGCACGTTGAACAGCGTGTACAAAATCACGGATTTTCTGCTTCAAAAACGGATCCAAAACGACACACGCCCACTTTTTGCCGTCCAATCGGTGAGCGAGGGGCGGGTGGCCCCGCCCCAGGGCGATCGATATATGCAAATTTGTGGATCAAAAGCCTTCACGCCCACTTTTTGTCGGGCCAATGGGGAGCGAGGTGAAAGGTCAAAGGGAGGGGGTCAAAGGCGAAGTTACGGGGGGGATAAAAGGACGGTGTTCGTCAGTCAAAGGAGTCGTAAAAGTCGGAGCGAAAGAGTCAGCAGAACGAGAACGAGGGGTCGGGGAGTCGTAAAAGTCGGAACGAGGGAGTCAGCAGAACGAGAACGGGAAGTAGTAAAGGTCGGAACGAGGCGAGGGAGAGTCGGAAGCAGAGGGTCAAGACTTCGCGGGCGGTGGAGCTGCTCGTCGTGTGCGTTGAAGTCGGAACGGAGGGGACGAGCTGTGGAGAGGCGGCGAGGGCGGACGAGGGGGTGCTCGCGTCGTGCAGGGAGCTGCACCCCTGGGAGGCCGGCAGCGCGACCTGGCCGAGGTGGAGACGCTCGTCGCGCACATAATAAAGATCCTCTATGCCCCGAGCATCAGCAACCCCCCTCCTGTTTCCCCCCCCGCGCTGAGATAGTGCGACCAAGGGGGCCCCGTTCCCACCCCCTGCCAGGCACTGTCCACGAGGCCCGCGGGTTGCGGGGCCATCGCCGCTCCGCGTCTCATCACCAGACGGGTAGGCCCAACCAGGTCTCGGCCCCAGGCCTACCTCATTCTTGAGGGTATTTCTTTTCCTTGGTTTTGGGTATGTGTTGTCGGCGCCGTCTGTGAAGTAGAATTGTATAAGTGTTGCCGTGTGCTCGGTAGTCGGTAGTAGCTCTGCACTGTGTTTTCACTTTTATGTTTGCTTTTTGTGTAAATGGAATTGTGTTTTCTTTTTTGTGTGCATTTGGTGGAATTGTATTTGTGTGCTTCCCGTGTGCCGAGAATAAATGTGCTTTATTGTTGAACTGTTCTCCCGCTTCGCTTCGTCTTTTCCCCCATTGAATCCCTCATCTTGCTTCACGTAAAGGGTTGGTAGTGGGCTGAGTACGCCCGTTAATTAATCGAACCGTCGAGGTCGACGATAACACCGCTCGGTTATTCTGATAGTACGGAACGGGTCGCTTAAGTGGCCCGTGTCCGAAGTCGACCTGCGACGAGGTGCGATCGCCCGGTCTACCCTCCGCGTGGGTACTTAGGTAGTTCGAATTTGGCGAGCAACCCTATCCCACGCGGGGGCTGATTGGCTCGATCGCGGTGAGACCGAAAGGTCCACCCGTGACTGGTTCCCGGCGTTAGTCCGAGAGGGTCACGACTGGATTGTCCGTCCGGTGGGCGACGTGCCGCGATTCGAGTTACGTGGCCGTCGCACGCCGGCGGGCGCGAATCCGCAACACTGGTGTCAGGAGTGGGATACAAATTCATCGCCCTCCTCGCGGCACTGGTATCGGAGAACAGGAAAACGGGCTCTCCTGTCTCCGGCTAAATTTACGGGAATCGGTCCAGGGGTGAGAGAAGCGACCCCCGATTCCCTCCAAATTACGAGCGAGTTAAATTAACCCTTCACGAGAAGCAAGATGGCGTCTCAAGGCGAGCGGGAGCCGGGGGTATTAGAAATGTATATGTGTAATAATGTAGAGTCCATGGTCCAGGATGGAATCCCCGAGCAGGAAATGTTGATTGTGCAGGAACACGGACTCGCCCAACTGAACCCAGGGCCCGAGGTGGGTGCGGCAGCGGCCGCGGTGTATGACACCTCCCCCCCCCCTCTCCACCAAAACCCTTCCCCAACCCTTGCCGAAACGGCTCAGCTGAGTGCATCCAACATGGCCCAGCTATGCGCCATGCTGGCGGCAATGAACGAAAAGATGATTGCGAAAATGATCGAAAAAATGGATGCAAACACAAATGAAATGAAAAACGAAATGAATGAAGTGAAAACGACGATGGATGCGAATACACAGCAAATGAGGGAAGAAATGAAAGAGCTGCGGGGTGAGACGCAGAACATGGGCCGATGCCTGCAGGCGGGCATGAAGGCCGTGACCAGGGAGCTGGGAATGGCGACTTCACGTGTGGGAGCAAACGAGCTGGGTGGGGGTGCAACGGCTGACAGGCCCGCGGTGGAGGCGGGTAAAAAAATAATTCGTGGAACGTGTTGGGCGAGGGTCGTGACGATGACCAAAAGGGAAAAATTAAATGGGGAGACCAAAACGTGTGAGACGAGACACGAGGTGACGACAACAGAAATAATAGTTGAGACAAGGGAGGTAAAGGGTGAAGAGTTGGCAGAGACACGGGAGATGGGGACGATAGAGGGAAGACTACACGATGAAGACGGGGTAAGTGACGCGCACACACACACGGAGGTAGTGGAGGATAGTGAGGTTGAGCTCGCGGAGCGTGTGGGGACCCGGTGCGAGCAGCTGGATGACCTCCTCCAGGAACAAGGGGAGGGAGTATGCCCCCTCGAGGCGAGTCACGACCAGGTGAGTTCGGTCGTGCTTTGCGAGGTTGAGGGGACGAGTGCTGTGGACGGGTGCACGGAGAGCTTGGGGGGTGTAGAGGCCCCGGAGACCCTTGTGGGGACACAAATCCCCAGTGTGGTTGTCCCTGTGTGTGTGGTGCAAGGCGTGGGTGCGTCCCCATGTGTGGAAGCGACCCCGTGTGTGAATGGTGAGGTGGCGATTGTGCCAGGGTGCGTGCTTCCCAAAACGGCCAGTGTGAGTGAGACACCGCGGTTGAGTGCCCCCGCGTGTGTGGATGAGGCACAGCGGTTGAGTGCCCTCGCGTACGTGGGTGAGGCACCGCGGGTGAGTGCCCCCGCGCGAGTGAATGGAGCACCACGTGTGAGTAGTATGGTTTGTGTGAGTAGTGAGGCACGCGTGAGTGAACGGCCGTGTGCAAGGTCGCTGTGTGCCAGGGAGACCGTGTGTGTGAGAGAGCGGTATGAGAGGGAGATGTCGGTTGGCATGCGGGAGCACGCAGCCGCGTCTCCCGGTGTGAATGTGATGGGGTGGACTGTGTGCGTTGTAACACGCAGGTGTGCGTGGGTGGAATGGAGACGACGACGGCGACAGAGGAGAGAAAGCCGAGTAGCGGCTGTAGTTGTTTCGTGGACCGTGCCGGGTTCACCCAGCAGTGAGCACGCGGTTCGTGCTGTGCAACGCACGAGACCGCCACGTGCTCGCTTGCGAGAGTGAAGTCCCGGTCCGGAAACGCACGCGGTGGATTTGCCGATCCCGCGGACGGACAAAGTTTAGGCAGGTAAATGGATTTGGACCGGACGGGTTCTCCACGCGATCGTGTGTGTTAAGCTCCAACGGGCAGAGCACATGTGTTCGCGTGGGGAACCCCTCGAGACATGGGGCTTGTTTTTTTTATGCGCACGGTGACGTCATGGCTGCACGTGGGGTTGGAATCCGGCAGGAGGGGTATCTCTGCCGGATGGTACCGTCCAAGGAGGGACGAGGAACACGTGCAGCTGCATGACGTCACGGGCAGTTGCAAAGTGCAAAGAGCGCGAGTTGCCGCGCTGGCGCTGCGCATGTAAAGAAAAAAAAAAAAAAAAAAAGAACAAGCCTCACTTTCGGGTGTACAGGATTCCTGGGCAAGGGGTGAAAGACCCCCTTACCTGGGCACAGGATGGAAACTAGTTAGGGGGAAGGGTTAGCTTAGCTAGACCGACTTCATGGGGCAGGGGTAAGTCCTCATGGAGTCCGTGGAATGGATTAGTTAGAGGGATTGTAGCGAGATTTAGGTTGGGAAATAAAATGATTTATTTGAAGACAGTGACAGACTGGTGGTATGTGTAGAGTTGACGTAGTTTAGCTACGTAGTGTTAAAAGGAACGTGCTTTAGTGTAAGGGATGACGTGGGAGCACGAGTTAGTTAGGGGATGTAGTTAGAAGGATGGCAGAGTTCAGCGGTGTGTGTGTTGAAGAGTTGGAGAGTTGTGAGGTGAGTACTTGGTGAGTGAGTGAGGCCAGCGGGTCTGTGTGTATGGAGCGAATGGGGAATGCATGGTGCGATGAGTGATTGGGGGGAGGAGTGACTCCCGCCCAAGGGACCCCGGGGTCAGTGTAGAGTGAGTTAGCTGGGTTAGTCAAATTGAAAAATGGAGGTCGTTTTGTTGTTGGTGGGAATGTAGGCTCGAGACCCATTTGGAGGGGTGCAGGAGCCCTGTTGACGGGCTTGGGAGCGTGGCTGCGAAAGGTGAGTATCGCTGAGTGGGTACCCCGGGCACCAGGCTAGTCGGCCGCGGTAGGCCATGGGCCCATGGGGGGCCGGGATAGAGTAGTGGGCACGGGTGCGCCTGCTTGGTGCGGGGGCCCGGGGCGCCATTAGCTGCGTGGGCAGTGCAGTGGGCACGGGTGACCCTCGGAAAGGGGCCCGGGAGGCCGGCCTGCCACGTGTGCGTTTCAGGGGAGGTGCCATGGGGGGCACTCCCCGGTGTTAGGGAGCTGGTCGGCTCGGAGGCAGTGTAGTGCCCGGGGGTGCCATAGCGGGAGAATCGGCAGAGGGTCGTGCCTGCCAAAGGGAGCCACGTGTCCCAGCCAGGAGACCGTGTGAGGGCACGGAGAGAAAATTGGGGGGCGAGGCCCGAAATTGTGAGGACACCAACACAGGCGACGGGAATCTGGGTTGTTAGAACCAATAGTTTAAGCGAGAGGCGCTTGTTGAAAGCCCCGGGGTAGTTTAACAGTTAAATGGATAGGGTAGATTAGGAAGTGTACCCCTCCGCACCATCCATCCCCTCGCTGTCGTTGTGGGCCGCTGGACCCACTTTGGTTATAGATCGCCGAACTCTGGGGAGGCCATCCTGAGGCTTCGTTGGGCCTCGACACAGGACGCTAGCTCTCCCTTATTCCCCTCCGGGAAGGGAACGTAGGGGTTGGGAGTAGGCTAGGTGACAGGATAGGTTAGCCGAACAAGGACGATAAAGGGGGTTAGGGGACGATTTATAGTGGGGAAGTAAAAATAAAAACAACAAAAAAAATAAGTTGGGGCTAAATTGGGGTTTGACAAATTAAGGGAGTGGGTATGTACAGTGACAGGCAAAGGCGATAGGTTGGGAGGGAGACAGGTAGGTAGGTCCGAGCCCGCCTTCCAAGTGGCCAGCACCACCGCACTCCCTCCACCAACTTCCACTGACGGCAAAGGCTGGCCAACTTCATCGGCTGGCCGTGTTTTTCTTCGAGGCAGAGGCTGGCCAGCTTCATCTGCAGCTGTTGTGCTGCAAGGCCTGTACCGGCCAGTTCATCTGCTGGCTGTTTTCTTCGAGGCCTGTGCCGGCCAGTTCTTCTGCGGGCTGTGTTTGCCTGCTGCCTTTGCCATGCCATGCCCACTGCCCACGTTCACCAGCCCCGTTCAATTTTTGCTTTGCCCCCCCTGTTCATTTCCATGTGCGCCAGGATCCGTAAAAGCAACAGTTTGCAAGCTGCAAGAACTGCCCTGTTGGCAGCTACAACACGGGCCTGCAGTGGCGGCCCGTGCACCGTGTTTGTGTCCATCCATCCATTCGTTGTGCTCATTGCGTGTGCCACTTGAGCTGGCACGGAGACTGCGTTGTGCAGCCCAAGCACCGTTGTGGTTCACTGAGTTCAGTTCAAAAGGGAAGGCCTTGGACTGCGTGTGAGCAGCCAGCCACGTTCCCTGTCACCTGCATTGTTTGAGTCAGAGACTGCATGTGGGCAGCCTGGCTCCCTGCTAACTGCTTTCTTTTGCAGAGTTCAATGATCCTGGGCCATGGTTTAGTGTAAGATTTGTAAGTTAAGGTTAAGATGTACTGTACATATGAGTGCGCCCCCGGCATGTATGTCTTAGCGCCGGCAATTTTATTTAAGTCGTCCGTGTGAGTGAGTTTGTTTAGGTAGTTACGCAGCCCTCAGGTTATTTATTTTGGGGACACGAATACCATGAATGTCGCACTCAGGGATCCGTAGGTAAAGTGTACTAGGGGAAAACTACACATGATGGCACACGAAAATTTGACGACTCGGGACGAGTCTGTAAAAAGGGAAGGGGGTAGTGTTGTGGTTACCAGATTCGCAAACCACCATTCAGGTCCCTTAGGTGAGGTATCTCGGTAAGTGCATGTGTAGTTAGGCCCAAACCCGTTGTCTAGTGGGAATACATGTCATTTATACGTGCTGCGACTCTTCAGGATAGCCGTTTTTCTTTTACTATCTTTATTTTGGACCAACCGCCATGATCACAACCACAACATCAACCACCAACCACAACGCCGCTTCACCACAACCGCCATGACCTTTACCGACACAACTCGCCACCATCGCATCACCGTCATCTCGCGCCACTCATGGGCACCGATGCTGGACTCGTGTAGGGCGCACGTTGAACAGCGTGTACAAAATCACGGATTTTCTGCTTCAAAAACGGATCCAAAACGACACACGCCCACTTTTTGCCGTCCAATCGGTGAGCGAGGGGCGAATTGGCCCCGCCCCCAGGGCGATCGATATATGCAAATTTGTGGATCAAAAAGCCTTCACGCCCACTTTTTGTCGGGCCAATGGGGAGCGAGGTGAAAGGTCAAAGGGAGGGGGTCAAAGGCGAAGTTACGGGGGGGATAAAAGGACGGTGTTCGTCAGTCAAAGGAGTCGTAAAAGTCGGAGCGAAAGAGTCAGCAGAACGAGAACGAGGGGTCGGGGAGTCGTAAAAGTCGGAACGAGGGAGTCAGCAGAACGAGAACGGGAAGTAGTAAAGGTCGGAACGAGGCGAGGGAGAGTCGG
The DNA here is from genome assembly GCF_056783735.1 of Eptatretus burgeri. Taxonomy (NCBI): domain Eukaryota; kingdom Metazoa; phylum Chordata; class Myxini; order Myxiniformes; family Myxinidae; genus Eptatretus; species Eptatretus burgeri. The sequence goes on along the minus strand of NC_140973.1, from coordinate 50,299,637 downwards.
AAGCAGAGGGTCAAGACTTCGCGGGCGGTGGAGCTGCTCGTCGTGTGCGTTGAAGTCGGAACGGAGGGGACGAGCTGTGGAGAGGCGGCGAGGGCGGACGAGGGGGTGCTCGCGTCGTGCAGGGAGCTGCACCCCTGGGAGGCCGGCAGCGCGACCTGGCCGAGGTGGAGACGCTCGTCGCGCACATAATAAAGATCCTCTATGCCCCGAGCATCAGCAACCCCCCTCCTGTTTCCCCCCGCGCTGAGATAGTGCGACCAAGGGGGCCCCGTTCCCACCCCCTGCCAGGCACTGTCCACGAGGCCCGCGGGTTGCGGGGCCATCGCCGCTCCGCGTCTCATCACCAGACGGGTAGGCCCAACCAGGTCTCGGCCCCAGGCCTACCTCATTCTTGAGGGTATTTCTTTTCCTTGGTTTTGGGTATGTGTTGTCGGCGCCGTCTGTGAAGTAGAATTGTATAAGTGTTGCCGTGTGCTCGGTAGTCGGTAGTAGCTCTGCACTGTGTTTTCACTTTTATGTTTGCTTTTTGTGTAAATGGAATTGTGTTTTCTTTTTTGTGTGCATTTGGTGGAATTGTATTTGTGTGCTTCCCGTGTGCCGAGAATAAATGTGCTTTATTGTTGAACTGTTCTCCCGCTTCGCTTCGTCTTTTCCCCCATTGAATCCCTCATCTTGCTTCACGTAAAGGGTTGGTAGTGGGCTGAGTACGCCCGTTAATTAATCGAACCGTCGAGGTCGACGATAACACCGCTCGGTTATTCTGATAGTACGGAACGGGTCGCTTAAGTGGCCCGTGTCCGAAGTCGACCTGCGGCGAGGTGCGATCGCCCGGTCTACCCTCCGCGTGGGTACTTAGGTAGTTCGAATTTGGCGAGCAACCCTATCCCACGCGGGGGCTGATTGGCTCGATCGCGGTGAGACCGAAAGGTCCACCCGTGACTGGTTCCCGGCGTTAGTCCGAGAGGGTCACGACTGGATTGTCCGTCCGGTGGGCGACGTGCCGCGATTCGAGTTACGTGGCCGTCGCACGCCGGCGGGCGCGAATCCGCAACAATATATATATATATATATATATATATATATGTATATATATGTATATATATATATATGTATATGTATATATATATATATGTATATATATATATATATATATATATATATATATATATATATATATATATATATATGTATACACATATATATTCAGGTCAGGTCAGGTTAGATCTGTGACCTGCTACAGGTACCATGTAAACCTGTACCAACCTGTTCCATGGTCGGGTTGTCGGCGACTAAACCGTCTCCCCCACCAGGTTTTCTGGTGAGGAGGGTGTTTGGATATGGACACCCAGCAGGATTAAAAACAAAACCTGTCAAAGGGCGGAGGAGCTCCTTGTGAGCCAACGGCCATCCACATCTAGTGCCCAACTGTGTCTGCGGACGTCCTCCTGCAGTTGGGTTACTTTTTTATTAGGAGGTTGGTGGCAGGATTTGCACTCCGGCCACCGTAAAACCCTTCATTCCACAAAACACAAAAGCGCAAAAAAATCTAAAAACCCACTCCGTAGGAGTACCTCCTGTGCAGCTTCCCTTCGCAGGGCAGCTCACCGGATGATGGGATTGGGGCAAAGCCTTCGGGACCCCCAGTCTTTGATGATAGGAGGGAAACCATGGGGTAACATCCCTGGGTCAGATTGCGGGAGAGTATGTCGGAGTGGGGCTGAGGTGTCGTCCACCAGACGGCGGTCTCCTTGGGTTAACCTGAGGTGGTCCCTTCGGGAGGGTGCCTGGAATGTCCTAACCCTGAGAGGATGATCAACTGTCTCTGTTATCATCTGAGCTCAAGCGTTTGGACATCGGATTGCAGCTCTCTCTGAGGTTCGGAGACCGGATTGCGGAGAGATAATGGTGGGTGGTTACACCTACGATTGGTCTGGTCGCTCTGATAGTTACCATGCCCAAGGAGTTGCTGTGGCTGTGTCCAATAAGCTGACCCCAATGATAATTGAGGTAACACCGGTCAACGAGCGTATTATGAGATTAAGGATTCGTCACTCCTTACGTGTCATTTCCCTGGTCTCTGTTTATGCTCCGACTGAGGCGAGTGATCTCACCGTGAAGGATGCATTCTACGCCATGCTCGAGTCTGTGGTTGATCAGTGCCCCAGACGAGATACACTTCTAGTTTTGGAGGATTTCAATGCATCGACTGGAACTGATAGGGATGGTTATGAGGTGTGTGTTGGTCCCCATGGGTCAGGAACTATGAACCAGAATAGCACTAAGTTCCTTGACTTTGCAAGAAGTCATGGACTTAGGGTGGCTGGTTCATGGTTTCAGTGCCCACAAGCTCATCGCTGGACTTGGTATTCCAACGCTGGCGGTGTGGCAAAGGAGATTGACCATGTCCTCATTGACGGTCATTGGAGGATGATCCAGAACGGCAGGGTCTACCGGAGTGCTCAGTTCCTCAATACTGACCACAGGCTTGTTGTAGCAACTCTAGAGCTGCACCGTAAATCCTGGAGAATGGTACCATCCCAGCCAAGGCTGGATGTTGGCAAGCTCAGGGATGAGAGAGTAGCTGAGGAGTTTCCGAACAGCCTGAGTGGACACTTGGGGGGTCTAAGTGCATTGGGGGGTCCTGAAGAGTTGTGGAGTGCCTTCAAGGCCACCGTCCTTGATGTTGCCGGTGGATGTCTTGGAATTCACCGCAGGGCAAAGAAGAATTTTGTCTCTCAAGGGACACTGGATACCATTGACCAGAGTCGCAGGGCCAGGCTGAATGGCAGAGCTGAGCTGTTCTGGGAGCTGAGGCGTAAAACTGTACGTGCACTGTGGGTGGACAAGGAGGCCTATGTGCGAGGAATCTGTGAGAGGGTAGAGCATCACCTGTAGACAGGTGATTCTCGTCCCGCTTACAGGGGAATTCGCGCATTGCGTTCATCCTTGCCCATCCCTCGGAGCACCGCAGTTAGAGCAGAGAGTGGTAGGCTCTTGACAGAGGAGTCTGAAGTGAAGGCCCGCTGGGCCGGTTACTTTGAGCGGTTGTACCAGGCTGATACCCCAGCTGTCGAGTTGGACGTCAAGGGTGTTACAATCCCTGTTGCTGACCCTCAAATCAACTGTGGTCAACCTTCGCTTGTGGAAACATGGGCTGCGGTGAACCAGTTGAAACGGGGCAAAGCTCCAGGGATCTGTGGCATCCATGCTGAACTTCTCAAGGCTGGTGGAAATGCTGCACTCGTGTCGTTGCATGCAGTTTTGTGCTCTGCCTGGAACACAGGCATCATCCCAACTGATTGGAAGAGTGGTCTTGTTGTTCCTCTCTGGAAAGGTAAGGGTGATCGCCAAGACTGCAACAACTCCCGAGGGGTGACGCTGTTCTCAGTGCCGGGCAAGGTCTTTGCTCGGATAATTCTTGATAGGGTTCGCCACCATCTGCTTGAGCACCAGCGTCCAGAGCAGTCAGGCTTTACACCAAAGAGGTCAACGATTGACAGTATCCTTGCTCTTCGTGTCCTCACCGAACGCAGACGAGAGTTTCGGCAGGGGCTGCTTGCAGCCTATGTTGATCTCTGTAAAGCGTTTGATTCAGTGAATCGGGATGTCCTCTGGAGGATTCTCGGTCTTCGTGGGGTGCCACCAAAACTGATCGATCTGATGTCTGAACTCTACTCTGGTACTGAGAGTGCTGTGAAGTGTGGTGGTACCATCTCTGACTTATTTCCAGTTGTAACTGGAGTTCCTCAGGGATGTGTACTGGCCCCCACACTTTTCAGCACTTGTATGGACTGGATTTTAGGGAGGATATCGGAGAGATCAAGCTGCGGTGCATCGTTTGGGAATGTCAAGATTTCGGACCTTGATTTTGAGGATGATGCAATCATCTTTGCGGAGACTTTCGATATCCTTTTGGGGGCCCTCGAGGTGCTGAATGAGGAGTCTGAGCCGCTGCGGTTACGGGTTTCTTGGGTCAAAACTAAGATCCAGGCTTTCGGTGACATCTTGGATGTTGCTGTCCTGTCTGTGTCTGTTTGTGGTGAGGATGTTGAGGTCGTGGAGAGATTCACTTACCTTAGCAGTGATATTCATGTCTCTGCTGGCTGTGAGTCAGAGGTCAATCGACGTCTGGGTCGGGCCTGGGGAGTCATGGATTCACTGGATCATGGGGTGTGGCGCTGCCGGTACCTGTGCGGGAGGACGAAAGTCCGAGTCTTCAGGTCCTTGGTACTTCCAGTCTTGCTCTATGGATGCGAGACTTGGACTCTGACCAAGGATCTGAGACGAAGACTTAATTCCTTTGGTACCAGGTCTCTTCGGAGAATCCTTAGCTATCGCTGGTCAGATTTTGTGTCCAACGAGCGGTTGCTGAGAGAGACTCGGATGAGATTTGTTTCCTGCATAGTCCGTGAGCGTCAGTTGCGGCTGTATGGACACGTGGCTCGTTTTCCTGACTCTGATCCT
>NC_140973.1:50252673-50290173 GCF_056783735.1 Eptatretus burgeri | reverse complement strand
CAGAATGGGTAAAAATATGGTGTTCTAAGCTGTAAAAGAGTGGAGTATTCGGGTTTGAAAATTGTTCACCGACCATTTCCTTTCATATCTCTGGACGTGGCATGACTGTCTGTTTATTTTCTCTCAGCTGGAGCAAATTGATTCCATGAATTGGTCAACTCTACAATCAAAATTGATCAACTTTCTATCAGAAAGATTTGGTCGTAGAAGTACTTTGTTGTTATGCCAGTAGAACTAACTCCTCTCGAGCCATATAATTCACTGCGTCATAAAGGATGATGGTGAAGACTCCAATCGTTGAATATGGTTGTGCGATATTACTTGAGAAACATGTGATGCAACTAAGTGCAACATTAGGCTGAGTAATACATAATATCCTTAGAGTCCTGAGTTCTAGACTTGTCAGCTGCTGAATTAACACCAGGCGGGGTTGACTCAGCCCGTCATCCTTCCGAGGTTGGCGATATGAGTACCAGTGAACTGGTAATACAGGCATTTCATCAGTGGTGTACCCATACTTGGTAGCGGTAGCGATTCACCATTGATCATAGCCAGTTGAAAGCATGAAATCATGCCACCACAGTAAGTGGAAGTATTAAAAAAAATACATAATATTACTTCCAAGTACTGACCTTTGCAATTTGGGTTAAACAGGTGTGGTGTATGGGTTTCTCAATCTTGATATTTAATACACCTTGTTCCGTTTTTTCTTAACCAGTGCTGTGACCTGGGCTACCACGCCTGTCTGTCCCGGGCCCTGAAGATCTACCTTTCGACAGAAGTGAATGTCGACGCATCACGACGCACAGCACTGTGCGGAGTCGAACAGGGTGTGGATGCATTAGATCCTCATGGTGACAAGAACCGCTTCATGGAGAGTTTGGATACGGTGTTCTGCTGCCCTCAGCGATTTGACTTCCAATCTCACATGGGAGATGATGTAGGGAGCCATTTTCTGCTAATCTGCAATTCCCGTTAGCACTCAGCTTGGTTTTATGAACTTTGCCATTTTTCACACTGCTACCTTGTGAGGTTACACCATCTCACGGTTTTCCTGTGAGGTGCTGGCTCGTTACAACTTGCATGCTTTTGATGGTTGTCTTTTCTGTGCTTGATTGTGTTGTGAGCAGCTGGCACAGATTTGTGCACAATCACCCATGAAGTTTGAATTGATGCAAAGATGCCAGCAGCTGAAATGCCGCTTGGAGACGCTACACCTGGAGAGTGAGGAAGTAAGAGGTCATGAAACTTCATGTAGAGGAAGAGAAACAAATAGCTGTGTGTGTGTGTGTGTGTGTGTGTGTGTGTGTGTGTGTGTGTGTGTGTGTGTGTGTGTGTGTGTGTGTGTGTGTGTGTGTGTGTGTGTGTGTGTGTGTGTGTGTGTGTGTGTGTGTGTGTGATTATGGGGCTTCAAATGATACTAAAAGGTAAGCAGTGTTGGATGAGGATGGGTTGGGGGTTTCGGAAGAGATTTGGGGGGGGGGTTGAGGGCTTGTGAGTCAGACAGTGATGGAGAAATGAAATATAATAATCCAGAAAAGCACAGCAGCCTATAAATTCAAAAGTGAGAAGATGATTTTGGAAAATATTTCCATTCACAAACACTCAGTGCTGATGATTAACGGATAATATTTGAACTACCAGCAGGGACCTATGAAAATGCAAAATGTGACTTCAAGCCCTCAACTCTCCCCTCACCCCTCTCACAAACCCTCTCACAAATGGGAATCTTCAAGTCATGCCACAGATTTTTGATTGGATTTAGGTCGGGGCTCTGACTGGGCCACTCAAGGACATTTATCTTTTTGTTCCTTAGCCACTCCAGTGTAGCTTTGGATGTGTGCTTCGGGTCTTTGTCGCGCTGAATGGTGAACTTCCGTCCCAATTTCAGCTTTCTTGCAGATGGCAGCAGGTTTTCCTCTAGGATTTCCCTCTATTTTTCTCCATCCATTTTCCCTTCCATCCTGACAAGTGTCCCAGTCCCTGCTAATGAGAAACATGATGCTGCCACCACCACCATGCTTCACAGTCTGGATGGTGTTCTTTGGGTGATGTGCTGTGTTGGGATTGCGCCAAACGTGACATTTTGCTTTTAGGCCAAAAAGTTCCAGCTTGGTTTTGTCAGACCACAAAACGTTTTGCCACATGGCTTCAGAATCTCCAGAGTGGATTTTTGCATACCTCAAATGGGACTAAAGGTGGGGTTTTTTTGAGAAACGGCTTCCTTCCTGACACCCTACCATGCAGGCCAGACTTGTAGAGTGCTTGGGATATTGTTGTCACATGCACACAGCGACGAGTCTTTGCCATAAAGGCATGCGGCTCTTTCAAAGTTCCCATTGACCTCTTGGCCGTGGCCTCTCTGATCAGTCTCCTTGCTTGGTCATCCAGTTTGGAGGGATGACCTGATCTCAGCAGGGTCGTGGTGGTACCATTTGCCATCCACTTTTTAATGATTGTCTTTACTCTGCTCCAAGGGATATTCAAGGCCTTTCAAATATTTTTATACCCATCCCCTGAACTGTTCCTTTCCACAACTTTATCCGGGACATCTTTTGAAAACTCCTTGGTTCTCATGGTTGAGTCTTTGCTGTGAAATGCATTTCCCAGCAGAGGAAACCTATAGGAACAGCTGATTTTATTCTGAAATAATCATAATCACCACAATTTGACACAGGTGGAGGTCAATTCATTTGTGTGATTTTGAAGGTGATTGGTTGCACCTGAGCTAATTTACAATTGTTATTATAAGGGGGGTGGACACTTATCCAACCAAGATATTCCAGTTTTGTATTGTTGCGGATTCGCGCCCGCCGGCGTGCTGACGGCCACGTAACTCGAATCGCGGCACGTCGCCCACCGGACGGACAATCCAGTCGTGACCCTCTCGGACTAACGCCGGGAACCAGTCACGGGTGGACCTTTCGGTCTCACCGCGATCGAGCCAATCAGCCCCCGCGTGGGATAGGGTTGCTCGCCAAATTCGACCTACCTAAGTACCCACACGGAGGGTAGACCGGGCGATCGCACCTCGCCGCAGGTCGACTTCGGACACGGGCCACTTAAGCGACCCGTTCCGTACTATCGGGATAACCGAGTGGTGTTATTCGTCGACCTCGACGGTTCGATTAATTATCGGGCGTATTCAGCCCACTATCAACCCTTTACGTGAAGCAAGATGAGGATTCAATGAAAGAAATGACGAAGCGAAGCGGGAAACAGTTCAACACAAAGCACATTTATTCGCGCTGAACGGAAAGCACACATATTCAATTCCACCAAAAGCACATAGAAAAGAAAAACACAATGCAATTTACACAAAAAGCAAATGCGACAATGCAGATCTAATACCGATTACGCGAGCACACGGCAACACTTATACAATTTTACTTCACAGACGGCGCCGACAACACATACCCAAAACCAAGGAAAAGAATACCCTCAAGGATGAGGCGGGCCTGAGGCCGAGACCGGGTCGGGCCTACCCGTCTGGTGATGAGACGCGGAGCGGCGATGGTGCCTCAACTCCGCGGGCCTCGCGGGCAGTGTCTGGTAGGGGGTGGGAAAGGGGCCCCCTTGGTCGCACTATCTCAGCGCGGGGGAAACAGGAGGGGGTTGCTGATGCTCGGGGTATAGAGGATTCCTACTCTGCCTCGAGTCCCGCGACGAGCGTCTCCACCTCGGCCAGGTCGCGCTGTCGGCCTCCCTGGGGTGCAGCTCCCTGCACGACGCGAGCACCCCCTCGTCTGCCCTCGCCGCCTCTCCACAGCTCCGTCCCCTCCGCTCCGACTCCAACGCACACGACGGCGACCAGCTCCTTTTTGCTCCTTCTTCCCAACTCCACCGCCCGCAAAGTCTTAACTCTCTGTTCTTCTGACTGACGAACGCGGTCGCTTTTATAAGCCCCGTGGCTTCGCTCTCTCAGCTTTGACCCCCTCCCTTCGACCTTTCACCTCGCTCCCCATTGGCCCGAGAAAAAGTGGGCGTGAATGCTTTTTGATCCATAAATTTGCAGATATCGATCGCCCTCCAACGCCGTGGAGGCGGGGCCAAATCGCCCCTCGCTCACCGATTGGACGGCACAAAAGTGGGCGTGTGTCGTTTTTGATCCGTTTTTGAAGCAGAAAATCCGTGGTTTTGTACACGCTGTTCGGCGCGCGCCCTGCACGAGTCCAACACCGGTACCCACAAGCGGCGCAAGAACGGTGGCGATGCGACGGTTGCGAGGTGTGACGTGAAGCGGCGCCGCGGTGGGTGGTTGATGTGGTTGGTGGTGGTAACAATGGCGGTTGGTCCAAAATAAAGATAGTAAAAGAAAAACGGCTATCCTGAAGAGTCGCAGCACGCATAAATGACATGTATTCCCACTAGACAACGGGTTTGGGCCTAACTACACATGTACTTACCGAGATATTTCACCTAAGGGACCTGAATGGTGGTTTGCGAATTTGGTAACCACAACACTACCCCCTCCCCTTTTTACAGACTCGTCCCGAGTCGTCAAATTTTCGTGTGCCATCATGTGTAGTTTTCCCCTAGTACATTTTAGCTACGGATCCCTGAGTGCGACATTCATGGTATTCGTGTCCCCAAAATAAATAACCTGAGGGCTGCGTAACTACCTAAACAAACTCACTCACACGGACGACTTAAATAAAATTGCCGGCGCTAGACAGACATGCCGGGGGCGCACTCATATTTACAGTACATCTTAACCTTAACTTACAAATTTTACACTAAACCATGGCCCAGGATCAATGAACTCTGCAAAAGAAAAGCAGTTAGCAGGGAGCCAGGCTGCCCACATGCAGTCTCTGGCTCAAACAATGCAGGTGACAGGGAACGTGGCTGGCTGCTCACACGCAGTCCAAGGCCTTCCCTTTTGAACTGAACGCAGTGAACCACAACGGTGCATGGGCTGCACAACGCAGTCTCCGTGCCAGCTCAAGTGGCACACGCAATGAGCACAACGAATGGATGGGTGAACACAAACACGGTGCACGGGCCGCCACTGCAGGCCCGTGTTGTAGCTGCCAACAGGGCAGTTCTCGCAGCTTGCAAACTGTTGCCTTGCGGATCCTGGCGCACATGGAAATGAACAGGGGGGGGCAAAGCAAAATTGAACGGGGCTGGTGAACGTGGGCAGTGGGCATGGCAAAGGCAAACACAGCCCGCAGAAGAAGGCCGCTGCAGGCAAACACAGCCGGCAGATGAACTGGCCGGCACAGGCCTTGAAGAAAACAGCCAGCAGATGAACTGGCCGGTACAGGCCTTGCAGCACAACAACAGCTGCCGATGAAGTTAGCCGGCCTCTGCCTTGCAGCAAAACACGGCCAGCCGATGAAGTTGGCCAGCCTTTGCCGTTCAGTGGAGGTTGGTGGAGGGAGTGCGGTGGTGCTGGCCACTTGGAAGGCGGGCTCGGACCTACCTACCTGTCTCCCTCCCAACCTATCGCCTTTGCCTGTCACTGTACATACCCACTCCCTTAATTTGTCAAACCCCAATTTAGCCCCCTTAATTTTTTTTATTATTTTTTTTTTTCTTTTACTTCCCCACTATAAATCGTCCCCTAACCCCCTTTATCGTCCTTGTTCGGCTAACCTATCCTGTCACCTAGCCTACTCCCAACCCCTACGTTCCCTTCCCGGAGGGGAACAAGGGAGAGCTAACGTCCTGTGCCGAGGCCCAACGAAGCCTCAGAATGGCCTCCCCAGAGTTCGGCGATCTAACCCACAGTGGGTCCAGCGGCCCACAACGAGACCGAGGGGATGGATGGTGCGGAGGGGTACATCTCCTAATCTACCCTATCCATTTAACTGTTAAACTACCCCGGGGCTTTCAACAAGCGCCTCTCGCTTAAACTATTGGTTCTAACAACCCAGATTCCCGTCGCCTGTGTTGGTGTCCTCACAATTTCGGGCCTCGCCCCCCAATTTTCTCTCCGTGCCCTCACACGGTCTCTTGGCTGGGACACGTGGCTCCCTTTGGCAGGCACGACCCTCTGCCGATTCTCCCGCTATGGCACCCCCGGGCACTACACTGCCTCCGAGCCTACCAGCTCCCTAACACCGGGGAGTGCCCCCCATGGCACCTCCCCTGAAACGCACACGTGGCAGGCTGGCTTCCCAGGCCCCTTTCCGAGGGTCACCCGTGCCCACAACACTGCCCACGCGGCTAATGGCGCCCCGGGCCCCTGCACCAAGCAGGCGCACCCGTGCCCACTACGCTATCCCGGCCCCCCATGGGCCCTTGGCCTACCGCGGCCGACTAGCCTGGTGCCCGGGGTACCCACTCAGCGATACTCACCTTTCGCAGCCACGCTCCCAAGCCCGTCAACAGGGCTCCTGCACCCCTCCAAATGGGTCTCGAGCCTACTTTCCCACCAACAGCAAAACGACCTCCATTTTTCAATTTGACTAACCCAGCTAACTCACTTTACTCTGACCCCGGGGTCCCTTGGGCGGGAGTCACTCCTCCCCCCAATCACTCATCGCACCATGCATTCCCCATTCACTCCATACACACAGACCCGCTGGCCTCACTCACTCACCATGTACTCACCTCTCAACTCACCAACTCTTCAACACACACACCGCTTAACTCTGCCATCCTTCTATCTGCATCCCCTAACTAACTCGTGCTCCCACGTCGTCCCTTAAACTACAGCACGTTCCTTTTAACACTACGTAGCTAAACTACGTCCCCTCTACACATCCACAAGTCTGTCACTGTCTTCAAATAATCATTTTATTTCCCAACCTAAATCTCACTAAATCCCTCTACCTAATCCATTCCACGGACTCCATGAGGACTTACCCCTGCCCCATGGAGTCGGTCTAGCTAAGCTAACCCTTCCCCCTAACTAGTTTCCATCCTGTGCCCAGGGATCAAGGGGGTCTTCCACCCCTTGCCCAGGAATCCTGTGCACCCGAAAGTGAGGCTTGTTTTTTTTTTTTTTCCATGCGCATCACCAGCGCGGCAACTCGCGCACTTTGCACCTGCCCGTGACGTCATGCAGCTGCACGTGTTCCTCGTCCCTCCTTGGACGGTACCATCCGGCAGAGATACCCCTCCTGCCGGATTCCAACCCCACGTGCAGCCATGGCGTCACCGTGCGCATAAAAAAAACACAAGCCCCACGTCTCGAGGGGTTCCCCACGCGAACACATGTGCTTTGCCCGTTGGAGCTTAACACACACGATCGCGTGGAGAACCCGTCCGGTCCAAATCTGTTTACCTGCCTAAACTTTGTCCGTCCGCGGGATCGGAAAATCCACCGCGTGCGTTTCCGGACCGGGACTTCACTCTCGCAAGCGAGCACGTGGCGGTCTCGTGCGTTGCACAGCACGAACCGCGTGCTCACTGCTGGGTGAACCCGGCACGGTCCCCGAAACGACCACAGCCGTTAGTCGGCTTTCTTTCCTTACATGTCGCCGTCTCCATCTCCATTCAACCCACGCACACCTGCGTGTTACGACGCACACAGTCCACTCCATCACATTCACACCGGGAGATGCGGCTGCGTGCTCCCGCATGCCAACCGACATCTCCCTCACATACCGCTCTCTCACACACACGGTCTCCCTTGCATACGGCCGTTCACTCACGCGTGCCTCACTACTCACACAAACCATACTACTCACACACGCGGGGGCACTCAACCGCTGTGCCTCATCCACACACCGTCCCTCACTCATACACGCGGGGGAACTCAACCGCGGTGCCTCATCCACACTGGCCGTTTCATCCACACACACGGCCTCACTCACACACGGTGCCTCACCCACACACGCGGGGGCACTCAACCGCGGTTCCTCATCCATACACACGGCGACACTCACACACGCGGTCTCTTCCACACACGGTGCCTCACCCACACACGCGGGGGCACTAACCCGCGGTGCCTCACTCACACTCCGTGCCTCATCCACACACGGCGTGCTGGGAAGCACGTACTCCGGCACCATCGCCACCACACCACTCACACACGGGGTCGCTTCCACACACGGGGACGCACTCACGCCTTGCACCACACACACAGGGACAACCACACTGGGGATTTGTGTCCCCACAAGGGTCTCCGGGGCCTCTATACCCCCCAAGCTTTCCGTGCACCCGTCCACAGCACTCCTCCTCTCAACCTCGCAAAGCACGACCGAACTCACCTGGTCGTGACTCGCCTCAAGGGGGCATACTCCCTCCCCTCGTTCCTGGAGGAGGCCATCCAGGTGCTCGCACTGGGTCTCTACACGCTCCGCGAGCTCACCCCCATTGTCCTCCACTACCTCCGTGTGTGTGTGTGCGTCACTTACTCCGTCCTCACTGTGCAGTCTCTCCTCTATCGTTCCCTTCCCGGCTACCGTCACTGCCAACTCTTCACCCTTTACCTCCCTTGTCTCCACTATTATTTCCGTTGTCGTCACCTCGTGTCTCGTCTCACACGTTTTGGTCTCCCCATTTAATTTTTCCCTTTTGGTCACCGTCGATTCCTCTGTCACGACCCTCGCCCAACACGCCCCCTGAATTATTTTTTCACCCGCCTCCACCACGGGCCTGTCAGCCGTTGCACCCCCTTCCAGCTCGTTTGCTTCCACACGTGGAGTCGCCATTTTGAGTTCCCTGCTGACGGCCTTCATGCCCGCCTGCAGGCATCGGCCCATGTTCTGCGTCTCCCCCCGGAGCTTTTTCGTTTCTTCCTTCATGTTTGTTTCCATTTTAGTTTTCATGCGTTTTATTTCGTTTGTGAATGTATCCATTTTTTCGTTCATTTCCGCCAGCATGGCGAATAGCTGGGCCATGTCGGGTGCGCTTGGGTGAGTCGTTTCAGCAGGGATCGGGGAAGGGTTTTGGTGGAGAGGCAGGGGGGAGGTGTCATACACCGCGGCCGCTGCCGCACCTATTTCGGGCTCTGGGTTCAGTTGGGTGAGTCCGTGTTCCTGCACAATCAACATTTCCTGCACGGGGATTCCATCCTGGACCATGGACTCTACATTACTACACATATACATTTCTAATACCCCCGGCTCCCGCTCGCCTTGAGACGCCATCTTGCTTCTCTTAAAGGGTTAATTTTGCTCGCTCGTAATTTGGAGGGAATCGGGGGTCGCTTCTCTCACCCCTGGACCGATTCCCGTGAATTTAGCTGGAGACAGGAGAGCCCGTTTTCCTGTTCTCCGATACCAGTGCCGCGAGGAGGGCGATGGATTTGTATCGCACGACCTTACACCAGTGTTGCGGATTCGCGCCCGCCGGCGTGCTGACGGCCACGTAACTCGAATCGCGGCACGTCGCCCACCGGACGGACAATCCAGTCGTGACCCTCTCGGACTAACGCCGGGAACCAGTCACGGGTAGACCTTTCGGTCCACCGCGATCGAGCCAATCAGCCCCCGCGTGGGATAGGGTTGCTCGCCAAATTCGACCTACCTAAGTACCCACACGGAGGGTAGACCGGGCGATCGCACCTCGCCGCAGGTCGACTTCGGACACGGGCCACTTAAGCGACCCGTTCCGTACTATCGGGATAACCGAGCGGTGTTATTCGTCGACCTCGACGGTTCGATTAATTATCGGGCGTATTCAGCCCACTACCAACCCTTTACGTGAAGCAAGATGAGGATTCAATGAAAGAAATGACGAAGCGAAGCGGGAAACAGTTCAACACAAAGCACATTTATTCGCGCTGAACGGAAAGCACACATATTCAATTCCACCAAAAGCACATAGAAAAGAAAAACACAATGCAATTTACACAAAAAGCAAATGCGACAATGCAGATCTAATACCGATTACGCGAGCACACGGCAACACTTATACAATTTTACTTCACAGACGGCGCCGACAACACATACCCAAAACCAAGGAAAAGAATACCCTCAAGGATGAGGCGGGCCTGAGGCCGAGACCGGGTCGGGCCTACCCGTCTGGTGATGAGACGCGGAGCGGCGATGGTGCCTCAACTCCGCGGGCCTCGCGGGCAGTGTCTGGTAGGGGGTGGGAAAGGGGCCCCCTTGGTCGCACTATCTCAGCGCGGGGGGAAACAGGAGGGGGTTGCTGATGCTCGGGGTATAGAGGATTCCTACTCTGCCTCGAGTCCCGCGACGAGCGTCTCCACCTCGGCCAGGTCGCGCTGTCGGCCTCCCTGGGGTGCAGCTCCCTGCACGACGCGAGCACCCCCTCGTCTGCCCTCGCCGCCTCTCCACAGCTCCGTCCCCTCCGCTCCGACTCCAACGCACACGACGGCGACCAGCTCCTTTTTGCTCCTTCTTCCCAACTCCACCGCCCGCGAAGTCTTAACTCTCTGTTCTTCTGACTGACGAACGCGGTCGCTTTTATAAGCCCCGTGGCTTCGCTCTCTCAGCTTTGACCCCCTCCCTTCGACCTTTCACCTCGCTCCCCATTGGCCCGAGAAAAAGTGGGCGTGAATGCTTTTTGATCCATAAATTTGCATTTATCGATCGCCCTCCAACGCCCTGGAGGCGGGGCCAAATCGCCCCTCGCTCACCGATTGGACGGCACAAAAGTGGGCGTGTGTCGTTTTTGATCCGTTTTTGAAGCAGAAAATCCGTGGTTTTGTACACGCTGTTCGGCGCGCGCCCTGCACGAGTCCAACACCGGTACCCACAAGCGGCGCAAGAACGGTGGCGATGCGACGGTTGCGAGGTGTGACGTGAAGCGGCGCCGCGGTGGGTGGTTGATGTGGTTGGTGGTGGTAACAATGGCGGTTGGTCCAAAATAAAGATAGTAAAAGAAAAACGGCTATCCTGAAGAGTCGCAGCACGCATAAATGACATGTATTCCCACTAGACAACGGGTTTGGGCCTAACTACACATGTACTTACCGAGATATCTCACCTAAGGGACCTGAATGGTGGTTTGCGAATTTGGTAACCACAACAGTATTTTAAATTAATTTTCTGAAATTTGTACAATTTCTTTTTCACTTGGAAGTTGGAGGTTACGATATGTAAATAAAGGTGGAAAAAGTCTGATTTAATGTAATTTAATTCCAGGCTATAAGGCAACAAAAGGTAAAAAATTTGAAAGGGGTGTACACTTTCTATAGGCACTGTATGTAATGCATACATATACACATATATACATATATTATTGTCCCCTCCCACACTCCTCTAGCCAAAGTAGCTACAGAAAGCAACCCAAGAAGACTTTCACAAGGTAAGTGCTAATGCGGCTTCAAACCCTTCCCAGAGTTCCTCAACATCTATAAAGACGTTCACACAAAGTACACACATATATATATATATATATATATATATATATATATATATATATATATATATATATATATATATATATATATATATATATATATATATATATATATATATATATATATATATATATATATTATATCTATATCCAGAAATGTCTCATATCAATCCAAAGTCGAATAGTACGTTAAATATATACACATATGCATGTACTGTATTATATGTATTATACAATTTGGGATTGATGCGAGACATTTTAGAATGTGTAATTGAATGTCTTCATCATTGGTAAACTTATTGCCACCCACATGTGGCCCGATTGCATTTTCTGTGCATGAGTTTGACATACTGTCATGGCATTGCCATCACGGCATGAGCCATAACCACTACACAAGACCTTTACCGGCACAAGACCTCACAAAGCAGTATATAGCACAAGCTAAAGCTTGTTCAACTTCTCTGCATAATCTCCTTCACAATTTTGTATATGACTCCACCTTGTGCAGAATGGTACACGACAGTTTTGAGAGGCAGGCTGCTTCAGCAGGCATCTCTGCAGATTAGAATACCTGCAGTCCCTAGCAAACCCACAGCAAGGATTGGCTTTCAAATTCCTCTCCTCCCCCCACCAGTTGACCTATCTGGCCATTTTATTGAAGAAGAGAGCACTCAGACTTCACAACCTGTCACAACCTCTCTTCGGCATAACACATCGCCTAACTGGCTTATTATGCAGACCGATGTCGTTGAATTTCTCAGAGCTAAATTTATTTTTAGGCCACTCAGATGTAATCACTGCGTATATGATCTACATCCAAAGTGTCATGGAGTATAGGTCTGCTCTCTTGGCTGCAACCCATCTTTTTTCCCCCTTGAGACAATTGCATCTGAGGCTCTGTTATAAACATGTTATAAACTCTTCAGGTTTCTATTATTTCACTTCTGGTCTCACTCCTCCCGTCCTCCCATCCTGCATTCTCCCCCAGCCCACCCATGTTGCACACATTCTCCCAGAATCCCACACCTGGTTACCCCTCCCCAACTCTAAGATGAACTCTTTATCTCGATTCCTTCATCCCTTTATTCTCTTGTCTGTGGAATTTGACTCCCTGTGTCTGTCGTCTCATGCCCCTCCCATCAGTCTTTCAAGGGAGAAGCAGATGTCCTCCCATCCTCACCGAATTCTTCCTTCCATACTCACCCCTGCTCTCTTCTGCTCTTGGTGACCATCTTTCCCCCTTTCCTTTCATCTACTCAGTGCAATCTCTTTGTCTTAGTTTTCTTTGATCATCTGTCAGTTTGTGAACCTGTTGCCCTTTGTTGTTTAGCTCTCACCCATGAGTGTACAATTTCTGGAGAACACACCTTAACACATCATAGATCATGGTGGACCTGCACCAATCAATATGTTTGTTGCACAGATTGCAGTGTACATTCCACGATATTACCCTCATTGTACCAAATGTTAAATGAAAAACATTAACACACCACCACGTTACCTCCTGCACATTTGGATAAATGTGGTGCTGGAGAATACCACACCGTTCTATTACCACCAGGTCCTTGTGAATGATGCCTGAGGAAGGGATTATTCAGCAACATACTCAGCGACTCTAACAAATAGTGTGGTAGCAGCACTGTATCACCATTAAGGTACACCACATGGTATGAGGTCGCTGCGAACCATAACCGGTAGCATACGAGATTATAAGACATGTGATGAAGCATTTGCATACCTTTCTGATCCTTGTACTCCCTTTCTAAACAATATTCAGTATACTGTGCCCCTTGTTCATGATACAAAGTTTAATGTCCTTGATGTTCACATTCAACAGACCAGTCATACACCATGCCAGGTGCGCTGACTATTGGAGGCTCTGTATGCCTACCTGATGGTGTTTTTATATTTATTTTTACATCGCCAACATAAAGCTTCATGCCCCCAACAATCGATGTTCATTGTAAGGAACCTATATGGTGTGAGACGAGCTACAACTCGTAAACCAAAGCATTGCTATTTAAGTTGAATGGTTTTGGGGATTTATTTGCAAACCACATTTGTGATCGTGGTTGACCTGCACTAATCCCAACGGTGCACTAATCCTGCACTGCATCCAGGTGAAGAAGACCCTGGAGGCAACTCTTCAGGCATTGACTGACCTGTTAGCAGCTGACAGCTGTGATGTGGCCGAAGCGTTTCAACAGAGTCTCTCGCTGGAGTCTGTGCGTTCAGCTGCTGAGTCCCACACCAGCAAGCAACATGCTGCCAAGCGTCGTGCCAACCAGCACGAAACAGAAAACTTTTACTTTATCGTGAGTTTTTGTTCTCCTTGTGTACCTGTTGCAACTAAACATGGTGGTCAATGAGAATTGCTTGTTTTGGATATTTTCTTTTTAAATATACAAAATAAATAAGGACACATACTGCGTGGGTAAGTTTACCAAAAGGAAACTCTTACATGGATATTGGCTGTATTCTCCAAGATCCATTCAGAATGCCTTGAGTTTTGCTTTTCCTCAACTCTCCAAGTCCAAAGCATGAAGTGCAACAATAAAATTAATAACTAAGTGCTTTTCGAGACGACGCTGTGAAATGTGTAGATTGGGCAGAATCCTCTGAGTTTATTTTCTGGAGGCAATTGGCTCGCACAATGTAGACTGGCTTTTTGAAGTGGAAAAGGATTCTGCAAGCACTATTTAAATCACGAACCACAATAGCTTCCTTTACTGTATGTATTCCTCGTATTACTTGTCCGTCTCTCACCCCATGACATCATAAGGAGCATTTGTGTGGCAGTTATCTTGAGTTGCATGACCTGCTGTCCATGAACAGTCATGCAATTTGGAAAGATGCTGGGTATTTTTAATTTTATTTAACATTTTTGCCTTTCTTGGTCAAGCATGTTTTCCTTACACAGGATTAAGGCCCTGAGTTTTAATGGATTAAGAAATTTGAATATCTCGTGTACTCTGAAACCACCAATGAAATCCGAGTATAAGATCATGTGCTTGCATGAATTAAAACAGATGCCGAAGAGAGTTGTCATTAACCATTAAGTAATGATGCTCTTTGGACGTATGCATAGCGGATGCCAAGCATCCCGAGACGGTCACTGTGACCTTTCTTTCATTATAAAAGATGAAACCATGATTTAAATTGTTTTACATGAAGGTAATGTGGAATTAATCAGTTGGATGCAAAATTCGGTAAAGGTTGAGGAGGCGAGCGTTCGTGGCAAGACGGGGCATTTTAAAACATTGCCATTATCCAGTTCTTTGATGACATTAAAAGCGTCATGAAAAATTGCTGACGATGAAGGGCATTTCCACCATTTTGCTTTTAGGAAGACATGTGGGGCCAACTCGGGTGAATTTGGACATCTCCTTTAGCATTAAATCTTGGCCAATGTATTCAGTGCTACCTGATATGACTTCAAATTGTTGGTCAAGAATATTTGCTAGAGGGGATAGCCTCATGTGCCTGGTGTTCCAGTGCACTTCAATTTTCCTTTATTGAACGGGAAGAGGGCTCGTCTAGTATTGCAGAGTTTTAGCAAACTTGTTTTTGAGTTGCATCATCTAGGTTTGATTCTCCACTCGTCCATGAATAATCAACCTGGTGCTTTATTAGTAGGATGGAAGTAAAATCAACGACTGTGCCATCCCACTTCCTATCCTACTATATAAAATAAAGCAATGCCTGTATGTCTATTCCTTATGGAATAAAATTAGCTTATGCATATGTGCATGGTCATGCCATGGGCATTGTGAATGGTCAGGTCATGAATATTAAATAAATCCCCCCCCCTCCTCCACCCCAACGTGAGTGTTGAGAGACGATTTTCGATTTTCACCTGTACGCATGGAAATGGGGCAAGTGGTTGAACCACTGACCCCTGCCAGAGGGAGGAGGAATTGCAGGTGGGAAACGATTCCAATTCTGAAAACAAATCCTCTCAGTCCCAGAGGAAGTGGATATTGACTCGTCCTTCAAATGAACATTAAAATTGGCATCCCATCTACTCCCACTTACTGGCGGATGTGAAAGATACCATTATGTCTTTTGCAAGAGTCGGCCCTTGAATGGTGACACTTTGGATAAATTCCAAATCTTCCCACCTGTGACGTCTCACCTGTGACGGAATGGCGACATGTCCTGGGTTGGTTCGCAGCCACACAACCGTTTACGACTTCTCATGGATGCCTTGCAACTTCTCAATGGAGCTTGGGATTTGCAAGATAAAAACTTACTTTTAGGATTGAATAAGTCATCGAATAAAGAATGAATTGATGCAATTGCAATGATTAAACCATCTTTCCAATGCCAAATCTCTTTTCAATTAAAAAAACAGACACTTGATGCCAATGAAAATGTTAATTATCCTTATTGTGAGAACAAGTTGCACAATCTGGTGTTTGGTGAAAAGGTTCTGAAACGGTGCTGTGTGCTGAACATGAAATGTTTTTGGGATGACTTGTTCCTAAACTTGTCTAACCAGTAGTGTACAAAATGCTCTTGCTGATGGGTAAAATAATATAAATACAATTTCATTTGTTTCACAGAAATTCAAGGACTATCTGGATAGAAGTGGTTTAATTACAAAGCTCCAGGCAAAGCACGACCTCATGCAAAAAGCATTGGATGAAAGTAGGTTACAGACATTGTCTTCGTCTGAAATGTAATCTTTACAGAAGTGGTACTTTCAATAACATCGATCTGCTGGTTTATAAAGCTATTTGATATTAATGTGCATCTATTTTGCTCCCTTTTGCCCATGCTCTGTTCTGTTCTGTTCTGTTCATTTGCAGATGCTATGGCTGAAAGCAGTAGCTCTGGGTAAGTAATCGTAAAATAATTTTCTCAAATATTTCGTATCACCATCTCTTTCGTTGGTTATAATTAGTATCGCCCATTCCCCAAAGGATAGGAGAGGTTATTACAATCGGTCTGTGCAAGTGAGTCCACATGTGCGGTGCTACTCCATGCAGATCTACATATAAAGGATTGGTGTGCTCCCTGCTCCCTCCCCCCTCCACCCTGAACCCCTGAGACTGATTTTTTTTTTTAACTGCCTAAAACCTTCCTGTGCACAAAAAGAGGGAGTCTTGCTAGTGAAGGCTAGTGTGTCTGCGTTGGCGGACAGGTACAACAATGAATGGAATCAACGAGGCATTGATTGGGTTGATCTTGGGTTGGAGTGGGTCAGAGCGGGGTTAGGGGTTATGTAGCATGTGGGTGGGAATGACTCCTTTTGACACCTCATTAGAGGGAGAGTCAGGATTCTGGGTTTAAAAGTCAAGTGTACTCGCACTTGAGAAAAGTGAAATTATTAGGAACTAAACAAGAAGTGAAAGAAATATATTCGATCAACTTTTAAGAAACAATAGATATAATGATAATAATATAGGGGGAAGAGGAGAGTTGAGAGGAGAAAAGCAAAAGGAGGAGAGGTAAGATGGATCAAACCAAATAAATCAAAAATACGAAGGGAAAAACAGAGAGAACAGGAAAGCATTGAAAATGATGTAAGATGGGAGGTATAAATTAATGAAAAGCACTCATTGATCCTATGGGGAGCCAATGTGCCAATCTGAAAGATAAGGCTTTGTTCTTTGCACTTACGACTGTCCGTGGTGTTGAAATGGACAAAGATATCCGAGACTGCCATGTGGCTGAACGAATGTCTGGGAGGATTTAAGAGCTGAGCAATTGGCTTAAAGAGGTTTGTAATCTTGGTTCATATATTGAGCAAATGTTCAAGAGAGCGATGACCTCGTCTCTGCCTGGTTTCACCTTCGTGGATCTTCTTGCGGAGAGTGCAGGTGACTCCGTCGTTCAAATTCCAGATGTGCAGTCAAAGTTGTCCGTGACTTTTATACTACTTTTGGGTCTTGAGTTTGAAGTAATTGTCTTGATGAAAGGGCAACTGCTACAGCGACTTCATGAACAATTAAATGTTCCTGATGGGAGGTCAGAGGAAAATGCTCCTTAAATCAGGGAATTTTGCAAAAACTCAACTTCTCCAAAGCTTTTTCAGGTGTCCCTTCATTTTGCTTGATTTGTATTCTCAAGAATTGTTTCAATTCTCTTGCTCACTGATGCATCCTGAGCATTCATTGTTTCCCTTATTTAGGATTGCCCTGTATCCTTGGAAGGGCTATTCAGGTTAACATGTTTTTAATGAAAGATCTCATTGATGTTAGTAATATTCAAAACCCTTATAACAAAGGCAAAAGTCATTAATGAAGTAAATTAATAGAAGTTGGACCAACGACTGTCTTGAACTTGCAACTGTGTCCAATCATTAGCCCCCGTTGAACTTCGTCCAAAACAGGGGTTTATGGATTTGGTCTCAATTTTCATGTCCGTGTGTGCATCCGCAACCATATCTCGGATATGTATGGAGCGTTTTTGTTTTTTAAATTTTTTTTTCCATACCTAGCACAAAGACAACACATGATGGTATACATATGCACATCATTTTTTATTCGACATCAGATCCAGGATGGCCGACTGGTAGACTGGTGGCCATAAAACGAGAGCAGGTGTGATCGATGTTATTGACCAAACCTGTTATTGAGCATCTGTGAATAGGTTGTTTGTTTTAAGTCCTTTTTCTCTTACTTTACTCATGTTTTTTAGTCGGGGGTTAATTGGCTAGATTAGTTTTGTCCTCTTTCTTGTGCTGGGCAGTTTCCATCGTGATCATGCAGATGCCAATGGTTTAGATGTATTTGAACAGCTTGCCTTGAATGGCAGTCAGCTCTAAGTACAGGCATTAAGTACTGAATTATATGCTACAAGTGTTGTCAGGGCCAATCCCCTTTGTTGCATCCAGTGCATTCAGCTGTTCCTTGATGTCGCTTGTGGTGAACTGACGTGGCTGTATGGTGGTGTTTATAATGATAGGGAATTCGTGAGTATATAGAGTAGTTGCATGCTTGATTCAACACTTTCTACTGAAGATGCTTTAGAATATTTTAGATTACACTTCTCCACCCCCCCTTCCCC
The DNA here is from genome assembly GCF_056783735.1 of Eptatretus burgeri. NCBI lineage: Eukaryota > Metazoa > Chordata > Myxini > Myxiniformes > Myxinidae > Eptatretus > Eptatretus burgeri. The sequence continues at coordinate 50,271,930 of NC_140973.1, read as the reverse complement.
ACCCCTCCCTTGGTATTCATTCCTTGATGTGGAAGGGCTGGAGATTATTTTTTACTCATTTTCTGATTGTGGGATTGCTTTGCTGTGTTGAAGCTCTAAATAGCATCCAGTCCTGTTTGCTTTTCTGTGTTGACATACCTTTGTTGGTAAGTCCCTCGTTTTCAGGTGCGATAGGCACTGCCTTGCCGTGTGCCATCTCGTACTCGTTTAACCAAGATCGGTCTTCTTGTCCAATCTTGTTTTTCTGATGCAGCACATGGCTGTGGGTAGCATCATTTGCTGGTGCGCAGCTGTGCCGAGAAGCAGTGCCCCCTGTAGGTTAGAGCAGCAGCAATTTTTTAGATCTTCGTGGAGGATCTCTAAGTCTTACTCACGTCGTTGTTCTTGTGGACTTTTTTGTTTCACAGCCTACAGTTTTCATCGAAACTTCCTGAAACTTGGCAGATGTATGTAAAAATACCCTGCGCAGACAGTAACGATCTCCGATTTTGAAAATTCCTCCTAGAAAAAAAGTTATGACGTCAAAATATCTCCGCTAATGGAAATCGCATAAAAAATTATCTCAAACTAGGCAAGCTTTTTGAATTCTGTTTGCGGGAATCGAACAGGGCATTAGCAGAGACGAATTACCACACATATGATACATCACTATGACGTCATATCAATTTTTATGACGTCATTCCTATTTTTTGACATTTTTTTGTTTCACAACCCAGAGTTTTCATCGGATCTTCGTGAAACTTGCCATGTATATGCAGAAAGCCCACGCGCAGGCAGTAACCATCTTCGATTTTGGAAATTCTTCCTAAAAAAAAAGTCGACGTCATAATATCGCCGCTAATGGAAATCGCCTATACCATTATCTCCAAAACTCGGCAAGCTGTTTGAATTTTGTTTGCGGGAATGAAGCCAGGCATTAGCACAGATAATTTATCGCAAACCTGATACATCACAATGACGTCATATTCGTTTTTATGACGTCATCATTAAGAGGACGAGGATCTTAGCTCATTTGAGCTTGTTTTATTTGGTCAGGGTGCCAGAGATAGTTCACCTCATCTATGCAAAGGACATCGTGGGATCTTTAACGTCCACCAACTAATGCTGGCAGATGGGACTCTCAGTTTAACGTCCAACCGATGGACAGCACACTCAGGGATGCCTCGTTCTACCTGCAAAACACCAGTATGGCAGGTTAAATCTCGGCTGAGATTCAAACTCAAGTGAGTGTTCATATCTCTGGGCTATCCTGCCAAACCCTTCTGGTCTGATAGTAATGGAGGAGCGAGCTTTGTTTGTTCTGTCTGTGCCTGGTCACGATGTTGAAGATTGTGGTTGATTGTGTACAACACCTCATCAATGCCCTGTTTTGTTTTGTTTTCTGCTTTCTGGCACGATGGTGGTGCCATACCACGACATACAATAAAGAGTGTCTTCTACGAGTATGAGAAGATGAGACAGACTCTCCCCGGTCACTCTTTTATACAGTGGATACTGGACAATTGTTTCTGGGGTTATGAGGTCAAATAGGTTATGGTTATACTGTATGTTGGTTTTATCACCACTTGATGCTGGTCAGTCTGTAACGATCTTCTTCATAACTTTGCAAGCTCTTTCAGTGACCTTTACCTGTGACAAGTTATTAGAGGTGGACGTCAAAGTCACTCAAACTGTGTACCTTGTCTGCTGTTATATTTCGGAAACGCTTTTTCCAGATGTTCTTCCATGCAGAGGAATACATCTGCTGAAGGATAGTGGTGTGTTGTTATTAGAAGAAGAAAATAAGTAAGCACAATATTTCATTTTGTCCTGTTGGTATGTTGAGGACTCGAAGCCACTCGTGCTAGACTTTTTATCACCGTACCCACATCTCTGGTGGGTTTTCTTTTCTTATCTGCCGGTGAGACTTGGCATAAGTTACCTTTTGCATGGTGGAATGTTGTCATTCACGTGTGTTTCATTCATAGTGACTGTGTCAGTCTGACTCTTCACGAGGCAATGAGAGAGTTCTTCCATCCCAGCCACCATTCCCCAGAAGTTTACGTATAATGAGGACTTTTAAAGGTCTGGACTGCCGTTGGCATGTTCCATGATTGGTGTGTCGTCCATCCGGTTTCTCATTTTCATCCCCATAGTTATTTTAACAGCTCGTTTTACAACCGAGTGACTTGCTGGCCAATTCATATTCCATCAAGAGTCCACTACAAGTGTGGACTGGAACCACCTGACATGTAGGCAGACAGATTTCCCCTTGACAAACATTCATAAGTGACTCAACTGAGTTTTTTTTTGTTCCCCCATGACAATCCCAGAGCAAGATGTTCATTTCTGAGTTTAAAAACTTCTTTATTGATAGATTGCACACAAATGGCTTCGTTTAATTTTGCTCTCACAATGCATGCCTATGTACCCAGAAATGCATTTCATACTATCCATACCTGTTGCGTTACTGCTGTTTTCTGTCGTGCAGCAAAAAGATGGCAGAACTCCGGATTCAAACACCACAAAAGCTTAGTTGCATTCTTGTGATGTCATATTAGCCTCTTATATATATTCTTTTTTATTCTTTGCATTTTGTCATTTTCAGGATGTCTACATCTACAATGCAGAGAGTCAGGAAGCCTAGACCGCGTTCGGTGTTTAATGTCAAATTATTTAATGGCGATTTGGAAACTTACGTCAAGGTACTTGTAAAGCAGGCACCTGCCCTCACCGGCATCCCTCGGAGTACATTCATAATCAGCTCCGGTCTTTTTGTATGCCAAGCATTGCTCACCTCTGGTTTGAGCACGCTCTTCCTGGCACTGCTGTCTTGTTTTGTCCCATCAATCCTTCCTCTGCTTTTCTCATGAAACTAATACTGAGCCCTCCTTTCCTGCATTCCAAATTGTGAGCCACAGGAAAATTGAGGTTCCGCGAGGGCAGATGCGCTTCCTGGGCAAACTTTTTAATTTCCCCTTTCCCTCTCTTTTATTCTGTCTCTTGCTCACTCACTTGGTACTTGGCATGTGGGCCTAATTTGCTGTCTAACACTCTGCCTGCAGTGTGAAGAGGACACTTCGTTCCAGGCATCAGGTAGCCTTGCTTTTAGGGTATCCTGCTCATTCATCCTTGGCTCTAACGCTTCTCTGCATCCATTTTCCTTTTTGTGTTTCTTCCTGCCACTTGCTGCTTTGAACATGTTTGTTCGCTTTCACCTGCTTGCACCATTTAGGTCACACACATATTATGTTCCCTTTAATTATTTGTTCCTCACAACAAAACACTGCAGGATTGTTGGACTTTTGCCAAAATTTGACTATTTTTGTTGTGCTTTTATGTTTGAGCACCAAAAGATAACGTCAAAATTTTATGTAATTGTAAGTCTTGCATTTAACTTCTGTTCTTCATCAAACTAAATTATTTTGGCCCATGCACAAAAATAACGAAACCATGGTTTGTGTGAGGCCAACACTGATACCTGGACCATAAACTTTACATGTCTCTCTGCCCTAATGCAAAATGCATACAATCTGCACAGAACATAAGCTTCAGAAATACTGCTCATCATCTGTTGAGCGCTGTTAAAAGGATCTCATTTATGGAGGTTTGTTCGGCCTCTGATTGCATATCGGAATTCTGTTTGCAGGACTCTGGTCAAGCTGTACCACTTGTCGTCGAAAGCTGTATTCGTTTCATAAACCTCTGTGGTGAGACCAAGACATCTTGGCTGACATTACAGTTATGGTTTCAAAGGCTATGTGTTGGCTATGTCATCTTCTGCAGCCATGGTGAAGCTGCTTATTTATTTAGATATTTTTATTTTTATATGTGTTTCTTTGCACAGGACTGCAACACCAAGGGATATTTCGTGTTCCTGGGTCACAAGCCGAAGTGAATGAAATAAAAGACGAGTTTGAGAAAGGTGAAAGCTTTTTGAAGTCTTTCCTTTGTCCTTTGTAATATTTCTTCTTCAAATAAAATTGTAAAATAATACTTTAAGGAAAACATTATGTCAGCAGAATTGTTTGTTGTGAAGCTTTTAATTGTTGATAAAATTGATTAATTGAATTCCGTCCCTGTGATTGGCTGCAGTGCAATCCTACGGATCGTAGGGCACCAAATAAGCAGAGCTTATGCAACTATTTTTATTTGTTTTTACTGTGCATAATATAAATATATGTATAATGTGCATAATTTTTTTTTTAGTACCGGTATTATCTATACACTAGGGGGACAAGCCTGTCAAAATGATGGGTGCACAAAACTCGACACAACAGAGAGGATTACAATAGACACAAAGTTATTAATTATGTCCAATCTTTTCTTGTGTATGGCAGTTTGGCTGCCAGATAGCTATCATTTTGTTGGGTCACAACTATGCCACTGATACAATGCCCCTATATCAGTACACTGGGACTCATTTCACTGAGCTCAGAAGGATGACAGGCTGAGTCAACCCCACCTGGTGTTAATTCAGCAGCCAACAGGGCTTGAACTCAGGACTGTAAGATCCCATACCAGCCACCCGAATCACTAAGCCCACACCAGGCTATTATGTCTGATTAATTATTTGCAATAAGTAATACTGTTGCGGGGCCGAGTTTCGGTGGCGAGCATGACCGCTTGATGGAGCAGTGGAGTCGGCTCCACCGAACCCTCAGAATTTATAGGTCGTCACCCCGGATAACTCCGGAGCTGATGGGTTCCTTATCAGACCGAAGATCGCCAATAGGTCGACCGCGTGGGATGGGGTCGACTGCCAATTTCAATTTACTTAAATACCCACGTCGTCCAAACTACCGGGGAAATTCACCCTCGGCAGGATCTGCGCGATCTGGGCCGTTACCGAGCCGGATCCGAGCCGTACCCCGAGCGGAGAGTACCAGATTCCTGCCGGGCCGATTGCACGATTTCAGCAGCAATGAGGCCTCCTAGTTCCCGTTCGCAGCGTGGCAAACCAATGATAGAAACACAGAAACGAGCTGGTACATTCACCAATAGGGGTATTTATTAACAATATGTGGAAGGGAACACACAAAGAGCAGAGCTATCACGACTATAAGAAATGCAAATTTACACACAAGCACTTATACAGTTGCTACTTAAAGACGGGCACACACACACACACACACACACACACACACACACACACACACACACACACACACACACACACACACACACACACACACACACACAGAAATGGACCCCGTCGGTTCTTTATTGAAGGCTTCCAGCTCGAGGACAGGTGAGCTGGAGACCAGAGCCTGTGCTTGGACCTGTCCACCTCGTGTGGTCTTCAACAATCCGGCTTGGCGGGACTCGAACTCGCAACACGATGCCGCTCCAAGCACCAGGTACCGCGCTCTCCAACCGGCCATGCACCAATCGACCAAGACCAAGGAGAAGGTCAGAGGCGACGACGACCCAGGACCAGATGAACCAGCCAGCCGGCGGGACTCAAACCCACAACACGATGATGATGACCACCACGACGACCATGACCACAACCTCAGCTTGGCGTTCCTATATATTTCTTTTTCCTCCGGGATGAGCAAATCGCCGTCTGAGGCACTCTCCACCCTCATTGGACGGGGCGTCGTGGGAAAGTCGCTTTCTTTTGCAATCTCAACCCCATTGGCCGGGGTGCCGTGGGAAAGTCGCTCTCTGTGGCGTGATTGGACGGATATATAGGATATATAGGAGCACAACTGGGGCTCAAACTCAAGAACCTAAGCCAGACACCTCAACCGTTCAGCCAGCATCAGGCTTTCATCACACATTGCCTCAACAGATGTGATCGTCAAAACAACAACTTCAACTGCAGCAACAATATAACACGAGCAAAGAGCTGATCATCTCTTTCTTTGAATTACATGTATCAAGGAAAATCCTTCGATATTTTCACATTTTTCAGCCTTGATAAGGTCAGGCTAAAACGGAAATTACATCGAAAAGCTTTCATTTATGAGATAATAAGTCCATCCCTTTATTTGGTCGATGTATAAAGCCACAAATCGCTGCAGCGATCAGTCCTGGAAATAATAAAAACAACAAAAACATGTGTACTGCCTTTGTGCATATGTAATTCATCGTGTTTGTATACCTGGGATAACACTGAGCCCTGGACTGACTGACACCTGAGGCCTATGCTGCTTCACAAAATGGCGGCACATGATTTTGATTGTGGGTAGAGTCGGGCTAGCTGACCAACAATAGGGCGAAGGCAGTCCGTCAGCAAATACATACACACGTAGTCCAATCGTCCATACATAGTCGATACATAGTCCAAAAACAAACTAGCTTTCATATGTATTAGATAAGTTTACTGACCAAGAATCACATGACCTCCTTTTGCCACATGTACAGTACGTATATGAAAATGGCCACTGTCCTGCTATGAGCACATAGGCCTACAATTTATGAGTGCACAGATCATTCATATACTGTACGGTAATGGGCATATTGACTATATTTGTGTCTATATATTAAGTATATAGTTATTGCCTCTGCCATGGTTGTGCTTATTTCTTAATCATCTTAAATTAAATTGCCATTCTTCATCTAATTAATGGAAGTTTACCTTTTTTACCCACCGGTAGGGTGGGTAAACAGCTAGTGTAGATTTATGATCTAAAATTGTTCATGCCTTCATCAGAATGTTGAACGAGAACGGCACTCAGTGGAGTGCATACCTCTGCTAGGCTGAACAGTATATGTTTTGTATCCCAATGATGGGCCGGATCAGCATCTGGATTTGAACCAAAATCTGGTCGGCTTGTTCTTGTCACCGACTGTCCAACTCCTCCACCGAGCTTTGTCATAACCCATCCAAACCTATCACGCTATATATTGCTTTTGGCCCTGTCTCTCAATTGTGAAGAATCGCTCAAGAAAAGTCTAGTATCTGTATCCTGATCCTTAACAAAATCTAATAAATTCATCCTTGTCATATACCCAACCTGTCCACCAAGTTTCGTCCAACACTTTTTGAGATATCCTGCTCACAGGCAAACAGACGAACAAATAGGGTTGAAAACATAACCTCTGTCCACCTATGGTGACTGAGGGAATTATTTTACCATTATTATATATCTGGCAGATGGTGCTGACTTTTCATCTTTGGCTTTTCAAAAACATTTTTTATATCATGGGGGATTTGTATGTTGCAGTGTGTGCTTCATGGATACTGTGGGATAAATATTGTGCTGATTGTTGGAGTGTGCTGTGTGGCTCTACACCACAGGAGAAGACCCGCTGGCTGATGATCACAACATGCATGACATTGATTCTGTGGCTGGGGTCCTAAAGCTTTATTTTCGTGGACTCAAAAACCCATTATTTCCCAGAGAAAAATTCTCAGACTTCATTGCTTGTGTCCGTAAGTTGCTGGTACTTGCATGTTGACATAATTCTCAGAAAAGACCTGCATTTTTTTGTACATTGTCAAAACTGTTGATCTGCATGGGGATTGCTGTGATTGGCATGGTTCATCAGTTTTGCTTAAATTAAGAGAAATATACATTGCTCTCATGCTCTCATGGGTCTCATAATACAATAAAAAAAAAGAAAGGCCACTCCATCCCGCTATTGCCACAGCTGATATACAAGGTAAGCCCTTTGCTCTTTCAAACCATACCTGGGATCCTCTACAACTGCAGACATTCATGAGTAGAACATACATGAGAGTCCCACTGCCACACAACCCTTCAGCAACCAGACCAGTTTCATCATGTACAGCAAGACTTCAGCGACAGTGTAGACAGATACGCACACCTCCGAGGCTCCCAATGATGTACCATGTGCGATGCTGAGAGCAGTCAACATACAAATAACAAGACCCAATCATGTCTCTCACCTGTAATTTGAGTGAATAACTAATTAACTCTCACCTAATCAATTAAACCCAGATGGCTAGGATTATATAAATAAATTCACTCCTCCCATGCTCTCCAAGTTGAAGAAGCTGTATGAAGCAACCAAGAAAGGTTACCAAGGTAAGCCCTTTGCTGTTTCAAACCTTTCCCAGAGTTCCTCCACAGCTGTAAAGACATACAAATAGTACACACATGAGAATCCCAATGCTGCACATCCCCTCAGCTGCCGGACCAGGTTTATCACTTATTGGTGAATCATCAGCGACAGCGCAGACAGAAATGCATGCCAATGAGGCTCCCAAGCCTACATTCACAGGTGAAGGTTATTCCCTCCATTCACAGGTGAAAGATGTGGGTGGGTCTTTCTTCATCATTCATATATTGACTGCTTTAAACATTTGCACATGGTACATGCTTGGGAGCCTCATTGGTATGCATTGCTGAAAAGAGGAAATATATATATATATATATATATATATATATATATATATATATATATATATATATACATATACACACACAAACACACACACACACACACACACACACACACACACACACACACACACACACACACACACACACACACACACACACACACACACAAGACCCACCCACATCTCTCAGCTGTGAATGGAAGGAATAGCCAATCAGCTCTCACCTATTCAACTAAACCCAGGTGGCTAGGATTATATAAATAATTGACCACTCCCATACTCCTACAGCCGAAGAAGCTGTGTAAAGCAACCCAAGAAGACCAACACAAAGTAAGCGCTACGCTGTTTCAAACCCTTCCCAGAATTCCTCAAGAACTATAAAGACGTTCACACATAGGCTGTTTTATATAATATATATATATATATATATATATATATATATATATATATATATATATATATATATATATATATATATTTCTCTTTTCCATTGAGCCTGTTTGAGATGCATCAACAAATATGAAGATGGCATTTTCTGCACTATCTCACAGAGTCGTCTTCATATAGTTTGTAATAGCCGAGGCAATGATTGTTACCACAATGTCTTCAACAGTAGTCAAGGGCTGTTACTTACGCTAAGTGTCCAAGTTTTTGGATTGGACACACTCTTTTTGTTCTTGTTGTATCTAAAGTTTGTATCAATCGATGCTTACTCTGGGCTTGTGTGTGAATTGCATGGCAGAATTGGAGAATTCTTACGAGAGGGCACTTAGCATCCATAAGGTCATCTTGACCTTGCCTCCTTCTGTCATTGTTGTCATGCGCTACCTCTTTGCCTTCCTTAACCAGTGAGTATCATCACAATTTACTTTTTCACTCCTTGAACATGCACTTTCTACAGTAGTATAAATTAATTGGTTGAACACAGCTTCTAATGGCTTCATTTTCATCACAGCAATGGTGTTTATTTTTTAAATAATTTTTCACTCGAATATGCTGATCCTTACTTTTTTTCCCCTTCAAATTATCTGCCCTTTCCCTCTCTGCCCTCCCCTCCTTCCCACACTATTAATACAAATCTGAATTAATTGCCATTAATGTAACTCTATTATATATAAAATGACCGTTTTTACAGCCATTTTTCCCTGCTGTGCAGGGGTTTGGCTTTTTTTTTTGAGGCAATGTTTTTATGGCCGGATGCCCTTCCTGACGCCAACCCTGGTCGCCTCTTACGACACACAGGGATATGGTACACCTATTCTAACCGGGGCATACACCGGGACCAGTACACTGGCACTCATTTCGCCGACCTCGGAAGGATGACAGGCTGAGTCAACCCCCTGGTGTTGATTCAGCAGCCAACAGGACTTGAACTCAGGACCCTGGGATCCCAAGCCACCACCCTAACCACTAAGCCAACACCAGGCTTAATGTAACTCTATTATTAAAGTAATATTTATGCAATCTCTAATGAAAGTGATATGGATAGACAGTTTCTGTGGTCCTGCAAGATCTCTCATGAGGTCATGTACTTACCTTTGGACTGTCTACCTTGTGCTTTATTCTCAATTCAAGTGTAAACTCTCATCCTGGTGTTGCACAGGCAGTACATTGCATTAATGCGTGGGACATCCCTTATTTTCTTGGTGGACATTGAAGATCACACAGTGTCTTTACAAATTTCTTCCCCAACTACGCCTATGGTGAACAACACAGCCAACTTCACGAGGTTCTAGGTAGTTCCAGCACATGACTGGCAGAAAAAAGTTGCTGTATTACCCTGATAATTGGCTGTAAATATTGCTGGCCAGCTGAGTGATTTGCTCATTTTATACAATTACTGAAATCATTCAATAATGAACCAAAACCAAAGGAGCCAGGAGACGCAGTCATTTATAATGGCAGATGCCAGGCAACTCGTGCAATTATTGATTGTGGGGGTTGGGAGGAGGGTGGGGGGTAAGAAACAGACAGAGACAGACAGACAAACAAGCAGTCATAGACTGGTACTTACGAAATCGTCAACTTGACCTCTGACCTTGTCGAATAAAAGCTGTCTCTCGAGAAGGTAGCGACGCAAACCAGAAGTTTCTACGATGATTCTGTACCAAACCATCAAAAATCGTAACGTCGAGCGAAGCAAAAATCTCCATTTCTCCACGCAATTATTTTATATTATTTTATCAAAGTCACAAAACCGTAATATCCGGCCATCCACCAACAATCTTTACATAATCCGACGGCTTAGCGAGTCAGGCATTCGACGATAACATTTATTGGGATAAAAAATGACTTTTAAACACCATCTTTATCGAAAACACCGTCAGCGCGCACACGCAAAACCTTTACCTGATCAACGCCACCTCTGCTCAAGTGCACTGCACCACGTGACGACCCGTGACGCGCGAGTGAAATATTTTTTACACAATCTTAAAACGTCTCCAAAACATCCGATTTTTACCAGAATTTCGACAACCGAGTTTTAAGCATCCTAAGCGATCACAAAAACTGAAGACAAAATTAAAATCGAAGTTAAAACGAACTCGTAACGTCGAGCGAAGCAAAAATCTCCATTTCTCCACGCAATTATTCAATATTATTTTATCAAAGTCACAAAACCGTAATATTCGGCCATCCACCAACAATCTTTACATAATCCGACGGCTCAGCGAGTCAGGCATGCGACGATAACTTTTATTGGGATAAAAAATGAATTTTAAACACCATCTTTATCGAAAACACCGTCAGTGCGCACACGGAAAACCTTAACGTGACTCAACGATGCGTCTGCTCGAGCGCACTGCATCATGGGACGACCCGTGACGCGCGAGTGAAATATTTTTTATACAATCTTAAAGGTCTCCAAAACATCCGATTTTTACCAGAATTTCGACAACCGAGTTTTAAGCGTCCTAAGCGATCGCAAAAACCGAAGACAAAATTAAAATCGAAGTTGAAACGAACTCGTAACGTCGAGCGAAGCAAAAATACTCCATTTCTCCACATTAATTTACAGAATTATGTTTGACCTCACTGTGACCTTGACCTTTGACCGATTTTGACCAAAATCTAATCAGCGCTAGCCATCACCCTCCTGAATCACGTGGTGAAATTTGACATTGGTAGCTTCTTCCGTTCTCGAGTTATCGTGCCTACAAACAAACAAACAAGCAGTCATTGACTGGTACTTACGAAATCGTCAACTTGACCTCTTTTTTTTTTTTTTTTTTTTTTTTTTTTGTATACCTTGGTCGAGGCTCGTATGAGAGCAAACACACAACTCACAGCAAGGAGGCATGAGACAAGAGGGGCGGGAGTGGAAGGGACAAAACAGTGGGGAACAGACACATTAGGTGAACTGTGGAAGGGAGAGGGATGGGGATGGGACGGGGAACATGGCGAAGAGAAGATGGACATTTCAGGGACTTTCAGGAAGGAAAGCAGGAGAAATGAAGGAAGTGGGCTTGGGTGGATTATCGGGGGTAGAAAAGATCGAGGATTTGGATGGGGGAAGATAAGAGGTGGTGGTGAACAGCTGTTTTGAAAGCCTGGAGGGAAGAATGGGAAAGAATAGAGTGAGGAAGTTTATTCCAAAGGCGGGAAAAAAGAGGAATGAAAGAGTGAAGATGAGCAGTGATTCGTGATTTTGGTAGTTTTACCAGAAGGGGGTTGTTGGCGGACCTTGAGCGCCCTGTGGAAATGTGGTGGGGACAAATCGCAGAGAGAGCAGGGGGGCAAGGCTGGAGAGGAGTCGGTAGAAGACAGAAAGACCACCGACCAACCTGCGGTGATTGAGTGAGAGGCCCAAAGACTCAGCTTCATTGCGGGAGATGCCGATGATCTTAAATGCCCTGGTTTCGACAGCGTGAAGCCGAGAAAGGTGGGAGGCAGGAGCACCAGCCCAGAGGGGAGAGCAGTACTCCATCAGGCTACGGACAAAAGCTTTGTAAGTGGTCAGGAGCTCAAGAGGGCCGAGGAAGGACTTAGCACGACGGAGGATTCCCAGTCGGCGACTGGCTTTTGAGGCGAGGTTGGAAATGTGACTTTCCCAGGAAAGGTCATGGCAGATAGTGAGACCTAGAAGCTTGAAAGAAAAGACTTCTTCCAGAGGATTGTTGAGAAAGTAGATGGGGGGGTTTTGTAAACGGTCCTTTCGAAGAGACATAGTGAGAGTGTGAGATTTGTCTGGATTGAAAGACATGTTCCACGTGTTGGACCAGTTTGTGATTTTATCCAGATCTGCAGTGAGTGAAGAAGCTGCTGCTTGCCGGTCTGAGGGATGACAGATGGTACGGCAGAGGGTGGAGTCGTCGGCAAAGAGAAATAGAGGATTTTCCAGAGAGTCCGAGAGATCATTGATGAAAACCAGAAAAAGAACAGGGCCCAGAACGCTACCTTGAGGAACTCCAGCCTGCACAGGAAGAGGGGATGAAAGAACTCCATTTAGGGCCACACGTTGACTGCGACAGGAGAGGAAGTCTGCGAGCCATGAGTGGAGATGGCCTTGAATACCATGGGAAGAGAGTTTGGTGAGTAGTGCAGGGTGCCAGACTGTGTCAAAAGCACGTGATATGTCCAGGGATACGGCTCGGATTTCCTGTCTGGCATTGAGGACCTCCATCCATTGATGGGAGAGCAGAAGCAGCATATCCAGGGTAGAGTGACCTGGTCTGAAACCAAATTGATGATTGGAAATCAAGCCATTGGAGAAGAGGAAGGATTTCATATCTGAGGCGATGATGGATTCCATCACCTTGCTGATAATTGGGAGAAGGCTAATAAAAGGCTCTGATCTTGTCTAATAAAAGCTGTCTCTAGAGAAGGTAGATGCAAACCAGAAGTTTCTACGATGATTCTGAACCAAACCATCATAAATCGAATGTTTGACCTCACTGTGACTTTGACCTTTGACCGATTTTGACCAAAATCTAATCAGCACTAGCCATCACCCTCCTGAATCACGTGGTGTAATTTGACATTGGTAGCTTCTTCCGTTCTCGAATTATCGTGCCTACAAACAAACAAACAAACAAACTAACAGAAACGGGTCATTAATAAACTTACGAAATCTTTAGATTTCGTAAGTAACAAACAAACAGAAACGGAAGGCATCAATATACTTACGAAATCCTTAGATTTCGTAAGTAACAAACACACAAACATGCACACAAACAAACACACAAACAAACAAACAGAAACGGAACTGATCAATATCCTTACGAAATCTTTAGATTTCGTTGGGGAAGAAATTTGTAAAGACACTGTGTGATCTTTAGATTTCGTAAGTAAAAAAGACATTTTGTCAAATGGGGATCCAAAGTGAAAGTTGCACTGTTCCATGCAAATGGATAGGTTCTTTGGAGTGGTCCTCTTCTTTCGCTGTTAAGCAGATACATCGATTATACTGCATGGTGTGGCACCAAATGACCTCCAGGTTCATCGGCCCCAAATAATGAATACATCGGCCCACTCTGAATACATTGATCGACGTAAAAAGTTCAGGCCCCACCCATCTGCGTTAGACCCCTCCGTGTCATGCAGTGCCTCTGGAGGTGGCTCACCCGCTGAAAATGTTGTGCAATTTTATTTTACACATTTCCCCTTTTCGTGTGATTTGCGTTCATTATACGACCCGTCACTTCAACAGAGATGGATGCAAATAAAAATAATTCAACGTTTGGTTTTTAAAAAAACTTTCTTCAACCATTTTGTTGGAGTGCTTGCTTGAGTGCTTAAGCCATCTGGCGAGCACTCAACAAGCTTCCATCTCTACAGGCTTCCATGGCGATACCGCAGCTCGGTTCTCCATTGGGACATCCCTGGAGTTAGGAAGGCAAAATAAATTAAACGATTAGATTCATTAGAATGAGTAAAGCAACAGGACAAGTGAACGATGAGTTCAAGAGAAAATTGAAAAATGTTTTCAGTGGTTACAAAGCAATGAATCCCGACACCACGGCAGGATGGCCAAAAGGTATGTAAATTGCTCTAAGCTGTCTAGCCTGGGTTTAAATCCCGACCCAGCTATAAACTGTCATCCTGGTGTTTCACAGGCAGGGTGATTCATCAGTGTTTGTGCCATCTCTCGAATGGACGTAAAACTGGGTGTCACATCTGCCAGAATTTCTTTCTCTCTCTTTCTCTCTCTCTCTCTCTCTCTCTCTCTCTCTCTCTCTCTCTCTCTCTCTCTCTCTCTCTCTCTCTCTCTCTCTCTCTCTCTCTCTCTCTCTCTCTGTCTCTGTCTCTGTCTCTGTCTCTGTCTCTTTCTTTTCCACTTCTCCCTCCTCCCACAACTCTCCCTCTCCCCTCCCACAACTCTGCCTCTCTCCCTCCCACAACTCTCCCTCTCCCACCCCTCTCCCCTCCCACAACTCTCCCTCTCCCACCCCTCTCCCCCTCTCATAACTCACTCTCTATCTCTCTCTCTCTCTCTCTCTCTCTCTCTCTCTCTCTCTCTCTCTCTCTCTCTCTCTCTCTCTCTCTCTCTCTCTCTCTCTCTCTCTCTCTCTCTCTCTCTCGATACTGACGGAGCTTACCTACCACCCTCTATTTTTTCACTCTTCCCTGAACTTCAAACATAAATAAATAAACATCATGTTGTCAGCAAAAGGGCCGCTCACTGTGTATGAGGATTTTTTTTAATTTTCATAACGACATCATTGCTGTCACTTCAAGTGTCTATGAATCACATTTTGAACAGTATTTCTTCCATTCATTGTGATGGTATTTGATTAAGAAATTGGCATAACGATAGTCATCTTATCTTGTACCTTCTCTTGCTGTTGTATCCACATTCAGTTTGTCCCAGTTCAGTGATGAAAACATGATGGATGCCTACAACCTGGCTGTGTGCTTTGGACCAACGTTGATGCCAGTGCCTGATAGCGAGGACCAGGTGTCATGCCAAGCACCAGTGAATGAGCTTATGAAGAGCATTATCCAGCTACATGAAGCTGTGTTTCCTGGTCCACATGAAATTCTGGGCCCCATCTATGAGAAGTGCATGATGGGAGAAGACTTCTGGTGTGACACCTTTTATACAATATTTTAATTTGATTTGCACAGGTCGCCAGGTCAGAATGCTTGGAATATTTTTAGTTGGTCTTTTTACCAGGCCCTCTGCATTTCAGAGTGCATCTCCGACATAGAATAATTTATTTAGCAAAAAATACGCTTATCTGAAGTGTATCCTAAAGATTTGCTTCAATTACTGTTATTTTTTCCTTGTAGTGATGTTATTACCGAGTCGGTTATTCCCGAAGAAACCGACCAGGACATGGAGCCTCGTTCGAGTGATGATGGTAATGAACTGCAGTTGGGGAAGCAGGTTTACGAGATCTCTCAATGATTCATGATTTAAATTTGCCTTGATCAAAATTTTCCGATGTTTGTTTGTTTGTACTGATGCCACCTTCAGATCGGACTTCAACCACTGGATGCGGATCTTCTTTTTTTGCCACCATTTTGGTCAATAATTTCAAATTAATATTTTGCTGATATCACAACGATATAAACTGGGCTGGTTAGAAGTGGTTTTATATGGTAAATTGAAAAAAAGTATTCATCCTTTACCGTGTGCCTTTAATGCTTTCATTTTCTAATTCAGGAATGTATATGTATACATTAGGACACTGTTCGATTGTGCATTCCATAAAAGACCTAAATTCTGTTTTGTGTTATCCATGGAAATATACCATTTTCTTCAAGTATCTACAACTAAAATCCTCCACAGTGCCCCTGGACTGTGGAGGATTTTGCCATCAGGATGACACAAAATGCGGGGAATAATAAAATTAATTTTACAAATATACCAGATGGGAAAAATGTGCAAACCGGATCGATGGAACGTGGCACTTTAAACTAAATTGATCTTGACTACGACGTCCAACAGCTGACTTGTAGTACCCTCTCCCACCACTAACACCGAGTGGTGCTATACAGTACACATTTGGAATAAAGAATTTGCAAACACCTCCCAAACCCCCTTGACTATGATTTATTTTTAAATGCCTAAAACCTTCCCAGTTACACCCCAAGTACATCCACCAAATTTCAATTCATTTTGTCCAGAAGTTGAGGAGTGTATACGAGTCAAACTTACACACATCAACACACGAAGACAAACACACAAGCCAAATGATATCTGGTATTATTCCGCTCAAATTATATATGGTATTATTCCGCTTTCCCACCCCCCCCCCCCCGTCTCAAGTCTTCAATTCCGTGAATCCGTCCGTTTTCCATGATAACGAAAAGTCAATAGACGCACACGCACACACACACACACACACACACACACACACACACACACACACACACACACACACACACACACACACACACACACACACACACACACACACACACACACACACACACACACACCTGATTTGCATTCGCTTAGGGTCATTTAAATGTAACATAATAAAAAAAGAATATTAAATTTTGCACTTTTTGTGTGAATGATTGAACAAATTGTTTAAAATTTGAAGATTCGTTTTCGATTCTTGAAGAAAAGAAACTGGTAAGGTTTAACTATGTAATGTACGTGAATTCTCTTTCAAAATCCAACACTTGTTATGAAATTGTGACAGAGTCTGAGCCCATTGAGGCCATCGCCAAGTTTGACTACGTCGGCCGCACAGCACGTGAGCTCAGCTTCAAGAAGGGCGCATCTCTCCTACTGCACTCCCGTGCCTCAGCTGACTGGTGGGAGGGTCGACACAATGGAGTGGATGGACTGATCCCACATCAGTACATCGTGGTGCAGGACACGTATGTGAGAGTTGAGAGAGATATGTTGGGCTTGCAGGGAGAGGTTATGTTTTCACCCCTGTTTGTCTGTGAGCAGGATTTCTCAAAAAGTTAAGGACGAATTTGGACACGTCTTGGTGGACAGGTTGGGTGTGTGAGAAGGACAAATTGATTCGATTTTGGTGAAGATCCGGATCCGAGAATTTTTTGAATGATTCTTCACCATTGAGAGATTATGACTAAAAAGGATATGTAGCACGATATCTCAAACAGTTATGGACTATCCTCGGTGGATGAGTTGGGTAGATGACAAGAACATACTGATTCGATTTTGGTTAATGTCCGGATGCAGATCCGACCCATCAGTCGGACAAAAAACGTAAAGTGTTCAACCTGGTGGAGGTATTTGTGCCATTCTAGTTTGTGTTTGTTTTCTGCATTTTTATTGGTCTAGCTTTTTGTGTGAATACAGATGTGCTAAATTTATACAAATTGAAGGGGGGAAGCAGTGGGGGAGGAGGAGGAAGAGAAGGAGGGGATTATGGATTTGTTTTCAAAATTTATTCTTACTTCACATACATATTGTTGCGGGCCGGGGGTCGGGTGAGAAGACTACTAGGTGGGGGAAGCTATCTCGGTTCCCACCAGACTCCCCAAAATTGTAGGCCGTCGCACACGGATAATTCCGTGACGCGGCGGGTCACTTAACCGACTGTGGACGCCAATAACTCAACCGCGTGACCTAGGGTCCTCCCGTCTATGGGTTAATCGGGTTACCAAATTAATCACGTGGTATAATTACCTGGGAACATGCCCTCGGTACGCCTTGTCCGAACTGGATCACTCTACTGGACCAGATCACTTTACCGGATCGGATGCAGCTGAGCGACACTGCCAAGGACATACTGGCTAAAAGGACAGATCGTTGGGAATAAAGTCCCAGCTAAACTAGGATTCGGACCATGCTGGATCAATGGAAGAAAAGACAAAAACGAGCAGGAAACATTCCAAACAATAATTTATTAACAATGGGCGAGGAATGGTTTGTGGCACGATCAGGATTTATTGGGGTGTGTTGTGCAGAGATAGGGGAGAGAAGTGTGGTGCAGCAAATAAACAAGCAACTTACAAAAGTGGACACAGAGCAGACATAACGCAAAAAGAATAATAATGATAACGATCTTCTGCAGTCTTAGACAGGCACCAGGACACACACACACACACACACACACACACACACACACACACACACACGCACACACACAGCCACAGAAAACCCGATGAAGAGAAAGTTTTGAACCAGGAAGGGAAAGGAGTTGAAGCTACGATCTCTGTACCTTTGTTCTTGATTGCATGAACGCGCCACCAATACGTTTCGGGGGGGGAATGCTCCGTAGTGCGGCACCCGACAGCTGGCGTGTCGTCTCTGGCTTCAGCAGAGCGTGTGGAGACCGTGTTTGTGAAGGAGGGGCTTGAGTGGAAAAGAGGCGGAGTTCATGGTGTGTGGATGGAGTGGTGGGTGGGTGGAGATGAGGCAGAGTCCAGACAGCAGGAGGCGTGTCGTACCGAGGGACGAGGGCAAGGCCAGATCGAGCGAGAGAAAGAGAAAAGCAGAGGGACTGCTCCAACCTTTATAGGACTTACAGCATGGGGGGAGGGGCCACCCCAAAGGAAACATCATCACCTGAATCGGGCGCTCTGATGGGCCCCGACTCCTCACGTGGCCCGCTAACTTTGGCCAGATAACCGCCTCACTTTGTTTCCGGCAAGGTCATCCCAGACAGCGAACGTATTTCGCTCCGACCCCACGACATGACACGAATCGCCCCCACCAAAATTGGCACGCGAATCATCCCGCAAAAACCCCCGGGCCATGCCCTGGTAACCGGTCGAGAGTCCCGCTTGCCCACTCGTGCGTCCCACCAGCGCCGATCAACGCGGCCCGCACTGTACATTCCCTGGCTCGATCCCAGCTTCGCTGGCCATAGAGACGAGAAGACGTTCACCATCCGTGGAGAATCTGCTGCTGTCAGCGAGGGCCGAAGGTACATCGTTATGGATAAATCCATGCATGTTTCGCGAGTGGCATACGTGTCTGCCTTCAAGCACACTCTATACAGTGCGTGGGATTCGGCCATTACGCACGGCGGCAGCGCTCGCGTTCGCACAACTGTGCGAGCGTGTGCGTGGGGCGAACACCAATATGT
>NC_140973.1:50245173-50247673 GCF_056783735.1 Eptatretus burgeri | reverse complement strand
TTACGAAGTTGGCATCATCGTTGCTCGTCACCAACATTTTTGGTCATGACTTAAAAAATAAAAAGAACAATAATTTGGGGATTTCTAAGTTTTGATACTTTTTTTTTTTGTATACAATGTAAATTGAATTTTTTTGGGGGGGGGTTGTTTACAAAGTGGAGGAGCTGGAACATAGAATGGATTAGGATGTCAGAGAACAAAAGGAACACTAAGAGGAGAGGAGGAAAAGCACTATCAGCAGGGATGATGAGGGAGACTTGGAGAAATGAGGGATGGGGAGGACACATGGGGTGGACAAGATGAATACAGCCGCAAACTCTCAGGAAGAAAAGACTGGAAACTTGGAAAGACGTGGGCTTAGGGAAGGGTTAACGGGGTAGAAAAGATCATTATTTTGGATGTGGGGAATGAGGTTGAAGGAAATGTGGAAGTTTGTTCCACAGGTGGGGAAAAAAAGAGGAAGGAATGAGTGAAGGTGAGCAGTGATTTTGGATTCAGGTAGTTTCACCAAGAAGGGGGTTGTTGGTGAATAGTGTGCGCCCTACACAAAAATGGTGCTGGGCAGAGCACGGAAAGATCAGAGGGTTCAAGACCAGAAAGGAGCCAGGAGAAGGAAGACAGAGAGACAACCAACCTGTCTTTGATGTGAAGTTGATAGACCCATAGACTCAGCCTCATTGCAGGATATTCCAATTATCTCGAAGGCCTTGGTTTCCATGGCATCAAGCTGTGCAAGGTGTGAGGCAGGGGCGCCAACCCAGAGGGGAGAGCAGAACTCCATCAAGCTGTGGATGAAGGCCTTGAAGATAGATAAAAGTTCAGGTGTGCTGAGGAAGGACTTTGTATGACAGAGAATGCCCCGTCAACAACTGGCTTTGGTTGGACGTCAACTTAGAAGTGTGGTTTGCCCAAGAAAGATCATGACTGACCATGAGACCAAAAAGTTTGAGTGACCAAACTTCTTCAGGAGCATTATTAAGAAGATTGCTTCACCCCTTAAAAAATCCCAAATGATTGGCTTTCAATTGCAATCCTCATAATTCTGTTAATTTTTCATAAACAAAGACCATTTTCCAAAGCCAAGTTAAAATAAAAGGGGAAGCCAAGTTAATCACATTTGGGTTATTATTATTTAATATCAACATGAAGGTTTCCCAAATTTTTAATACACAACAATGGTGACCGAGTTCATCCCGAATGCTATCCCATACGTACCTTGGCTTTTTATGAGATATCATATATTTAGAAGGTTTGTATCTGATTTCAATTTCTTAACCATTTCCATGAACACAGCATTTATTGATAACAGCTGCCTCTGTAATATGTAAATGGGAATCCTCAGCTTTTGCATCAAGCTCTAGCACATATTGCAGTTACAGAATGTGATGGGAATCCGCTCTGCACCGCAGGCAAAACAAAGGCAAAGATGTTTTACCAACTCGATAAGCCTCTGGTGATTGGGATTTGTCCATTTTGAAGGCCTTCCGGCTTTCTTTTCACACTATTATCCACATTTTCCTTCAGTCCAACCCAGAAATGATCTCACTCATCCGTGAAAGCTCCATCCTGTTGATTTCTCTGCCGATCCACCAGTAATATAATCTACCGTTTTCTTGATTGCTTCATAAGACGAGGGGATTTTTTCACTTGCTTGATAAAATGATGAAGCTTTATTTATTTTATGATATTTTGCACATGCCTTTGGCACAATGTTGTATTTGTTTTTTCTGTGTTTCCATGCCTGTTTTCATTGAAAGTATAGTTTTATTCGAAAACTTCACTTCTTCGTGCATCACTGCAAGGAAAGTGCAGTTTATTTTGGATATCTCATGTTACTGTGCACAGGACATGGAGGACAAGAGGCTGGAACTAAGTGGACTGAGGGAGATTCAGCGGCAGAGTTCAGCGCGGCACACACCCGATCTTGTGCTGGATACACTTGACACATTAAAGCAGCAACCTGGCCCTCCTGTGTTATCCACCTTTGTGGTACCTCCCAGTAGTCCCGGTCCTCGGGCAGGTGCACCAAGCGTTGCATCTATGCACTCTGCCTCCACCATGGTCACGGGCCCGGGCCTGGCAGTTAACACATCTGTGCGGCGCAGTGCGAGCTCTGCCAGTGAAATAATGACTACGTTCCGCCCAGTTCTTGAAGCTAAGCTCAGCTCGCAGCTGAAGATACAAGGATCTTATAAAGCAAGACCACCAGCTCCGCCAAATGCACCTGCACCGAGCCAGGCCCGTCTGGGCGGAGGAGGAACGCCCCCTGGATCCTGCACTATGTGATTGGCCTGCTTGGCCTGTATGTTGAGTGGAATGGTTTCTAATGTGCAATTTGATGTGTTGGAGCCATTTTTTCAAAACAAATACGTTAATTTGGTGTTAAAATTTTGATCTTGTTTAAGATCATCTTTTCATCATCCAAAAGATATGGTGAAATCTTAGCTTGCTCTGTAAAGGTACATGATACCTACACAGAATGTAACATGTGCTCATTACA
>NC_140973.1:49985173-50240173 GCF_056783735.1 Eptatretus burgeri | reverse complement strand
ATCCGTCCAAAGATTTTTGGATATCTTGCTCGCTGATGGCTGAAAACGTAACCGACGTCCACCTTTGGTGGCAGAGGTAACTCAGGAGTTCATAGAACACCTTACCCCATACAATCTTGAGAAAAAGGATATTGGAAGGATCTTTTAAATATCTTCCAAGCACGATCTACATTTGTTTTGTTCATGAACATTGCATAACAGGCGTGATGGTAACCACATTGCGCTATACACCACCATATTTGTCAGAATGCAGGATCTCAAAACAGTTACTCTGCCCTCAGGAAATAAATGGTTTTTTTTTCCAACAAGCTGAATGAAAGCTTTTTGAAAGTGATACGGTGGCGATTTGTGTTCTGCAATGTTCAAGTATATACCGTAATTCAACTGAAGAAAAAGTAAAGATTTTAAAGGTTGTAGAAAATTGGAAGGTTACTGCCGTTGATGCAGCATCTTTTACACCACCTTATTTAACTAAACATGACTAAGCCTGGTGTTGGCGCAGTGGTTAGGGCAGCGGCTTAGGATCCAAAAGGTCCTGAGTTCAAGCCCCGTTAGGCCACTGAATTAATACACCAGGGGGTTGACTCAGCCTGTCATCCTTCCGAGGTCGGCGAAATGAGTACCAGCATACTGGGCCGGTGTATACCCCGGTTAAAATAGGTGTACCATATCCCTGCATCGTAAGAGGCGACCAGGGTTGCGTTAGGAAGGGCATCCGACGTAAAAAACGTGTGCCAAATCATTATGCGGATCATACGGATGATCCGCTGTGGCGACCCCTCACGGGAGCAGCCGAAAGAAGAAGAAGAAGAAGAATATTTAACTTAACATGACTGTACATTAGTTATTTGTGCCTGTTGTTTGCATCCCTTATGACATCCTTCAAAACACGAAGTTTGGAATAATTTTTTTAATTTTGTTTGACTGGCATACAGGCACACGGAGTAAAAATATTGCATCCATGTCCGAAGGAAGCAGTTTAGTTTGGCACCTTTTATATGAAATTGGCAAAGCCTCGAAACGAATGAAACCCTTAAGAATTACCCCTTAGAAAGTCAGGGAAGGTTAGGCAGGGGAGCATGCACCAGAGCAGCGTGTTGCTGCGTCCACTTTCCACCAGTACTCCAGGGGCCTTCACCTGGACACTCACCAATGCAGATGCCTGGCCCATCCCCATCTCCTTGAGATGCTGATCAACCGACTGCAAACATGAGGAACGTGGACAGCCCGTTGACCTCCTCCACTTTCGAGGCTCCCTTGCTGAGAGAATCTAGTGAGCAGGATCAGCATCTGGAAAACGAGCCACATGTCCATACAGCCACAACTGATGCTCACAGACTATACAGGAAACAAATCTCATCTGAGTCTCTTAGCAACTGCTCGTTGGACACAGTCTGAACAGCGATTGCCAAGGATTCTCCGAAGAGATCTGGTTAAGGAGTTAAGACTCCATCTCAGATCCCTAGTCAAAGTCCAAGTCTCACATCTGTAGAGCAAGACTGGAAGCACCAAGGACTTTCAGACTCAGACTTTCGCCCTCCTGCACAGGTACTGACAGCACCACATCCTATGATCCAGTGAATCCATGACTCCCCAGGCCCAACCCAGACGTCTATTGACCTCTGGGTCACAACATGCAGAGATATGAATATCACTGCCAAGGTAAGCGAATCTCTCCGTGACCTCAATATCCTCACCACAAACTGGTACAGACAGGATAGGAGCATCCAAGATATCATTGAAAGCTTAGATCTTAGTTTTGACCCAAGAGACCCGTAATCCAAGTGGCTCCGACTCCTCATTCCAGCACCTCAAATTCAGCACCAGCACCAGAATATCCAGTGTCTCTGCAAAGATGACTGAATCATCTGCCAAATCAAGGTCAGAGATCTTTAGAAATGTCCTTTGGAATGACCTTTTAGAACCCATTAGAATTACCCTTTACCATTACACTTTAGAACCCTTTATAATTAAATATGGTGGTTTAGAAAGGTTCTTCGTTTTTAATGGATGGATGGAAGGAAGGACCACAAAATCATGTGATCCACTCGGTGACTCGGCTGTCATAAATATCTAGTGCCCGTGAGAATAAGCTGCTCACTAAAAGGGGTTTGATAGTAGTGCCACAGTTGAAAGGGGAAAAAACCCACTGAAGATAGAACCGCGATGCGGCATATGGTACGAATCCGTGGGTGCAGAGACCTATGTTGCCAGGCAAGGAAGCATTGTCACACTTGGTTAAAGCCTTCCTCTCCGCTCATCCCTCAGGAGGGAGGTCCAAGAGCCCGATAGTTGTGTGGGGGCAAAATTATTGGTTTGAAACCAGATTAAAAATAAAAAACACCACACTGACAATACCGTACTGACATTGGTTGGACAAGTAAATAAAACAAAGTTCATGATGTAAAATTACTAACAAGTTGGCACCGATGAAAAGTACACGACAGAACTAAGAATAGGGGTGTTTGTGTTTGTTGAGTCAGTCACTTCTGTGAAATGACAAGAATGACCACACCGTGGTCAAACCCTGTGACAAAATCCGGTAACGGGCTGATTTGGAAACATGCATTCGAAGCACTCTTTAAGATGAACAGTGCCATTGGGAAACACACATATAATGTGCTATTTAAAGATTAACTCGCCACCTCTCATCCACGTCAGCCTCCGCCACGGCGACGTCAGAACGAGCTGATTCGCCACACGGCTACGGATTGTTTAACCCCAATATGGGGCCGTTCAAAAACTACTTAACACCATTTTTTTTTGTCTAACGCAACAAACCCAGGCAGACTGTATAATCAGAAGAGGGCAACAGGCATGATGTCTTTGGCCCACGAGAAAAACAAGATGGCAGCCATATTATTTTGTCTCGTGTCATGGTGTGTGGAGTCCAGAAACAAATGTGGGTGAGGTCCGACCAATGGCTGCACATTTCAAAAATCTATCCCCGACAAGAACCACAACAACAAAAGTAACAACAACCAGGTGGGGTTCTTAGTGGGGCAACTTAGCATAACAATTGTGCATTTTGTGAGGAAAGCACCAAATTTGGCACACGAGTAGCCTATCATATTATGAACAGATTTGGATATTGGGCCATCTCAAAATTTTTGATGGCAGTGGAAAATGGTTGCCACAGCCATCAGCGGCTGAAATTGAGATGGCCCAATATCCAAATCTGTTTATAATATGTTAGGCTACTCGTGTGCCAAATTTGGTGCTTTCCTCACAAAATGCATAATTGTTATGCTATATTTAGCTAAGTTGCCCCACTATCTTGTTTACCTGCGGTGTCGCAGGTAAAAAAAAAAAAAGGGTTCGGATTTATTATTGGACTGATAGAAACTGATTATCCCCAGCCAGGCCCTGGTACCCATCCCACATTAATAAAATCGCTCTCGTTCTTCCATCTCATATAAGGTGGTACAAATTGAGAGGATTGTCCGTATCACACGCCAGCAATTTTCCTGGGTCTAAACAATTTCTTAACATTCTCTTCACAAATTTCCAAATATGCAGTGAACTGCAAAAGTATTCACCCCCTCCCCCCCCCCACCAATAATTTACAAGGAATTAAGGCACAGGAGGAGGCCATTCGGTCGATCATGCCTGCGCTACACCAATACCAGGTTTAATCAATCCGTCGATACCCCTTCCCTTCATGTGCAGCCTTTTGGCTGCGACACTGGAACTCATTTCGCCCACCTCGGAAGGATGACAGGCTGAGTCAACCTCCTGGTGTTCATTCAGCAGCCAACAGAGCTTGAACTCAGGACCCGAGGACCTCAAGCCCCCACCCTCACCACTAAGTCAACACCAGGTTAAAATGCCACATTCAGATGAATTACTAATTGTAATTGTAATGTTTTTTTGTTCATAAAGGCCCAGTCACACCTTGACGTTTTAGCCAGGAATGGCAACGTATAAAAATGCACGTAAAACGTTGGCGTACGCTGAAGTTTTGAGGTTTTTTTTTTTAAGTTTTGGTCGTATTCATAACGTGTTGGTCGTATGCATAACGTATTAGTAACGGGCACAGAACGTTTCGTTGTGTTAAAGATAACTTATACCAACGAATGCTTAGTCTGTTGTCGGCGTTCACAACCTATGCCCAACGATAGTTTAACTTAGGCATAGCGCGCTGCACGTATCGCCGACGAACTCGTGGCGTTCTCTGTTAAAAAACCTGCCACACGCCGATTTAAATCATAACCGCCTGAAAATTGGAAGTGTCAACATTGCAGTCACACCTTGACGATTTAGCCAGCGTATGCCGACCAACAGTATGAAAAATGTGTCTAAAACGCTGGGAAACGTCGAATACGGTATGGGTAAGTTGTGTATACGTTAGGAGCACGATGAAAAACAATGAAGTACGCTGGCATATTCCGCAGTACGTCGTGAAATTTCAAGCATGCTGAAAATTTTTCGACGTACTCGACGTATAGCTCACAAGTTCCGCATACGCTGGCATAAGTTCTTGGCACGCTCCGCGATCGTTTACACCCGTCGGCCATACGTTACTTGTAAGTTACTCATAAGTCGAAACACGTCTAGGTAATGTTTAGCATTCCCAAAACTTAATTTTTAACCTACGAGTAGCGTGCTTTGAACCTATGAGTAGTGTGCTTTGAACCTATGTGTAACGTATCTCAAACGTACATTGGCGTATGTAGACGAATTTGATTGACGTCTTTCGGACGACCACAGAACTTACTGAACGTGTTTCTAACTCACATTTACTGTATAATGGCGTATTGGCAGCGTTTAGGGGAATTGGTATATACAAATGGGCTTCACAAGAAGAACCCGTCAGTGTTCCAGACTCCATGTTGAGTAGATGTCAATGTCAGTAGCAGTAGTAGTAGTAGTAGTTCGAGAGAATTTAGTGATGTCGATGTTGGTAGTAGTAGTATTAGTAGTAGCAGTAGTAGTAGCAGTAGTAGTTTGAGAGAATTTAGTGATGTCGATGTTATTAGTAGTAGTAGTAGTAGTAGTAGTAGTAGTTCGAGAGAATTTAGTGATGTCGATGTTAGTAGTAGTAGTAGTAGTAGTAGTAGTAGTAGTTGTAGTATCAGTAGTCGTAGTTCGAGAGAATTTACTGATGTCGATGTTGGTAGTAGTAGTAGTAGTAGTAGTACTTTCAAGTAACGTGTTGTAAAGTGTGAACAACGTTCGTGTAGCGTGCTTACAAAACGTTACTCATAGGTTAGAAATAAGTTTCGGGTACGCTAAACATTACCTCGACGTGTTTCGACTAATGAGTAACTTACAAGTAACATGTTTCAACGTGTGTCAACGATCACATAACGTGCCTACAACTTATGGCCAGCGTAGCGGAACGTGTGAGTCATACGCCGGCATACGTCGTAAAATTTCAAGCATGAAAAAATTCGAGGAAAACCCAAAAGTTCAACGTTTAAAGCCAGCGTACTACGACTTATGGCAGTGTTTTTCAGCGTGGTCTTAACATAAACAAAACAGACCCATAATGTATTCGACGTGTACCAGCGTTTTACACAAATTTTCCAAAAATCGGCAGAAGCTGGCTAAATCGTCAAGGTGTGACTGGGCCTCAACTGAAGAGATCAAACTAAACACTGTTAGAGTTGAAGGAAGTGACATGTCAGGAATACCTGCAGAAAACATGCACAAATCAAAATTCACTGGTTGCTAAATTTAAGTCATTGCTTGGTGGAAGAACCTTTTGCAGCAATGACTGCAATGAGTCTTTCTAAGTCGATCTCTACCAGTTTTGCACAGTGAGATGGTGAAATATTTTCCCATTCTTCATGTGAAAATTGCTCTAGTTCTTCCATGTTTGATGGGGATCTTGCAATCTTCAAGTCTGGCTCTAGATATTCAATTTGATTCAAGTCAGAACTTTGGGCCACTCAATAAGATTTATTTTCTTCTTATTCAGCCACTCCATTGTGGCTTTGTCTTTGTGCTTCGGATCATTGTCCTGCTGAAATGTGAATCTCCAACACAGGTTCAGATTCATGGCTGATTCAAACAGGTTTTCATCGAGGATTCTCCTGTACTTTACACCGTCCATTGTCCCTACTATCCTGACAAGCTTGCCAGTCCTTGCTGATGAAAAGCAGCCCCATAACAATCATGATGCTGTCCCCACCATGCTTAGTTGGATGGTGTTGACTGGGTGATGGGTGGTGTTAAGCTTGCACCAGGCATAACACTTTGAATTTTGACCATAAAGTTCAATTCTTGTTTCATCTGATCACAAAATTTTTCTCCGTAGTGTCATTCAGACGCTTTTTAATTTTCTCCATACGAGCTTTAATAAGCTTTGGTGGCATGAAAAAGTGAAATAACTTGGATGGAGGGGGGTGAATATTTTTGCAGGCCACTGCATATAAATTGAAAATTAGAATGCTTGGAATCGAGGATTGATAGAAAACCAAAATGTTACTATTGACATGAAACTCTTTCAAATTCCTGAAAAAGTACAAGCTTTGGTTCACTTTACCGGCTAACACTTGGGAATTCTTGCTCTGTCTAAATTTGTAATCGAACACTGTGCCCCAATACTTATGCTCACAAACTTGTTCTATACTATGGTCGTGAATATTTAATCAAAGGGTTATGGCCACCTGCTAAGCAGTGAAAATCCAAAAGAATTTCCTTTATTTTGTTGACATTAAAAACTAAAACCAGTAATGATGGTCACACCAGTCGACAAACATGGTTCAGTAAGAATCCACTAATTACTGTATCATTAGCATATTTTAGTATCATAAACGGGGCAAAGCTCCAGGGATCTGTGGCATCCATGCTGAACTTCTCAAGGCTGGTGGAAATGCTGCACTCGTGTCAGTGCATGCAGTTTTGTGCTCTGCCTGGAACACAGGCATCATCCCAACTGATTGGCAGAGGGGCCTTGTTGTCCCTCTCTGGAAAGGGAAGGGTGATCGCCAAAGGTGACGCTGCTCTCAGTGCCGGGCAAGGTCTTTGCTCGGATAATTCTTGATAGGGTTCGCCACCATCTGCTTGAGCACCAGCGTCCAGAGCAGTCAGGCTTTACACCAAAGAGATCAACGATTGACCGTATCCTTGCCCTTCGTGTCCTCACCGAACGCAGACGAGAGTTTCGGCAGGGGCTGCTTGCAGCCTATGTTGATCTCTGTAAAGCGTTCGATTCAGTGAATCGGGATGTCCTCTGGAGGATTCTTGGTCTTCGTGGGGTGCCACCAAAACTGATCGATCTGATGTCTGAACTCTACTCTGGTACTGAGAGTGCTGTGAAGTGTGGTGGTACCATCTCTGACTTATTTCCAGTTGTTACTGGAGTTCGTCAGGGGTGTGTACTGGCCCCCACACTTTTCAGCACTTGTATGGACTGGATTTTAGGGAGGATGTCGGAGAGATCTAGCTGCGGTGCATCGTTTGGGAATGTCAAGATCTCGGACCTTGACTTTGCAGATGATGCAGTCATCTTTGCGGAGACTTTAGACATCCTCTTGGGGGCCCTCGAGGTGCTGAATGAGGAGTCGGAGCCGCTGGGATTACGGGTTTCTTGGGTCAAAACTAAGATCCAGGCTTTCGGTGACATCTTGGATGCTGCTGTCCTGTCTGTGTCTGTTTGTGGTGAGGATGTTGAGGTCGTGGAGAGATTCACTTACCTTGGCAGTGATATTCATGTCTCTGCTGGCTGTGAGTCAGAGGTCAATAGACGTCTGGGTCGGGCCTGGGGAGTCATGGATTCACTGGATCATGGGGTGTGGCGCTGCCGGTACCTGTGCGGGAGGACGAAAGTCCGAGTCTTCAGGTCCTTGGTACTTCCATTCTTGTTATATGGATGCGAGACTTGGACTCTGACCAAGGATCTGAGACGGAGACTTAATTCCTTTGGTACCAGGTCTCTTCGGAGAATCCTTGGCTATCGCTGGTCGGATTTTGTGTCCAACGATTGGTTGCTGAGAGAGACTCGGATGAGATTTGTTACCTGCATAGTCCGTGAGCGTCAGTTGCGGCTGTATGGACATGTGGCTCGTTTTCCTGACGCTGATCCTGCTCACCAGATTCTCTCAGCGAGGGAGTCTCATGAGTGGAGGAGGCCAGTGGGCCGACCACATGCCTCGTGGTTACAGCAGGTTGACCATCATCTCAAGGAGATGGGGATGGGCCCGGCATCTGCCTGGGGGATGGCCAGATGGAGGCCCCTGGAGTACCTGCGGAAAGTGGACGCAGCGACGCGCTGTTCTGGCACATGCTCCCATACCTGACCTGACCTAGCATATTTGATAACACTACAATTGGCACTTGAACTGTAGCAGTCACTTGTATACAAAGAAAACAAAATGGGGCAATAATTGGTCAGAATTGGGGATGACAAAAGATGGTGGTGCACTGCTTGCTTGGAGTCCTGGAGGTAAGGGTGAAATAAGGAGGTAAGGAGGTAAGGAGGTAAGGTAAGGGTAAGGAGGTACCCTTACCTGGAGGTAAGGGTAAGGGTAAGCCACTGGAAGGTGGTTCCAGAGTCTGGAAAAGCAAGGAATAAAAGAGTTGAGGTGTGCAGTCAGCCTGGATTTTGGAATCTAACGAGGAGGGAGAACGGAAGAACGCGTACATTCTGGAGTGGCTGCTTAAAGCAAATTATTAATTTCTACTCAAGTTGGTGTTACTTATTTCCTTTTGTGGTGAAATTGGGCTCTAAATGGAACCATTTGGGAGTTCTAGAGAATTAGTGTCTCCTCAACCACACCAGCTGTCGTCCAAACTTGCAATTATTGGAGCTCCAGCTTCAGGGGGTTGCAAACTGTCACCGTGGGGTGCAAGACAAAACGTATTAGAGACTACAGCTTACTAAAGATGACTTTTAATGAGTTGAAGTCTTGGTGAAGGTCTTCATTTCTCTGAACTAAAGTTCAAAATGTTCATGAATAATACTGTTGCATTTATGGTCCCCACAGATGCTCAGCTGATGGTGGTTCTCAAATTTGTTCCTCATCGTTGTCCTGCATATATCGACTTTCCTGGAGCCACAGGAGAGGCTCCTGGACCACATGCCTTGGCAGTCACCTCAGGCCCTCGCTGGTCCTCGGTGATTCCACCACAAAGGCACAGCTCAGGCAAACCTCCACTTCGTGGCCTCCCATACCAGTCACACCTTTCACAGATGACCAGGAGCACTCCCCCCTCCACCTCCACCATAGTCTGGTGACTCCATGAGACCATGGCTATGAGGAATGACTCTGGAAGGGGAATGGCTCGAGATTCTGACATACCACCAACCTGAAGGCCAGATGTAAAAGTCGGATTGAACAGTTTTTTGTTTTTGTTTTGTATACATTGTTGAGGCTCATATATATATATATATATATATATATATATATATATATATATATATATATATATATATATATATATATATATATATATATATATATATATAAGAGCAATCACCCAACGCACAACAAGGGGGGCAGGAGACAAGATGGGTGGGAGAGGGAAGGACAAAACAGTGGGGAACAGAGACATTAGGAGATATGTGGAAGGGAGAGGGATGGGGCGGGGAATACGGGGTACACAAGACAGACACCACAGCGACTTTCAGGACCTTACACGACAGGGAACTTTTGGGAAGGAAAGCAGTGAATTTGAAGGAGATGGGTTTGGGGTGGATTAACAGGGGTAGAAAAGATCGTGGATTAGGATGGGGGAAAATAAGAGGTGGTGGTGAACAGCTGTTTTGAAGACCTGGAGGGATGAATGGGATTGAAGAGAGTGTGTGAGTTTATTCCAAATGTGGGAAAAAATAGGAATAAAAGAGTAATCCGTGATTTTGGTACTTTTACAAGAAGGGGGCTTGAGCGCCCTGCAGAAATATGGGGGAGGGAGGGGGAGCATATCGCAGTCAGAGCGGGGGAGGCGCGAGACTGGAGAGGAGATGGTAGAAGACAGAAAGACCACCGACAAGCCTGCAGTGAGAGAGTGAGAGGCCGAAGAACTCAGCCTCACTGCGGGAGATACCAATGATCCTAAATGCCTTGGTTTCCACGGCATGAAGCCGAGAAAGGTTAGAGGCAGGAGCACCAGCCCAAAGTGGAGAGCAGTACTCCATGAGGTTGCAGACGAAAACTTTGTTTGTGGTCAGGAGCTCAGGTGGGCTGAGGAAGGACTTTGCACAATGGAGGATTCCCGGTCGGTGACTGGCTTTGGAGGCGAGGTTTGAAATGTGGCTTTCCCAGGAAAGATCATGGCAGATAGTGAGACCCAGAAGCTTGAATGAAAGGACTTCTTCCAGAGGATTGTTGAGAAAGTAGAGTGGGGTGGGGGGTTCCAAATGGTCCTTGCAGAGAGACATCGTGAGAGTGTGAGATTTGTCCGGATTGAAAGACATGTTCCACGTGTTGGACCAGTTTGTGATTTTTATCCAGATCTGCAGTGAGCGAAGAAGCTGCTGCTTGCCAGTCTGAGGGAGGACCGATGGTACGGCAGAGGGTGGAGTCATCAGCAAAGAGATAAAGAGGATTTTCCAGAGAGTCAGAGAGATCATTGATGAAAACCAGAAAAAGAACAGTGCCCAGAACACTACCTTGAGGAACTCCAGCCTGGACAGGAAGGGGGGATGAAAGAACTCCATTTAGGGCCACACGTTGACTGCGACAGGAGAGGAAATCTGTGAGCCATGAGTGGAGATGGCCTTGGATACCAGAGGAAGAGAGTTTGGTGAGTAGGGTGGGGTACCAGACCGTGTCAAAATCACGTGATATGTCCAGGGATACGGCTCGGATTTCCTGTCTGGCATTGAGGACCTCCATCCATTGTTGGGAGAGCAGAAGCAGCATATCCAGGGTAGAGTGGGCGAGTGATCTCACCGTGAAGGACACATTCTACGCCACACTCGAGTCTGTGGTTGATCAGTGCCCCAGACGAGATACACTTCTAGTCTTGGGGGATTTCAATGCATCGACTGGAACTGATAGGGACGGTTATAAGGTGTGTGTTGGTCCCCATGGGTCAGGAACTATGAACCAGAATAGCACTAAGTTCCTTGACTTTGCAAGAAGTCATGGACTTAGGGTGGCTGGTTCATGGTTTCAGCGCCCGCAAGCTCATCGCTGGACTTGGTATTCCAATGCTGGTGGTGTGGAAAAGGAGATTGACCATGTCCTCATTGACGGTCGTTGGAGGATGATCCAGAACTGCAGGGTCTACCGGAGTGCTCAGTTCCTCAATACTGACCACAGGCTTGTTGTAGCAACTCTAAAGCTGCACATTAAATCCTGGAGAATGGTACCATCCCAGCCTAGGGTGGATGTTGCCAAGCTCAGGGATGAGAGAGTAGCTGAGGAGTTTGCGAACAGGCTGAGTGGACACTTGGGGGGTCTGGGTGCTTTGGGGGGTCCTGAAGAGTTGTGGAGCACCTTCAAGACCACCGTCCTTGATGTTGCCGGTGGATGCATTGGAGTTCACCGCAGGGCAAAGAAGAATTTTGTCTCTCAAGGGACACTGGATACCATTGGCCAGAGTCGAAGGGCCAGGCTGAATGGCAGAGCTGAGCTGTTCAGGGAGCTGAGGCGTAAAACTGTACGTGCACTGAGGGTGGACAAGGAGGCCTATGTGCGAGGAATCTGTGAGGGGGTAGAGCATCACCTGTAGACAGGTGATTCTCGTCCCGCTTACAGGGGAATTCGCGCATTACGTTCATCCAAGCCCATCCCTCGGAGCACTGCAGTTCGAGTAGAGAGTGGTAGGCTCTTGACAGAGGAGTCTGAAGTGAAGGCCCGCTGGGCCGGTTACTTTGAGCGGTTGTACCAGGCTGAACCCCAGCTGTCGAGTTGGACGTCAAGGGTGTTACAATCCCTGTTGCTGACCCTCGAATCAACTGTGGTCCACCTTCGCTTGTGGAAACACGGGCTGCGGTGAACCAGTTGAAACGGGGCAAAGCTCCAGGGATCTGTGGCATCCATGCCGAACTTCTCAAGGCTGGTGGAAATGCTGCACTCGTGTCGTTGCATGCAGTTTTGTGCTCTGCCTGGAACACAGGCATCATCCCAACTGATTGGAAGAGGGGCCTTGTTATCCCTCTCTGGAAAGGGAAGGGTGATCGCCAAGACTGCAACAACTACCGAGGGGTGACGCTGCTCTCAGTGCCGGGCAAGGTCTTTGCTCGGATAATTCTTGATAGGGTTCGCCACCATCTGCTTGAGCACCAGCGTCCAGAGCAGTCAGGCTTTACACCAAAGAGGTCAACGATTGACCGTATCCTTGCACTTCCTGTCCTCACCGAACGCAGACGAGAGTTTCGGCAGGGGCTGCTTGCAGCCTATGTTGATCTCTGTAAAGCGTTCGATTCAATGAATCGGGATGTCCTCTGGAGGATTCTTGGTCTTCGTGGGGTGCCACCGAAACTGATCGATCTGATGTCTGAACTCTACTCTGGTACTGAGAGTGCTGTGAAGTGTGGTGGTACCATCTCTGACTTATTTCCAGTTGTTACTGGAGTTCGTCAGGGATGTGTACTGGCCCCCACACTTTTCAGCACTTGTATGGACTGGATTTTTGGGAGGATGTCGGAGAGATCAAGTTGCGGTGCATCGTTTGGCAATGTCAAGATCTCGGACCTTGATTTTGCAGATGATGCAGTCATCTTTGCGGAGACTTTAGACATCCTCTTGGGGGCCCTCGAGGTGCTGAATGAGGAGTCGGAGCCGTTGGGATTACGGGTTTCTTGGGTCAAAACTAAGATCCAGGCTTTCGGTGACATCTTGGATGCTGCTGTCCTGTCTGTGTCTGTTTGTGGTGAGGATGTTGAGGTCGTGGATAGATTCACTTACCTTGGCAGTGATATTCATGTCTCCGCAGGTTGTGAGCCGGAGGTCAATAGACGTCTGGGTCGGGCCTGGGGAGTCATGGATTCACTGGATCATGGGGTGTGGCGCTGCCGGTACCTGTGCGGGAGGACGAAAGTCCGAGTCTTCAGGTCCTTGGTACTTCCAGTCTTGCTCTATGGGTGCGAGACTTGGACTTTGACCAAGGATCTGAGACGGAGACTTAATTCCTTTGGTACCAGGTCTCTTCGGAGAATCCTTGGCTATCGCTGGTCGGATTTTGTGTCCAACGAGCGGTTGCTGAGAGAGACTCGGATGAGATTTGTTACCTGCATAGTCCGTGAGCGTCAGCTGCGGCTGTATGGACATGTGGCTCGTTTTCCTGACGCTGATCCTGCTCACCAGATTATCTCAGCGAGGGAGTCTCATGAGTGGAGGAGGCCAGTGGGCCGACCACGTGCCTCATGGTTGCAGCAGGTTGACCATCATCTCAAGGAGATGGGGATGGGCCTGGCATCTGCCTGGGGGATGGCCAGACGGAGGCCCCTGGAGTACCGGCGGAAAGTGGACGCAGCGACGCGCTGTTCTGGCACATGCTCCCATACCTGACCTGACCTGAGTGACCTGGTCTGAAACCAAATTGATGATCGGAAATCAAACCATTGGATAAGAGGATGGATTTAATGTCTGAAGCGATGATGGATTCCATCACCTTGCTGATGAATGGGAGAAGGCTGATTGGTCTGTAGTTACAGGGATCTGTTTTTGCACCTTTTTTATGCAGAGCAGTGATGTTTGCTGATTTACAAGCAGATGGCAGATGACCTTGAGCAAATGAGAGGGTGAATAGAACAGAGAGAGGGTGAGCAAGAGCAGAGGAGCAGGTTTTTAGGACACGTGGGCTGATGCCATCTGGACCGGTTGCTGAATCTGAGTCGAGGTTTGACAGCAAGCTCTCTACTTTATTAGAAGAAAAGGACACAGAGTCCAGGGACAGCTGGGTGCGACTGGGTAAGGTGAGTTTCAGGAAGATTATTCCATAAACAGGAGAAAAGAGGAACAACAGAGTTGAGGTTGGCAGTAAGCCTGGATTTTGTGAGTTTAACCAGGAATTGCCATGCGTATATCCTGGACTTGTTCGGGAGGGTAATGGGGCTGATAGAGAAGACGGAGAGAAATGTGACGAGATGCAGTTAAGAAAGAGAAGCCACAACCCTGTCTGCGATGATAGCAACAGGCCTTATAGTTCTGCCTCATTCCAGGAGATTTCACAATGTTGAGACCTTAGATGTAACAGAATCCTGGAAAGATAGATGTGAATGTGATGCTGGGGTTCCAGCCCATAGGGGAAAGCAGTACTACATTGAGCTGCAGACAAAGGCCTTCTGGACTGAGTCACTGATTTTCCAAGGAGGGAGTTGGATCTATGGAGGACGTCCAATCTGCGGCTGGCTTTTGAGGCCAATTAGACTTTTATGAAGTTATTCCCAAGGAGGAATCTACCTCAGATGCTGTGGATATGATGCCAAATCCTTTAGTCGGGAGCAGATTGCAGTCCCTGCCACTCGGCCTGTTCGAACAAATGATTAGCAATCATCATCCTTGCCAGAGTAGAGGGTATTGCATTTGGGTCCATTTGTCTGTCTGTCTGTTTGTTTGTCCACACAGGACATGAGTGTTTTCTTCTGCAAGGAACAAAATGTTCACACCTCTGACGTCATAAGTCACAGTTGGCAGCCATATTGGATTTACCCAAAAACCTATTTAAAAAATCTTCTCCAGAACGGCTGGACAGATCAAGGGGAAACTTCACACAAATGTTCTGCAAGCCTTGGGGATACCAGGGTGTTCACAAATAATAATTGATAGGTCACATGGTCTGGCAGCCATATTGGATTGAGTGAAAATCTGTAAAAACATATTTTCTGTTGAACCGCTTCATCGATCGACATGGAATGTCAAAGTTATGATCTAGTAGTGATGGGGAATACATGTTTTAAATTTCAACTTGATCGAACACATGGTCTAGCAGCTAGAATTATTTAATATTTTTATCTGGGTTATTTTTTTTATATTATTTCGTAACTCATCACTCCCGTGTTGTATCAAAGCGGGGTTGCATTAAAGCGGGACGTCATGGTACCCGGTCATCACTGCCAGCAGTTGTAAAGTGGTAGTTCTTCTTATGTCTATTAATTATGTAACACACCAGTACACAAGTGCCACACCAAGCTCCACAAACACCACACAGAAGCAGTCCTGGCAAGGGTCTGCAATCTCTGATTGCTATTTTTCTTGTTCTACTTACTTGCTTTACAATCATTGCTCATGAAAATCAATTATTTATTATTACCTCCGCCACCGAAGGTGAAGGAGGTGATGTTTTCACCCCCTTTTTGTCTGTTTATCTGTTTGTCTGTGTACAGGATATCTCAAAAAGTTGTGGACGGATCAGGATGAAATTTTGTGGACAGGTTGGGCGTGTGACAAGGTCCAACTGATTAGATTTTGGCGAAGATCCGGATTCGGATCTGATAATTTTTTCAGTGATTCTTCACCATTGAGAGATAGGGCTAAACCGATATATAGCACGATATCTCAAAAACTTGTGGACGGATTCTGATGAAACTTGGTGGACAGGTTTGGTGTGTGGCCATGCCGAATTGATTCGATTTTGGTGAAGATCCAAATCCGACCACTAGAATTTCTAAAGTGATTCTTCACCATTGAGAGAGAGGGCTCAAAAACGATATATAGCATAATATTTCAAAAATGTACTGGGCCTGATATGTTCTCATGGATCAGGCATTGCATGTCGGGGGTATGCGCTCTACCGAGTGCCCTTGTAGTTTAACAATGTCAGCACGTCGATTGATGTCTAAATTATGGTTTCATCATCAATGAGAAAATTTACAGGTATCTTATTTTATACCAGGAGTGTTTTGCTTTACTCTCGACTTGTTGGGGGGGAATAATGATGGTCCGGCACAGTATTAAATGAAAATATCTGAAAATCAAAAGAATGGAAAATTAATTGATAATGGAAATTTATCACAACTGCATTTTAAGCTTGAATCCAAAAACAATGGAGCCGTGTCATTAAGAACTGACATTTTCAGAAACTTGACGGATGATACGAATAGCAAGTTTCAAAGTCGATTTGATTTACCGCAAATATCGAGCACACCCAAACCACTGATCTCCACACCTTGTCGCCTCGCACGGTGGGCGGAGTCATCACGAAGGGGCGGACACTTTCAGCGCGTCACGTCGCCTCGCACGGTGGGCGGAGTCATCACGAAGGGGCGGACACTTTCGGCGCGTCACGTCGCCTCGCACGGTGGGCGGAGTCATCACGAAGGGGGCGGACACTTTCGGCGCGTCACGTGATCACATGCCGACAGTGAGCCTGTTTGCTGTGACGTCGACGGTGAACGTCGCTGACAGGAGCGGGTCGATCGCCTTCACCTTCTCTCGGCGATTTTGAGCATCCCACTTGTTGCTCACCAGTCACCATGGCCTTTCAGCCGCTGTACGGGTATGTACAAACATGTACTCCGAGAACGTGAATTTTGTTATTTGGTTCCGGCTTCCGACAGAATGAAAAATGTAATGATTTGTTATGAAAATGTAATATACATAATACGTACGCATGGGACACGAAAGCGAGACAGACAGACAGACAGAGACGGAGAGAGATGAATGGAACGTGCTGTGGTGCGAGGTTGGCTTGGGCTGGGTTTGGGTGGTTAATGGGGTTTACATAACATGTCCCCAAATAACCCTTTTCCACGTCATTGTTATTCTCCCTCTGTCCTTCACCTATTTTTGTTTTTTAGTTGTTGGTTTATTTTTCTTTTCTGTTTCATCCCCGCCTTCCCCTCTTCAGCACCATGATGATTCCTTCTTCCCTTCCCTTTGATGTCACTCTCACTTCCACTCTGCTGTTGGTGTTTCCCCCTTTCCATCCTTGTTCCCTTCCATTCTACTTTAGCTGTTGCATGAGCCTCGATCATGTACAAACACAAACAACAACGACCGCACTCTGGTCACAACAACCTGCAACACAAAAATATATATTTTCGCCTCCTCTGTCCACTCAACTCCCTGATGGCCTCAACTTTCACTCTCTAATATGTCTGATTAACCTTGTGCCGTGTTCATCCCGTGTTCCCATGTGAATGAATAAGATCAGTTCGAGCCGTGTCTGTCCTGTGTTCCCATGTGAATGAATAAGATTAGTGAGAGCCGTATCTATCCCGTGTTCCCATGTGAATGAATAAGATTAGATAGAGCCGTGTCTGTCCTGTGTTCCCATGTGAATGAATAAGATCAGTTAGAGCCTGTCTATCCCGTGTTCCCATGTGAATGAATAAGAGAAGATAGAGCCGTGTCTGTCCTGTGTTCCCATGTGAATGAATAAGAGTAGATAGAGCCGTGTCTGTCCTGTGTTCCCATGTGAATGAATAAGATTAGTGAGAGCCGTATCTATCCCGTGTTCCCATGTGAATGAATAAGATCAGTTAGAGCCTGTCTATCCCGTGTTCCCATGTGAATGAATAAGAGAAGATAGAGCCGTGTCTGTCCTGTGTTCCCATGTGAATGAATAAGATTAGTGAGAGCCGTGTCTATCCCGTGTTCCCATGTGAATGAATAAGAGAAGATAGAGCCGTGTCTGTCCTGTGTTCCCATGTGAATGAATAAGAGTAGATAGAGCCGTGTCTAGCCCGTGTTCCCATGTGAATGAATAAGATCAGTTAGAGCCGTGTCTATCCCGTGTTCCCATGTGAATGAATAAGAGAAGATAGAGCCGTGTCTGTCCTGTGTTCCCATGTGAATGAATAAGAGTAGATAGAGCCGTGTCTGTCCTGTGTTCCCATGTGAATGAATAAGATTAGTGAGAGCCGTGTCTATCCCGTGTTCCCATGTGAATGAATAAGAGAAGATAGAGCCGTGTCTGTCCTGTGTTCCCATGTGAATGAATAAGAGTAGATAGAGCCGTGTCTATCCCGTGTTCCCATGTGAATGAATAAGATCAGTTAGAGCCATGTCTATCCCGTGTTCCCATGTGAATGAATAAGAGAAGATAGAGCCGTGTCTGTCCTGTGTTCCCATGTGAATGAATAAGAGTAGATAGAGCCGTGTCTGTCCTGTGTTCCCATGTGAATGAATAAGATTAGTGAGAGCCGTGTCTATCCCATGTTCCCATGTGAATGAATAAGATTAGATAGAGCCGTGTCTGTCCCGTGTTCCAATGTGAATTAATAAGATTAGTTTGAGCTGTGTCTGTCCCGTGTTCCAATGTGAATGAATAAGATTAGACAGAGCCGTGTCTATCCCGTGTTCCCATGTGAATGAATAAGATTAGATAGAGCCGTATCTGTCCTGTATTACCATTTGAATGAATAAGATGAGAGAGAGCCGTGTCTGTCCCGTGTTCCAATGTGAATGAATAAGATTAGATAGAGCCATGTCTATCCTGTGTTCCAATGTGAATGAATAAGATTAGACAGAGCCGTGTCTATCCCGTGTTCCCATGTGAATGAATAAGATTAGATAGAGCCGTATCTGTCCTGTATTACCATTTGAATGAATAAGATGAGAGAGAGCCGTGTCTGTCCCGTGTTCCAATGTGAATGAATAAGATTAGATAGAGCCATGTCTATCCCGTGTTCCCATGTGAATGAATAAGATAAGATAGAGCCGTATCTGTCCCGTATTCCCATTTGAATGAATAAGATGAGAGAGAGCCGTGTCTGTCCCGTATTCCCATTTGAATGAATAAAATTAGATAGAGCCATGTCTGTCATGTGTTCCCACGTGGATGAATAAGATGAGATAGAGCCGTGTCTGTCCCGTATTCCCATTTGAATGAATAAGATTAGATTGAGCCGTGTCTGTCCTGTGTTCCCATGTGGATGAATAAGATTAGATAGAGCCGTGTCTGTCCCGTGTTCCCATGTGAATAAATAAGATCAGTTCGAGCCGTGTCTGTCCTGTGTTCCCATGTGAATGAATAAGATTAGATAGAGCCGTATCTGTCCTGTATTACCATTTGAATGAATAAGATGAGAGAGAGCTGTGTCTGTCCCGTGTTCCAATGTGAATGAATAAGATTAGATAGAGCTATGTCTATCCCGTGTTCCCATGTGAATGAATAAGATTAGATAGAGCCGTATCTGTCCTGTATTACCATTTGAATGAATAAGATGAGAGAGAGCCGTGTCTGTCCCGTGTTCCAATGTGAATTAATAAGATTAGTTTGAGCTGTGTCTGTCCCGTGTTCCAATGTGAATGAATAAGATTAGACAGAGCCGTGTCTGTCCCGTATTCCCATTTGAATGAATAAGATGAGATAGAGCCGTGTCTCTCCTGTATTCCCATTTGAATGAATAAGATTACATTGAGCCGTGTCTGTCCTGTGTTCCCATGTGGATGAATAAGATTAGATAGAGCCATGTCTGTCCCGTGTTCCCATGTGAATTAATAAGATCAGTTCGAGCCGTGTCTGTCCTGTGTTCCCATGTGAATGAATAAGATGAGATAGAGCCGTGTCTATCCCGTGTTCCCATGTGAATGAATAAGATTAGTGAGAGCCATATCTATCCCGTGTTCCCATGTGAATGAATAAGATTAGTGAGAGCCATATCTATCCCGTGTTCCCATGTGAATGAATAAGATTAGATAGAGCCGTGTCTGTCCCATGTTCCCATGTGAATGAATAAGATCAGTTAGAGTCGTGTCTATCCCGTGTTCCCATGTGAATGAATAAGAGTAGATAGAGCCGTGTCTGTCCTGTGTTCCCATGTGAATGAATAAGAGTAGATAGAGCCATGTCTGTCCTGTGTTCCCATGTGAATGAATAAGATTAGTGAGAGCCGTATCTATCCCGTGTTCCCATGTGAATGAATAAGATTAGTTAGAGCCGTGTCTATCCCATGTTCCCATGTGAATGAATAAGATTAGATAGAGCCGTGTCTGTCCCATGTTCCATTGTGAATTAATAAGATTAGTTTGAGCTGTGTCTGTCCCGTGTTCCAATGTGAATGAATAAGATTAGATAGAGCCGTGTCTATCCCGTGTTCCCATGTGATGAGTAAGATTAGATAGAGCCGTATCTGTCCCGTATTCCCATTTGAATGAATAAGATGAGAGAGAGCCGTGTCTGTCCCGTATTCCCATTTGAATGAGTAAGATTAGATTGAGCCGTGTCTGTCCCGTGTTCCCATGTGAATTAAGAAGATCAGTTTGAGCCGTGTCTGTCCTGTGTTCCCATGTGAATGAATAAGATTAGTGAGAGCCGTATCTATCCCGTGTTCCCATGTGAATGAATAAGATTAGAGAGAGCCGTGTCTGTCCTGCGTTCCCATGTGAATGAATAAGATCAGTTGGAGCCGAGTCTATCCCGTGTTCCCATGTAAATGAATAAGAGTCGATAGAGCCGTGTCTGTCCTGTGTTCCCATGTGAATGAATAAGATTAGTGAGAGCCGTATCTATCCCGTGTTCCCATGTGAATGAATAAGATTAGTTAGAGCCGTGTCTATCCCATGTTCCCATGTGAATGAATAAAATTAGATAGAGCCGTATCTGTCCTGTATTACCATTTGAATGAATAAGATGAGAGAGAGCCGTGTCTGTCCCGTGTTCCAATGTGAATTAATAAGATTAGTTTGAGCTGTGCCTGTCCCGTGTTCCAATGTGAATGAATAAGATTAGATAGAGCTATGTCTATCCCGTGTTCCCATGTGAATGAATAAGATTAGATAGAGCCGTATCTGTCCTGTATTACCATTTGAATGAATAAGATTAGATTGAGCCGTGTCTGTCCTGTGTCCTGTGTTCCCATGTGGATGAATAAGATTAGATAGAGCCGTGTCTGTCCCGTGTTCCCATGTGAATGAATAAGATTAGATAGAGCCGTATCTGTCCCGTATTCCCATTTGAATGAATAAGATGAGAGAGAGCCGTGTCTCTCCTGTATTCCCATTTGAATGAATAAGATTAGATAGAGCCGTGTCTGTCATGTGTTCCCACGTGGATGAATAAGATGAGATAGAGCCGTGTCTGTCCCGTATTCCCATTTGAATGAATAAGATTACATTGAGCCGTGTCTGTCCTGTGTTCCCATGTGGATGAATAAGATGAGATAGAGCCGTGTCTGTCCCGTATTCCCATGTGAATGAATAAGATTAGATAGAGCCGTGTCTGTCCCGTGTTCCCATGTGAATGAATAAGATCAGTTAGAGCCGTGTCTATCCCGTGTTCCCATGTGAATGAATAAGAGTAGATGGAGCCGTGTCTGTCCTGTGTTCCCATGTGAATGAATAAGATTAGTGAGAGCCGTATCTATCCCGTGTTCCCATGTGAATGAATAAGATTAGTTAGAGCCATGTATGTCCCGTGTTCCCATGTGAATGAATAAGTTTAGTTAGAGCCGTGTCTGTCCCGTGTTCCAATGTGAATTAATAAGATTAGTTTGAGCTGTGTCTGTCCCGTGTTCCAATGTGAATGAATAAGATTAGATAGAGCCATGTCTATCCCGTGTTCCCATGTGAATGAATAAGATTAGATAGAGCCATCTCTATCCCGTGTTCCCATGTGAATGAATAAGATTAGATAGAGCCGTATCTGTCCCGTATTCCCATTTGAATGAATAAGATTAGATAGAGCCATGTCTGTCATGTGTTCCCACGTGGATGAATAAGATGAGATAGAGCCGTGTCTGTCCCGTATTCCCATGTGAATGAATAAGAGTAGATAGAGCCGTGTCTGTCCTGTGTTCCCATGTGAATGAATAAGATTAGATAGAGCCGTGTCTCTCCCGTGTTCCCATGTGAATGAATAAGTTTAGTTCGAGCCGTGTCTGTCCTGTGTTCCCATGTGAATGAGTAAGATTAGTGAGAGCCATATCTATCCCGTGTTCCCATGTGAATGAATAAGATTAGTGAGAGCCGTATCTATCCCGTGTTCCCATGTGAATGAATAAGATTAGATAGAGCCGTGTCTGTCCCATGTTCCTATGTGAATGAATAAGATCAGTTAGAGTCGTGTCTATCCCGTGTTCCCATGTGAATTAATAAGATTAGATAGAGCCGTATCTATCCCGTGTTCCCATGTGAATGAATAAGATTAGATAGAGCCGTGTCTGTCCCGTATTCCCATTTGAATGAATAAGATTAGATTGAGCCGTGTCTGTCCTGTGTTCCCATGTGGATGAATAAGATTAGATAGAGCCTTGTCTATCCCGTGTTCCCATGTGAATGAATAAGATTAGATAGGGCCGTGTCTATCCTGTGTTCTCATGTGAATGAATAAGATTAGATAGAGCCGTGTCTGTCCTGTGTTCCCACGTGGATGAATAAGATTAGATTGAGCCGTGTTCATCCCGTGTTCCCATGTGAATGAACAAGATTAGATAGAGCCGTATCTGTCCCGTATTCCCATTTGAATGAATAAGATGAGAGACAGCCGTGTCTGTCCCGTA
Organism: Eptatretus burgeri; assembly: GCF_056783735.1. Classification (NCBI taxonomy): domain Eukaryota; kingdom Metazoa; phylum Chordata; class Myxini; order Myxiniformes; family Myxinidae; genus Eptatretus; species Eptatretus burgeri. The sequence goes on along the minus strand of NC_140973.1, from coordinate 50,217,891 downwards.
TTCCCATTTGAATGAATAAGATTAGATAGAGCCGTGTCTGTCATGTGTTCCCACGTGGATGAATAAGATGAGATAGAGCCGTGTCTGTCCCGTGTACCCATTTGAATGAATAAGATTAGATTGAGCCGTGTCTGTCCTGTGTTCCCATGTGGATGAATAAGATTAGATAGAGCCGTGTCTATCCCATGTTCTCATGTGAATGAATAAGATTCGATAGAGCCGTGTCTATCCCGTGTTCCCATGTGAATGAATAAGATTAGATAGAGCCATATCTGTCCCGTATTCCCATTTGAATGAATAAGATGAGAGCGAGCCGTGTCTATCCCGTGTTCCCATGTGAATTAATAAGATTAGATAGAGTCGTGTCTGTCCCGTGTCCCCATGTGAATGAATAAGATTATACAGAGCCGTGTCTGTCCCGTGTTCCCATTTGAATGAATAAGATTAGATAGAGCCGTGTCTGTCCCGTGTTCCCATTTGAATGAATAAGATTAGATAGAGCCGTGTCTGTCCCCTATTCCCATTTGAATGAATAAGATGAGATTGAGCCGTGCCTGTCCCGTGTTCCCATGTGAATGAATAAGATTAGATAGAGCCATGTCTGTCCCGTGTTCCCATTTGAGTGAATAAGATTAGATAGAGCCGTGTCTGTCCCGTGTTCCCATGTGAATGAATAAGATTAGATAGAGCCGTGTCTATCCCGTGTTCCCATGTGAATGAATAAGATTAGATAGAGCCGTGTCTGTCCCGTGTTCCCATGTGAATGAATAAGATCAGTTAGAGCCGTGTCTATCCCGTGTTCCCATGTGAATGAATAAGAGTAGATGGAGCCGTGTCTGTCCTGTGTTCCCATGTGAATGAATAAGATTAGTGAGAGCCGTATCTATCCCGTGTTCCCATGTGAATGAATAAGATTAGTTAGAGCCATGTATGTCCCGTGTTCCCATGTGAATGAATAAGTTTAGTTAGAGCCGTGTCTGTCCCGTGTTCCAATGTGAATTAATAAGATTAGTTTGAGCTGTGTCTGTCCCGTGTTCCAATGTGAATGAATAAGATTAGATAGAGCCATGTCTATCCCGTGTTCCCATGTGAATGAATAAGATTAGATAGAGCCATCTCTATCCCGTGTTCCCATGTGAATGAATAAGATTAGATAGAGCCGTATCTGTCCCGTATTCCCATTTGAATGAATAAGATTAGATAGAGCCATGTCTGTCATGTGTTCCCACGTGGATGAATAAGATGAGATAGAGCCGTGTCTGTCCCGTATTCCCATGTGAATGAATAAGAGTAGATAGAGCCGTGTCTGTCCTGTGTTCCCATGTGAATGAATAAGATTAGATAGAGCCGTGTCTCTCCCGTGTTCCCATGTGAATGAATAAGTTTAGTTCGAGCCGTGTCTGTCCTGTGTTCCCATGTGAATGAGTAAGATTAGTGAGAGCCATATCTATCCCGTGTTCCCATGTGAATGAATAAGATTAGTGAGAGCCGTATCTATCCCGTGTTCCCATGTGAATGAATAAGATTAGATAGAGCCGTGTCTGTCCCATGTTCCTATGTGAATGAATAAGATCAGTTAGAGTCGTGTCTATCCCGTGTTCCCATGTGAATTAATAAGATTAGATAGAGCCGTATCTATCCCGTGTTCCCATGTGAATGAATAAGATTAGATAGAGCCGTGTCTGTCCCGTATTCCCATTTGAATGAATAAGATTAGATTGAGCCGTGTCTGTCCTGTGTTCCCATGTGGATGAATAAGATTAGATAGAGCCTTGTCTATCCCGTGTTCCCATGTGAATGAATAAGATTAGATAGGGCCGTGTCTATCCTGTGTTCTCATGTGAATGAATAAGATTAGATAGAGCCGTGTCTGTCCTGTGTTCCCACGTGGATGAATAAGATTAGATTGAGCCGTGTTCATCCCGTGTTCCCATGTGAATGAACAAGATTAGATAGAGCCGTATCTGTCCCGTATTCCCATTTGAATGAATAAGATGAGAGACAGCCGTGTCTGTCCCGTATTCCCATTTGAATGAATAAGATTAGATAGAGCCGTGTCTGTCATGTGTTCCCACGTGGATGAATAAGATGAGATAGAGCCGTGTCTGTCCCGTGTACCCATTTGAATGAATAAGATTAGATTGAGCCGTGTCTGTCCTGTGTTCCCATGTGGATGAATAAGATTAGATAGAGCCGTGTCTATCCCATGTTCTCATGTGAATGAATAAGATTCGATAGAGCCGTGTCTATCCCGTGTTCCCATGTGAATGAATAAGATTAGATAGAGCCATATCTGTCCCGTATTCCCATTTGAATGAATAAGATGAGAGCGAGCCGTGTCTATCCCGTGTTCCCATGTGAATTAATAAGATTAGATAGAGTCGTGTCTGTCCCGTGTCCCCATGTGAATGAATAAGATTATACAGAGCCGTGTCTGTCCCGTGTTCCCATTTGAATGAATAAGATTAGATAGAGCCGTGTCTGTCCCGTGTTCCCATTTGAATGAATAAGATTAGATAGAGCCGTGTCTGTCCCCTATTCCCATTTGAATGAATAAGATGAGATTGAGCCGTGCCTGTCCCGTGTTCCCATGTGAATGAATAAGATTAGATAGAGCCATGTCTGTCCCGTGTTCCCATTTGAGTGAATAAGATTAGATAGAGCCGTGTCTGTCCCGTGTTCCCATGTGAATGAATAAGATTAGATAGAGCCGTGTCTATCCCGTGTTCCCATGTGAATGAATAAGATTAGATAGAGCCGTGTCTGTCCCGTGTTCCCATGTGAATGAATAAGATCAGTTAGAGCCGTGTCTATCCCGTGTTCCCATGTGAATGAATAAGAGTAGATGGAGCCGTGTCTGTCCTGTGTTCCCATGTGAATGAATAAGATTAGTGAGAGCCGTATCTATCCCGTGTTCCCATGTGAATGAATAAGATTAGTTAGAGCCATGTATGTCCCGTGTTCCCATGTGAATGAATAAGTTTAGTTAGAGCCGTGTCTGTCCCGTGTTCCAATGTGAATTAATAAGATTAGTTTGAGCTGTGTCTGTCCCGTGTTCCAATGTGAATGAATAAGATTAGATAGAGCCATGTCTATCCCGTGTTCCCATGTGAATGAATAAGATTAGATAGAGCCATCTCTATCCCGTGTTCCCATGTGAATGAATAAGATTAGATAGAGCCGTATCTGTCCCGTATTCCCATTTGAATGAATAAGATTAGATAGAGCCATGTCTGTCATGTGTTCCCACGTGGATGAATAAGATGAGATAGAGCCGTGTCTGTCCCGTATTCCCATGTGAATGAATAAGAGTAGATAGAGCCGTGTCTGTCCTGTGTTCCCATGTGAATGAATAAGATTAGATAGAGCCGTGTCTCTCCCGTGTTCCCATGTGAATGAATAAGTTTAGTTCGAGCCGTGTCTGTCCTGTGTTCCCATGTGAATGAGTAAGATTAGTGAGAGCCATATCTATCCCGTGTTCCCATGTGAATGAATAAGATTAGTGAGAGCCGTATCTATCCCGTGTTCCCATGTGAATGAATAAGATTAGATAGAGCCGTGTCTGTCCCATGTTCCTATGTGAATGAATAAGATCAGTTAGAGTCGTGTCTATCCCGTGTTCCCATGTGAATTAATAAGATTAGATAGAGCCGTATCTATCCCGTGTTCCCATGTGAATGAATAAGATTAGATAGAGCCGTGTCTGTCCCGTATTCCCATTTGAATGAATAAGATTAGATTGAGCCGTGTCTGTCCTGTGTTCCCATGTGGATGAATAAGATTAGATAGAGCCTTGTCTATCCCGTGTTCCCATGTGAATGAATAAGATTAGATAGGGCCGTGTCTATCCTGTGTTCTCATGTGAATGAATAAGATTAGATAGAGCCGTGTCTGTCCTGTGTTCCCACGTGGATGAATAAGATTAGATTGAGCCGTGTTCATCCCGTGTTCCCATGTGAATGAACAAGATTAGATAGAGCCGTATCTGTCCCGTATTCCCATTTGAATGAATAAGATGAGAGACAGCCGTGTCTGTCCCGTATTCCCATTTGAATGAATAAGATTAGATAGAGCCGTGTCTGTCATGTGTTCCCACGTGGATGAATAAGATGAGATAGAGCCGTGTCTGTCCCGTGTACCCATTTGAATGAATAAGATTAGATTGAGCCGTGTCTGTCCTGTGTTCCCATGTGGATGAATAAGATTAGATAGAGCCGTGTCTATCCCATGTTCTCATGTGAATGAATAAGATTCGATAGAGCCGTGTCTATCCCGTGTTCCCATGTGAATGAATAAGATTAGATAGAGCCATATCTGTCCCGTATTCCCATTTGAATGAATAAGATGAGAGCGAGCCGTGTCTATCCCGTGTTCCCATGTGAATTAATAAGATTAGATAGAGTCGTGTCTGTCCCGTGTCCCCATGTGAATGAATAAGATTATACAGAGCCGTGTCTGTCCCGTGTTCCCATTTGAATGAATAAGATTAGATAGAGCCGTGTCTGTCCCGTGTTCCCATTTGAATGAATAAGATTAGATAGAGCCGTGTCTGTCCCCTATTCCCATTTGAATGAATAAGATGAGATTGAGCCGTGCCTGTCCCGTGTTCCCATGTGAATGAATAAGATTAGATAGAGCCATGTCTGTCCCGTGTTCCCATTTGAGTGAATAAGATTAGATAGAGCCGTGTCTGTCCCGTGTTCCCATGTGAATGAATAAGATTAGATAGAGCCGTGTCTATCCCGTGTTCCCATGTGAATGAATAAGATTAGATAGAGCCGTGTCTGTCCCATGTTCCCATGTGAATGAATAAGATCAGTTAGAGTCGTGTCTATCCCGTGTTCCCATGTGAATGAATAAGAGTAGATAGAGCCGTGTCTGTCCTGTGTTCCCATGTGAATGAATAAGAGTAGATAGAGCCGTGTCTGTCCTGTGTTCCCATGTGAATGAATAAGATTAGTGAGAGCCGTATCTATCCCGTGTTCCCATGTGAATGAATAAGATTAGTTAGAGCCGTGTCTATCCCATGTTCCCATGTGAATGAATAAGATTAGATAGAGCCGTGTCTGTCCCGTGTTCCCATGTGAATGAATAAGTTTAGTTAGAGCCGTGTCTGTCCCGTGTTCCAATGTGAATTAATAAGATTAGTTTGAGCTGTGTCTGTTCCGTGTTCCAATGTGAATGAATAAGATTAGATAGAGCCATGTCTATCCCGTGTTCCCATGTGAATGAATAAGATTAGATAGAGCCGTATCTGTCCCTTATTCCCATTTGAATGAATAAGATGAGAGAGAGCCGTGTCTGTCCCGTATTCCCATTTGAATGAGTAAGATTAGATTGAGCTGTGTCTGTCCCGTGTTCCAATGTGAATGAATAAGATTAGATAGAGCTATGTCTATCCCGTGTTCCCATGTGAATGAATAAGATTAGATAGAGCCGTATCTGTCCTGTATTACCATTTGAATGAATAAGATTAGATAGAGCCGTGTCTGTCCTGTGTTCCCATGTGGATGAATAAGATTAGATCGAGCCGTGTCTGTCCCGTGTTCCCATGTGAATAAATAAGATAAGTTCGAGCCGTGTCTGTCCTGTGTTCCCATGTGAATGAATAAGATTAGTGAGAGCCGTATCTCTCCCGTGTTCCCATGTGAATGAATAAGATGAGATAGAGCCGTGTCTGTCCCGTGTTCCCATGTGAATGAATAAGATCAGTTAGAGCCGTGTCTATCCCATGTTCCCATGTGAATGAATAAGATTAGATAGAGCCATGTCTGTCCCATGTTCCCATGTGAATGAATAAGTTTAGTTAGAGCCGTGTCTGTCCCGTGTTCCAATGTGAAATAGCTGTGTCTGTCCCGTGTTCCCATGTGAATGAATAAGATTAGACAGAGCCATGTCTATCCCGTGTTCCCATGTGAATGAATAAGATTAGATAGAGCCGTATCTGTCCCGTATTCCCATTTGAATGAATAAGATGAGAGAGAGCCGTGTCTCTCCTGTATTCCCATTTGAATGAATAAGATTAGATAGAGCCGTGTCTGTCATGTGTTCCCACGTGGATGAATAAGATGAGATAGAGCCGTGTCTGTCCCGTATTCCCATTTGAATGAATAAGATTACATTGAGCCGTGTCTGTCCTGTGTTCCCATGTGGATGAATAAGATTAGATAGAGCCGTGTCTGTCCCGTGTTCCCATGTGAATTAATAAGATCAGTTCGAGCCGTGTCTGTCCTGTGTTCCCATGTGAATGAATAAGATGAGATAGAGCCGTGTCTATCCCGTGTTCCCATGTGAATGAATAAGATTAGTGAGAGCCATATCTATCCCGTGTTCCCATGTGAATGAATAAGATTAGTGAGAGCCATATCCATCCCGTGTTCCCATGTGAATGAATAAGAGTAGATAGAGCCGTGTCTGTCCTGTGTTCCCATGTGAATGAATAAGAGTAGATAGAGCCGTGTCTGTCCTGTGTTCCCATGTGAATGAATAAGATTAGTGAGAGCCGTATCTATCCCGTGTTCCCATGTGAATGAATAAGATTAGTTAGAGCCGTGTCTATCCCATGTTCCCATGTGAATGAATAAGATTAGATAGAGCCGTGTCTGTCCCGTGTTCCAATGTGAATTAATAAGATTAGTTTGAGCTGTGTCTGTCCCGTGTTCCAATGTGAATGAATAAGATTATATAGAGCCGTGTCTATCCCGTGTTCCCATGTGAATGAGTAAGATTAGACAGAGCCGTATCTGTCCCGTATTCCCATTTGAATGAATAAGATGAGAGAGAGCCGTGTCTGTCCCGTATTCCCATTTGAATGAGTAAGATTAGATTGAGCCGTGTCTGTCCCGTGTTCCCATGTGAATTAAGAAGATCAGTTCGAGCCGTGTCTGTCCTGTGTTCACATGTGAATGAATAAGATTAGTGAGAGCCGTATCTATCCCGTGTTCCCATGTGAATGAATAAGATTAGAGAGAGCCGTGTCTGTCCTGCGTTCCCATGTGAATGAATAAGATCAGTTAGAGCCGAGTCTATCCTGTGTTCCCATGTGGATGAATAAGATTAGATAGAGCCATGTCTGTCCCGTGTTCCCATGTGAATTAAGAAGATCAGTTCGAGCCGTGTCTGTCCTGTGTTCCCATGTGAATGAATAAGATTAGTGAGAGCCGTATCTATCCCGTGTTCCCATGTGAATGAATAAGATTAGAGAGAGCCGTGTCTGTCCTGCGTTCCCATGTGAATGAATAAGATCAGTTAGAGCCGAGTCTATCCCGTGTTCCCATGTAAATGAATAAGAGTCGATAGAGCCGTGTCTGTCCTGTGTTCCCATGTGAATGAATAAGATTAGTGAGAGCCGTATCTATCCCGTGTTCCCATGTGAATGAATAAGATTAGTTAGAGCCATGTCTATCCCATGTTCCCATGTGAATGAATAAGATTAGATAGAGCCGTATCTGTCCTGTATTACCATTTGAATGAATAAGATGAGAGAGAGCCGTGTCTGTCCCGTGTTCCAATGTGAATTAATAAGATTAGTTTGAGCTGTGTCTGTCCCGTGTTCCAATGTGAATGAATAAGTTTAGATAGAGCCGTATCTGTCCCGTATTCCCATTTGAATGAATAAGATGAGAGAGAGCCGTGTCTCTCCTGTATTCCCATTTGAATGAATAAGATTAGATAGAGCCGTGTCTGTCATGTGTTCCCACGTGGATGAATAAGATGAGATAGAGCCGTATCTGTCCTGTATTACCATTTGAATGAATAAGATGAGAGAGAGCCGTGTCTGTCCCGTGTTCCAATGTGAATTAATAAGATTAGTTTGAGCTGTGTCTGTCCCGTGTTCCAATGTGAATGAATAAGATTGGATAGAGCCGTATCTGTCCCGTATTCCCATTTGAATGAATAAGATGAGAGAGAGCCGTGTCTCTCCTGTATTCCCATTTGAATGAATAAGATTAGATAGAGCCGTGTCTGTCATGTGTTCCCACGTGGATGAATAAGATGAGATAGAGCCGTGTCTGTCCCGTATTCCCATTTGAATGAATAAGATTACATTGAGCCGTGTCTGTCCTGTGTTCCCATGTGGATGAATAAGATTAGATAGAGCCGTGTCTATCCCGTGTTCCCATGTGAATGAATAAGATTAGATAGAGCCGTGTCTGTCCCGTGTTCCCATGTGAATGAATAAGATTAGATAGAGCCATGTCTGTCCCGTGTTCCCATTTGAGTGAATAAGATTAGATAGAGCCGTGTCTGTCCCGTGTTCCCATGTGAATGAATAAGATTAGATAGAGCCGTGTCTATCCCGTGTTCCCATGTGAATGAATAAGATTAGATAGAGCCGTGTCTGTCCCATGTTCCCATGTGAATGAATAAGATCAGTTAGAGTCGTGTCTATCCCGTGTTCCCATGTGAATGAATAAGAGTAGATAGAGCCGTGTCTGTCCTGTGTTCCCATGTGAATGAATAAGAGTAGATAGAGCCGTGTCTGTCCTGTGTTCCCATGTGAATGAATAAGATTAGTGAGAGCCGTATCTATCCCGTGTTCCCATGTGAATGAATAAGATTAGTTAGAGCCGTGTCTATCCCATGTTCCCATGTGAATGAATAAGATTAGATAGAGCCGTGTCTGTCCCGTGTTCCCATGTGAATGAATAAGTTTAGTTAGAGCCGTGTCTGTCCCGTGTTCCAATGTGAATTAATAAGATTAGTTTGAGCTGTGTCTGTTCCGTGTTCCAATGTGAATGAATAAGATTAGATAGAGCCATGTCTATCCCGTGTTCCCATGTGAATGAATAAGATTAGATAGAGCCGTATCTGTCCCTTATTCCCATTTGAATGAATAAGATGAGAGAGAGCCGTGTCTGTCCCGTATTCCCATTTGAATGAGTAAGATTAGATTGAGCTGTGTCTGTCCCGTGTTCCAATGTGAATGAATAAGATTAGATAGAGCTATGTCTATCCCGTGTTCCCATGTGAATGAATAAGATTAGATAGAGCCGTATCTGTCCTGTATTACCATTTGAATGAATAAGATTAGATAGAGCCGTGTCTGTCCTGTGTTCCCATGTGGATGAATAAGATTAGATCGAGCCGTGTCTGTCCCGTGTTCCCATGTGAATAAATAAGATAAGTTCGAGCCGTGTCTGTCCTGTGTTCCCATGTGAATGAATAAGATTAGTGAGAGCCGTATCTCTCCCGTGTTCCCATGTGAATGAATAAGATGAGATAGAGCCGTGTCTGTCCCGTGTTCCCATGTGAATGAATAAGATCAGTTAGAGCCGTGTCTATCCCATGTTCCCATGTGAATGAATAAGATTAGATAGAGCCATGTCTGTCCCATGTTCCCATGTGAATGAATAAGTTTAGTTAGAGCCGTGTCTGTCCCGTGTTCCAATGTGAAATAGCTGTGTCTGTCCCGTGTTCCCATGTGAATGAATAAGATTAGACAGAGCCATGTCTATCCCGTGTTCCCATGTGAATGAATAAGATTAGATAGAGCCGTATCTGTCCCGTATTCCCATTTGAATGAATAAGATGAGAGAGAGCCGTGTCTGTCCCGTATTCCCATTTGAATGAGTAAGATTAGATAGAGCCGTGTCTGTCATGTGTTCCCACGTGGATGAATAAGATGAGATAGAGCCGTGTCTGTCCCGTATTCCCATTTGAATGAATAAGATTACATTGAGCCGTGTCTGTCCTGTGTTCCCATGTGGATGAATAAGATTAGATAGAGCCGTGTCTGTCCCGTGTTCCCATGTGAATTAATAAGATCAGTTCGAGCCGTGTCTGTCCTGTGTTCCCATGTGAATGAATAAGATGAGATAGAGCCGTGTCTATCCCGTGTTCCCATGTGAATGAATAAGATTAGTGAGAGCCATATCTATCCCGTGTTCCCATGTGAATGAATAAGATTAGTGAGAGCCATATCCATCCCGTGTTCCCATGTGAATGAATAAGATTAGATAGAGCCGTGTCTGTCCCATGTTCCCATGTGAATGAATAAGATCAGTTAGAGTCGTGTCTATCCCGTGTTCCCATGTGAATGAATAAGAGTAGATAGAGCCGTGTCTGTCCTGTGTTCCCATGTGAATGAATAAGAGTAGATAGAGCCGTGTCTGTCCTGTGTTCCCATGTGAATGAATAAGATTAGTGAGAGCCGTATCTATCCCGTGTTCCCATGTGAATGAATAAGATTAGTTAGAGCCGTGTCTATCCCATGTTCCCATGTGAATGAATAAGATTAGATAGAGCCGTGTCTGTCCCGTGTTCCAATGTGAATTAATAAGATTAGTTTGAGCTGTGTCTGTCCCGTGTTCCAATGTGAATGAATAAGATTAGATAGAGCCGTGTCTATCCCGTGTTCCCATGTGAATGAGTAAGATTAGACAGAGCCGTATCTGTCCCGTATTCCCATTTGAATGAATAAGATGAGAGAGAGCCGTGTCTGTCCCGTATTCCCATTTGAATGAGTAAGATTAGATTGAGCCGTGTCTGTCCCGTGTTCCCATGTGAATTAAGAAGATCAGTTCGAGCCGTGTCTGTCCTGTGTTCCCATGTGAATGAATAAGATTAGTGAGAGCCGTATCTATCCCGTGTTCCCATGTGAATGAATAAGATTAGAGAGAGCCGTGTCTGTCCTGCGTTCCCATGTGAATGAATAAGATCAGTTAGAGCCGAGTCTATCCTGTGTTCCCATGTGGATGAATAAGATTAGATAGAGCCATGTCTGTCCCGTGTTCCCATGTGAATTAAGAAGATCAGTTCGAGCCGTGTCTGTCCTGTGTTCCCATGTGAATGAATAAGATTAGTGAGAGCCGTATCTATCCCGTGTTCCCATGTGAATGAATAAGATTAGAGAGAGCCGTGTCTGTCCTGCGTTCCCATGTGAATGAATAAGAGCAGTTAGAGCCGAGTCTATCCCGTGTTCCCATGTAAATGAATAAGAGTCGATAGAGCCGTGTCTGTCCTGTGTTCCCATGTGAATGAATAAGATTAGTGAGAGCCGTATCTATCCCGTGTTCCCATGTGAATGAATAAGATTAGTTAGAGCCATGTCTATCCCATGTTCCCATGTGAATGAATAAGATTAGATAGAGCCGTATCTCTCCTGTATTACCATTTGAATGAATAAGATGAGAGAGAGCCGTGTCTGTCCCGTGTTCCAATGTGAATTAATAAGATTAGTTTGAGCTGTGTCTGTCCCGTGTTCCAATGTGAATGAATAAGATTAGATAGAGCCGTATCTGTCCCGTATTCCCATTTGAATGAATAAGATGAGAGAGAGCCGTGTCTCTCCTGTATTCCCATTTGAATGAATAAGATTAGATAGAGCCGTGTCTGTCATGTGTTCCCACGTGGATGAATAAGATGAGATAGAGCCGTGTCTGTCCCGTATTCCCATTTGAATGAATAAGATTACATTGAGCCGTGTCTGTCCTGTGTTCCCATGTGGATGAATAAGATGAGATAGAGCCGTGTCTGTCCCGTATTCCCATTTGAATGAATAAGATTACATTGAGCCGTGTCTGTCCTGTGTTCCCATGTGGATGAATAAGATTAGATAGAGCCGTGTCTATCCCGTGTTCCCATGTGAATGAATAAGATCAGTTAGAGCCGTGTCTATCCCGTGTTCCCATGTGAATGAATAAGAGTAGATGGAGCCGTGTCTGTCCTGTGTTCCCATGTGAATGAATAAGAGTAGATAGAGCCGTGTCTGTCCTGTGTTCCCATGTGAATGAATAAGATTAGTGAGAGCCGTATCTATCCCGTGTTCCCATGTGAATGAATAAGATTAGTTAGAGCCATGTGTATCCCATGTTCCCATGTGAATGAATAAGATTAGATAGAGCCGTGTATGTCCCGTGTTCCCATGTGAATGAATAAGTTTAGTTAGAGCCGTGTCTGTCCCGTGTTCCAATGTGAATTAATAAGATTAGTTTGAGCTGTGTCTGTCCCGTGTTCCAATGTGAATGAATAAGATTAGATAGAGCCATGTCTATCCCGTGTTCCCATGTGAATGAATAAGATTAGATAGAGCCGTATCTGTCCCGTATTCCCATTTGAATGAATAAGATTAGATAGAGCCGTGTCTGTCATGTGTTCCCACGTGGATGAATAAGATGAGATAGAGCCGTGTCTGTCCTGTGTTCCCATGTGAATGAGTAAGATTAGTGAGAGCCATATCTATCCCGTGTTCCCATGTGAATGAATAAGATTAGTGAGAGCCGTATCTATCCCGTGTTCCCATGTGAATGAATAAGATTAGATAGAGCCGTGTCTGTCCCATGTTCCCATGTGAATGAATAAGATCAGTTAGAGCCGTGTCTGTCCTGTGTTCCCATGTGAATGAATAAGAGTAGATAGAGCCGTGTCTGTCCTGTGTTCCCATGTGAATGAATAAGATTAGTGAGAGCCGTATCTATCCTGTGTTCCCATGTGAATGAATAAGATTAGTTAGAGCCGTGTCTATCCCATGTTCCCATGTGAATGAATAAGATTAGATAGAGCCGTGTCTGTCCCGTGTTCCCATGTGAATGAATAAGTTTAGTTAGAGCCATGTCTGTCCCGTGTTCCAATGTGAATTAATAAGATTAGTTTGAGCTGTGTCTGTCCCGTGTTCCAATGTGAATGAATAAGATTAGATAGAGCCGTGTCTATCCCGTGTTCCCATGTGAATGAGTTAGATTAGATAGAGCCGTGTCTGTCCCGTATTCCCATTTGAATGAGTAAGATTAGATTGAGCCGTGTCTGTCCTGTGTTCCCATGTGGATGAATAAGATTAGATAGAGCCATGTCTGTCCCGTGTTCCCATGTGAATTAAGAAGATCAGTTCGAGCCGTGTCTGTCCTGTGTTCCCCTGTGAATGAATAAGATAAGTGAGAGCCGTATCTATCCCGTGTTCCCATGTGAATGAATAAGATTAGAGAGAGCCGTGTCTGTCCCGCGTTCCCATGTGAATGAATAAGATCAGTTAGAGCCGAGTCTATCCCGTGTTCCCATGTAAATGAATAAGAGTCGATAGAGCCGTGTCTTTGCTGTGTTCCCATGTGAATGAATAAGAGTAGATAGAGCCGTGTCTGTCCTGTGTTCCCATGTGAATGAATAAGATTAGTTAGAGCCATGTCTATCCCATGTTCCCATGTGAATGAATAAAATTAGATAGAGCCGTGTCTGTCCCGTGTTCCCATGTGAATGAATAAGTTCAGTTAGATCCGTGTCTGTCCCGTGTTCCAATGTGAACTAATAAGATTAGTTTGAGCTGTGTCTGTCCGGTGTTCCAATGTGAATGAATAAGATTAGATAGAGCTATGTCTATCCCGTGTTCGCATGTGAATGAATAAGATTAGATAGAGCCGTATCTGTCCTGTATTACCATTTGAATGAATAAGATTAGATAGAGTCGTGTCTGTCCCGTGTTCCCATGTGAATGAATAAGATTAGTTTGAGCCGTGTCTGTCCAGTGTTCTCATGTGAATGAATAAGATTAGATAGAGCCGTGTCTCTCCCGTGTTCCCATGTGAATGAATAAGATTAGATAGGGCCATGTCTATCCCGTGTTCTCATGTGAATGAATAAGATTAGATAGAGCCGTGTCTGTCCTGTGTTCCCATGTGAATGAATAAGATTAGATAGAGCCGTATCTGTCCCGTTTTCCCATTTGAATGAATAAGATGAGAGAGAGCCGTGTCTGTCCCGTATTCCCATTTGAATGAATAAGATTAGATAGAGCCGTGTCTGTCATGTGTTCCCACGTGGATGAATAAGATTAGATAGAGCCGTGTCTGTCCCGTGTTCCCATTTGAATGAATAAGATTAGATAGAGCCGTGTCTGTCCTGTGTTCCCATGTGGATGAATAAGATGAGAGAGAGCCGTGTCTGTCCCGTATTCCCATTTGAATGAATAAGATTAGATAGAGCCGTGTCTGTCATGTGTTCCCACGTGGATGAATAAGATGAGATAGAGCCGTGTCTGTCCCCTATTCCCATTTGAATGAATAAGATTAGATTGAGCCGTGCCTGTCCCGTGTTCCCATGTGAATGAATAAGATTAGATAGAGCCATGTCTGTCCCGTGTTCCCATGTGAATGAATAAGATTAGATAGAGCCGTGTCTATCCCGTGTTCCCATGTGAATGAATAAGATTAGATAGAGCCGTGTCTGTCCCATGTTCCCATGTGAATGAATAAGATCAGTTAGAGTCGTGTCTATCCCGTGTTCCCATGTGAATGAATAAGAGTAGATAGAGCCGTGTCTGTCCTGTGTTCCCATGTGAATGAATAAGAGTAGATAGAGCTGTGTCTGTCCTGTGTTCCCATGTGAATGAATAAGATTAGTGAGAGCCGTATCTATCCCGTGTTCCTATGTGAATGAATAAGATTAGTTAGAGCCGTGTCTATCCCATGTTCCCATGTGAATGAATAAGATTAGATAGAGCCGTGTCTGTCCCGTGTTCCCATGTGAATGAATACGTTTAGTTAGAGCCGTGTCTGTCCCGTGTTCCAATGTGAATTAATAAGATTAGTTTGAGCTGTGTCTGTTCCGCGTTCCAATGTGAATGAATAAGATTAGATAGAGCCGTATCTGTCCTGTATTACCATTTGAATGAATAAGGTGAGAGAGAGCTGTGTCTGTCCCGTGTTCCAATGTGAATTAATAAGATTAGTTTGAGCTGTGTCTGTCCCGTGTTCCTATGTGAATGAATAAGATTAGATAGAGCCGTATCTGTCCCTTATTCCCATTTGAATGAATAAGATGAGAGAGAGCCGTGTCTGTCCCGTATTCCCATTTGAATGAGTAAGATTAGATTGAGCCGTGTCTGTCCTGTGTTCCCATGTGGATGAATAAGATTAGATAGAGCCATGTCTGTCCCGTGTTCCCATGTGAATTAATAAGATCAGTTCGAGCCGTGTCTGTCCTGTGTTCCCATGTGAATGAATAAGATTAGATAGAGCCGTGTCTGTCCCGCGTTCCCATGTGAATGAATAAGATCAGTTGGAGCCGTGTCTATCCCGTGTTCCCATGTGAATGAATAAGAGTAGATAGAGCCGTGTCTGTCCTGTGTTCCCATGTGAATGAATAGGATTAGTGAGAGCCGTGTCTATCCCGTGTTCCCATGTGAATGAATAAGAGTAGATAGAGCCGTGTCTGTCCTGTGTTCCCATGTGAATGAATAGGATTAGTGAGAGCCGTATCTATCCCGTGTTCCCATGTGAATGAATAAGAGTAGATAGAGCCGTATCTATCCCGTGTTCCCATGTGAATGAATAAGATTAGTTTGAGCCGTGTCTATCCCATGTTCCCTTGTGAATGAATAAAATTAGATAGAGCCGTGTCTGTCCCGTGTTCCCATGTGAATTAATAAGATTAGTTTGAGCCATGTCTGTCCAGTGTTCCCATGTGAATGAATAAGATTAGATAGAGCCGTGTCTCTCCCGTGTTCCCATGTGAATGAATAAGATTAGTTAGGGCCGTGTCTATCCCGTGCTCTCATGTGAATGAATAAGATTAGATAGAGCCGTGTCTGTCCTGTGTTCCCTCGTGGATGAATAAGATTAGATTGAGCCGTGTTCATCCCGTGTTCCCATGTGAATGAATAAGATTAGTTAGAGCCGTATCTGTCCCGTATTCCCATTGGAATGAATAAGATGAGAGAGAGCCGTGTCTGTCCCGTATTCCCATTTGAATGAATAAGATTAGATTGAGCCGTGTCTGTCCTGTGTTCCCATGTGGATGAATACGATTAGATAGAGCCGTGTCTATCCCGTGTTCTCATGTGAATGAATAAGATTCGATAGAGCCGTGTCTATCCCGTGTTCCCATGTGAATGAATAAGATTAGATAGAGCCATATCTGTCCCGTATTCCCATTTGAATGAATAAGATTAGATAGAGCCGTGTCTGTCATGTGTTCCCACATGGATGAATAAGATGAGATAGAGCCGTGTCTGTCCCGTATTCCCATTTGAATGAATAAGATTAGATTGAGCCGTGTCTGTCCTGTGTTCCCACATGGATGAATAAGATTAGATAGAGCCGTGTCTGTCCCGTGTTCCCATGTGAATGAATAAGATTAGATAGAGCCGTGTCTATCCTGTGTTCCAATGTGAATGAATAAGTTTAGTTAGAGCCGTGTCTCTCCCGTGTTCCCATGTGAATGAATAAGATTAGTTTGAGCCGTGTCTGTCTCGTGTTCCCATGTGAATGAATAAGATTAGTTAGAGCCGTGTCTATCCCGTGTTCCCATGTGAGTGAATAAGTTTAGTTAGAGCCGTGTCTGTCCCGTGTTTCAATGTGAATTAATAAGATTAGTTTGAGCCGTGTCTGTCCAATGTTCCCATGTGAATGAATAAGATTAGATAGAGCCGTGTCTCTCCCGTGTTCCCATGTGAATGAATAAGATTAGATAGAGCCGTGTCTGTCCTGTGTTCCCACGTGGATGAATAAGATTAGATTGACCCTTGTTCCTCCCGTGTTCCCATGTGAATGAATATGATTAGATAGAGCCGTGTTCATCCTGTGTTCCCATGTGAATGAAAAAGATTACATTGAGCTGTGTCCTTCCTGTTTTCCCATGTGAATGAATATGATGAGATAGAGCTGTCTCTGTCCCGTATTCCCATGTGAATGAACATGATTAGATAGAGCCGTGTTCATCCCGTGTTCCGATGTGAATGAATAAGATTAGATAGAGCCGTGTCTGTCCCGTGTTCTCTTGGGAATGAATAAGATTAGATAGAGCCGTGTTCATCCCGTGTTCCCATGTGAATGAATATGATTAGATAGAGCCGTGTTCATCCCGTGTTCCCATGTGAATGAATAAGATAAGATAGAGCCGTGACTGTCCTGTGTGCCCATGTGAATGAAAAAGATTACATTGAGCTGTGTCCTTCCTGTGTTCCCATGTGAATGAATATGATTAGATAGAGCCGTGTTCATCCCGTGTTCCCATGTGAATGAATAAGATTAGATAGAACCGTGTTCATCCCGTGTTCCCATGTGAATGAATAAGATTAGTTAGAGCCGTGTCTATCCCGTGTTCCCATATGCATGAATAAGATTAGATCGAGCTGTGTCTATTCCGTGTTCCCATGTGAATGAATAAGATCAGTTAGAGCCGTGTCTGTCCTGTGTTCCCATGTGAATGAATAACTTTAGATAGAGCCGTGTCTATCCCGTGTTCCGATGTGAATGAATAAGATTAGTTCGAGCCGTGTCTATCCCGTGTTCCCATGTGAATGAATAAGTTTAGACAGAGCCGTGTCTATCCCGTGTTCCGATGTGAATGAATAAGATTAGTTAGAGCTGTGTTTTGTCCTGTGTTCCCATGTGAATGAATAAGATTAGTTAGAGCCGTGTCTGTCCTGTGTTCCCATGTGAATGAATAAGATTAGGTAGAGCCGTGTCTGTCCTGTGTTCCCATGTGAATGAATAAGATTAGATAGAGATGTGTCTGTCCCGTGTTCCTATGTGAATGAATAAGATGAGTTTGAGCCATGTCTATCCCGTGTTCCCATGTGAATGACTAAGATTAGATAGAGCCTTGTCCATCCCATGTTCCCATGTGAAGGAATAAGATCAGATAGAGCCGTGTCAGTCCCGTCTTCCCATGTGAATGAATAATAGTAGATAAAGCCGTGTCTGTCCTGTGTTCCCACGTGGATGAATAAGATTAGATAGAGCCGTGTCTGTCCCGTGTTCCCATGTGAATGAATAAGATTAGTTAGAGCCGTGTCTGACCCATGTTCCCATGTGAATGAATAAGATTGGTTAGAGCCGTGTCTGTCCTGTGTTCCCATGTGAATGAATAAGATTAGTTCGGCCGTGTCTATCCCGTGTTCCCATGTGAATGAATAAGATTAGTTAGAGCCGTGTCTGTCCCATGTTCCTATGTGAATGAATAAGATTAGTTCGGCCGTGTCTATCCGGTGTTCCCATGTGAATGAATAAGTTAGTTAGAGCCGTGTTCTGTCCTGTGTTCCGTCCTGTGTTCCCATGTGAATGAATAAGATTAGTTAGAGCCGTGCCTATCCCGTGTTCCCATGTGAATGAATAAGATCAGTTAGAGCCGTATCTATCCCGTGTTCCCATGTGAATGAATAAGATTAGTTCGAGCCGTGTCTGTCCCGTGTTCCCATGTGAATGAATAAGATTAGATCGAGATGTGTCAGTCCCGTGTTCCCATGTGAATGAATAAGATTAGTTAGAGCCGTGTCTATCCCGTGTTACCATGTGAATGAATAAGATTTGATAGAGCCGTGTCTTTCCCATGTTCCAATGTGAATGAATAAGATTAGATAGAGCCGTGTCTGTCCCATGTTCCAATGTGAATGAATAAGATTAGATAGAGCCATGTCTATCCCGTGTTCCCATGTGAATGAATAAGATTAGATAGAGCCGTGTCTGTCCCGTATTTCCATTTGAATGAATAAGATTAGATAGAGCCGTGTCTGTCCCGTATTCCCATTTGAATGAATAAGATTAGATGGAGCCGTGTCTGTCCCATATTCCCATGTGAATAAATAAGATTAGATAGAGCCGTGTCTCTCCTGGGTTCCCATCTGAATGAATAAGAGTAGATAGGGCCGTGTCTGTCCCGTATTCCCATGTGAATGAATAAGATTAGTTTGAGCCGTGTCTGTCCCGTGTTCCAATGTGAATGAATAAGATTAGATAGAGCCATGTCTATCCCATGTTCCCATGTGAATGATTAAGATTAGATAGAGCCCTGTCTGTCCCGTATTCCCATTTGAATAAATAAGATTAGATAGAGCCGTGTCTGTCCCGTATTCCCATTTGAAAGAATAAGATTAGATAGAGCAATGTCTATCCCGTGTTCCCATGTGAATGAATAAGATTCGATAGAGCCGTGTCTGTCCCGTGTTCCCATCTGAATGAATAAGAGTAGATAGAGCTGTGTCTGTCCTGTGTTCCCACGTGGATGAATAAGATTAGATTGAGCCGTGTTTGTCCCGTATTCATATGTGAATGAATAAGATTAGATAGAGCCGTGTCTCTCCTGTGTTCCCACGTGAATGAATAAGATTCGATAGAGCAGTGTCTATCCCGTGTTCCCATGTGAATGAATAAGTTTAGTTCAAGCCGTGTCTGTCCCGTGTTCCCATGTGAATGAATAAGATTAGTAAGAGCCGTTTCTGTCCCGTGTTCCCATGTGAATGAATAAGATTAGTTCGAGCCGTGTCTGTCCCATGTTCCCATGTGAATGAATAAGATTAGTTAGAGCCGTGTCTATCCCGTGTTCCCATGTGAATGAATAAGATTAGATAGAGCCATGTCTGTCCCGTGTTCCCATGTGAATGAATAAGATTATTTTGAGCCGTGTCTGTCCCGTGTTCCAATGTGAATGAATAAGATTAGATAGAGCCGTGTCTATCCCATGTTCCCATGTGAATGAATAAGATTAGATGGAGCCATGTCTGTCCCGTGTTCCAATGTGAATGAATAAGATTAGATAGAGCCATGTCTATCCCATGTTCCCATGTGAATGAATAAGATTAGATAGAGCCTTGTCTGTCCCATATTCCCATTTGAATGAATGAGATTAGATAGAGCCGTGTCTGTCCCGTATTCCCATTTGAATGGATAAGATTAGATAGAGCCGTGTCTATCCCGTGTTCCCATGTGAATGAATAAGATTAGATAGAGCCGTGTCTGTCCCGTGTTCCCATGTGAATGAATAAGATTAGATAGAGCCATGTCTATCCCATGTTCCCATGTGAATGAATAAGATTAGATAGAGCCGTGTCTGTCCCGTATTCCCACTTGAATAAATAAGATTAGATAGAGCCGTGTCTGTCCCGTATTCCCATTTGAATGAATAAGATTAGATAGAGCCGTGTCTATCCCGTGTTCCCATGTGAATGAATAAATTTCGTTCGAGCCGTGTCTGTCCCGTGTTCCCATGTGAATGAATAAGATTAGATAGAGCCGTGTCTGTCCCGTGTTCCCATGGGAATATGATTGAATAGACAAGATTAATGGTTATTCTGAACAGGGGATTTATCTTTATATCTCCTACCTCAGGTGTATGTGTGTGTGTGTGTGTGTGTGTGTGTGTGTGTTTGCGCGCGTGCATGTGTTGTTGGTTGTAATCTCCATTTGCGGGTTTCAGAAAGTGGAAAGGAGTCCTCCCAGGTCTCAAATTATCCACCTCCATTTCGGTAAGGGGCGTGGGGGGATGGGCGTCACAATTAATGGACCAAGCTGTGAGGTTGTTTTGTTCTCAAAGTTTTGTTCCGAGGGCTCTTTTCACACTCCTCACTGAGCCTCGGACAGCTTCCAACTGCAGTTCGTTTGTATGAATATTCCCAGCGATGATTGTTAATACCTCTCTAAGGTTCTTTTTCCTCATTCCTGTTGCTTCGTCTATCTCTGGTACAATTCATCACCCAGTATGTACCAAAGTTTGTTCACGGCATTAAAAAATAAATAATAATGAAAAAAAAAAAAATATATATATATATATATATATATATATATATATATATATATATATATATATATATATATATTATATGCATCAGTCTTGGAGGGTGTACCGGGGGGGGGGGGGTTATCGCACCCCCCCCAAATTGGTATTTCCTTTCTTCTCCGAAACTACACACACAATTCTGATGGAACTTGACCACAACATTAATCACCTGTGATGTACCAAAGTTTGTTCATGCCATTAAAAATAATAAAAAATCAAGATCAAAAGAGGTCTGCAACAGAGCCCTCCCAGGCCTTAAAGTATGTCCCTCCGTGTGTGTGTGTGTGTGTGTGTGTGTGTGTGTGTGTGTGTGTGTGTGTGTGTGTGTGTGTGTGTGTGTGTGTGTGTGTGTGTGTGTGTACGCTTGCAAGGTGCTGTTGTTGGCTGCTATGTCCACACTTGAGTGGGTCTCAAGAGGTGGAACAGACACCTACCAGGCCTCAAAGTGACCACCTTCATTTTGATGAAAGATCATGATTCATGGCCTGAGTTGTGAAGTTTGTTGTTCTCAGAGTTTTGGTCCGAGGGCTCTTTTCAGGATCTTCACTGAGACTCGGACAGCCTCCACTGTAGTTCGTTTGTGGTATTGTTCCCAGGGATGGTTTGTAGGATCTTTGTAAGGTTCTTCTTTATCATTCCCGTTGCTCCAATTATTACCGACACAATTTTGTCACTCTTCATCTTCCAGGATCTTTTCACTTCATCTTTGAGGTCTTGATATTTGGTCATTTTCTTGATTTCTGCATTATTTAGTCCAAAATCACTGGGAACTGACACCTCAATTAGCAATGCCTTTTTTTTAAATACCTAAGTACTATATTTAATCAATGCTTTGTCTTCTGTGTTCATGCACGATGGGATCATCAGGTTGTATGTTAACATTACTTCCTTGTTCTCAATTATCGCGTTTGGTTCATGTTTGCAAGAGTTTTCTGGGACTAAGATATTGAAGTTTTTGCCAATGTGTCCGTGGATTACTCTATATGCAGTAGCTTGTTGTGCCTCTGTGTGTACAGTTGTTCTGACATGAGCTTTTTACATCCCGATAGGATGAGCCTGTTTCTACCTTGCAGAACCTATACTTGTCCGATTGACTCAGTCCCACCATTTTGTTCAAGCCATTTATGTAGTGTCCCTGGTCTTGGACATTAATAAGGATTCATTCTCCATCCCAGTTGAGCTGACTTCTCTTAGCCATTCCAAAGTCTTGTTTGTCTATGCCCAATCTGTCCAACTTTTTTTAAATTTAATTACATTAATTAAATTATTTATTTTTATATCTTCCTACTCTTTTGTTCTCCCAGTAGTCGGTGTATATCTGTTGATATTTTTCCTGTATATTTTTTTCTTCTTTTTTGCTATCTTTAGAGCTGTATTCATTGCTCTTTCGGTTGCATGCGTGACATCTTCCATTTGCGCCTGTCTTTGGAATTTTTTTGCGAGGTGGTTTAGGGATACCTTTTCAGGTTTTCTGTCTTCGTGTTTGCATACAAATTGGATTCTGTAGTCTGTTGAACTTTTGTAATAGTCATTCTGTGCACTTGGTTGAGTTCCATCAGGCCATTACATCCTTCTCGTCTTGGCAGGCACAATCTCGGAATGCACTGATTTTCGTCGAACATTTTGTGGATTGTTAGGAGTTTCCGTATTTTGATATGTCGTTTGATGATTTCCGTTTGTGGCCAGTTTACTATTCTGCAGCTGTATTGGAATACTGTAATTGCTGATTAGTTGATGGCTTTGATTTTGTTTTTCGGGGTGATGTATGTTTTCAGGATCAGCCTCGTTCTACACAAGTATTCTTTGCAAATGTTTTGCGCATTTGTTTGTGACCCTCTTCTACTCTGAGGTATTTGTATGATGTTTCATTTTCTACTTCCTGGATTTTTGTACATAGGTTGATTTTTCTTTTTATTATTATTTTTATTTTTTATTTTTATGTTGTCCGTTTTTGTTGGGCTCCCTTGTATGAATGTGCACTTGTCACACTTATCTAGACCAAATTTTATTTGAATGTCGTCGGAGTACCGTTTCAGTTGTTCTACCAATGTTTTGTCATTTTGTGCAGAGTTTTAGATCATCCATGTACAGTATCTACTGTCACCTTTCCGATCTCTTTGGAAGTTCTCTTATTGGACATTAGGGTGTATCCATGTCATTGCTCATTAATGAGGTTGCTCAGTGGGTCCAGGGCCAGGCAAAACAGGAGGGGTGAAAAGCTATCACCATGGAAGATCCAGTGACATATCTTCACTTCTGGTATTTCGATCTTTCCTTCCGAGTGTTGCAGTATCAATGTTATATTCCTTAACTCCATTGCTTTCTCACTCAGTTTGATTATTTGGCGGTTGATCATGTACACACACATGCATTTTATCATCCATGAATGTGGGACACTATCAAAAGATTTTTTGTCTATGCAGGCTGTGGACAATTTGGGTCTTCTTGTTTAACGGTTTTTGAGTTATGGTCATGTTTAATAGTTTGTGGTCTATTGTTCCATAGCATCCTCTTTTGCATCCCTTCTGTTCTGCAGCGAGACCTACTTTTTGCGTTAGGTGGTGGTGCATCATTTCTGTAATGATTCCCATCAGAAGTTTGTATGTTGTTGGTAGACAGGTTATTCGTCTATACTTGTGAGGTCGTTTGGTTTCTTGAGATTTTAAGATGAGGAAGGTGTTACCTTTTGTGAGCCATTCATCCATTACCTCCTCACCTTGGATAAGCTCATTGAATGCTCGAGCATAGTGATTGTGGAGAGTATCTGGTTGCTTTAGCCAGAAATTTGGAATTCCATCTGGGCCTGGGCTTTTAAAGTTTGGTATTTTTGCAAGTTTAAAAAAAAAAAATTTTCTTCATCAATTATCGCTGGGGACATTTCTTTTGGTTGTTGCTTTTTCTTTTCCAATTTTTGGATCCAATTTTCCTCCTTATTATGTTCTTTTGGGTCTTCATAGATTCCTTTCCAAAAGTTTTCAAGTCGGTCCTTTTCAGGGGGAATTATTATTACATCTTGCTCTTGTATCCTTAGTTCATGGTAGAATTTCTTTGGGTTGTTTTCAAACAACTATTTTTATTTTCAGCCTTTGTTAACTTCGTCATAGGTTGTTTTTTTTAAATCTTCCTTGCTATCATTTCTATTTTGAGTTTGAGTTTGTTTTCAGCAACCTTTGCCCCTTGGTCTTTGTCCTCAGCTTTATATATATTTTTTATTTTTTGGATCTCTTTAATCGCTTTGGGCTTCTGTTTCCAAGTATAAACTGCTGCATTTATCCCGTTTCCTTTCTCAGCTGTTCTCTCTGTTTCATCCATCTCCGTTTCCATGATGATGCCTGCTTTATTTTTCTTGCGGCGATGTTTGTCAGTCCCCTTTTCCTGAATGAGCAATGCTGCTGCAAAGCTCACGGTGTTGATTTCATTCAATCCGGCTGACCTTCGTATGATTTTCCTGAGTGTTGTGTTGGTTCTCCTCATCAGTAATTTTGGTGTGTGTGTACCCCTCTCTTCCGCAATTACACTGTCTGTTGTAATTAACTTTATGTTCATAAAAACCTGTACATGGTCATTCGATGTATGGGACTTCGCCATTAAGCCCGAGTGAATTGGTTTTAAAAATGCGTTAACAGGCCGATTGGGAAATGTGCATTTAAAGCACTCTTAAATGATGAAAGCACGATTGGGAAACACATTTAATGCGCTATTAAAAAATTAACTCGATACCTCTCATCCATGTCAGCCTCTGCCATGTTTATATCAGAACAGTTGCATCAGACTGAGCATTATCCGTCACACGGTCATGGATGTTTAACCCCAATATGAGGCTGTTCAAAAATTACATAACACTATTTTTTTAGGGAGGCACATACGGGCTTGAGTAAACCTTACTAATAATTTTTATTCGAAATATGATTAAATTTTTTGGGGTCCCTCATCATGGGTAACACTCCACCTAAACAAAGCTAAAGGAAATCTGTTGCAACAAAGCCAGACAGTGTATAATCAATCAGCAGAGGCCTCCAGGCCTAATGTGTTAGGCCCACTGAAAAACAAAGATGGCGGCTATGTCATTTCATTTGGGTGTCATGGTGGGTGGAGTGAAGCGACCAATGTGGGGGTGGTTCAGCAGCTGTCTGACCAATGAGTGCACATTTCAAAAATAGAACCCCAATGACAACAACAACAACCACAACAACAACGTCGAGCTCTTGTAGATCTGTGACATGTCACAGATAAAAAGTCTCGTATTTCTTGCATAACATGAGCACGTCAAGATGACGCCCCTCCCCTTAAATGGAATTGTAAATCATTAATCGGATGACAACGGCATCTGATAGAGATGTTTAAGATAATGAAGAGTACAGAGTGCAAAATAGATCATGACAGGACTAGGGGCCACAGCTTGAGAGTAAAAAAAGTGGAGAGTTAGGACGACGTTATGGCAGGGCTCTTAATTCACTCAGAGAATAGTTGGGAAAAGATTGGCAGATATGCAGTTTAACATAAAGAAATGTAAAGTGCTGGAGATGGGTTAAATAATGATGAAAATACAAAACAGCCATTATATGATGCGAGGGGCAGTCTTGAATGCCCTCCCTGCATGCTATGTTGATCTCCTTGGAAATGTGGTGACAGCAGAAATGGTGGATGCTTTTTAGCTGGAATTGAATCATGACCTAGAAGCAGTGGGGATAGGGGGTACATGAATATTGGTTAGATTTCCCAGGCCAAATGGTTGAAGTTCCTTGTGAGACTTGATGCTTTGTCCTCCTGTAGTGTTTTGTTTATAGGAATGTAGATTTACACCTGCTGTTTCTAGATTTTGATTGGTGCTTGCCAGATTTATTCTTTTACACGATTTACAAGGACATTAGTAGATAACAAATGCATATGATATAGTGGATGTGAACTGGGGTTCTTCGCATCAGGAACCCGAGTTAAAATTGTGGAAAGCTTTTTCATAAAGTTTCCTGGTTAGCTTCAGCATAATGTTAAACTTTTTTCTCTTTTTTTTTTAATGATTTTTGGGGTGTGTGTAGTTTAAATGTCATTAACTTTTGTCCTTTTAACCTTCCTCCAGATCAAATGGAGCTGTTGGATATGGTGCGACAGTTTGTAACGCCTCCCCAGGTAATGGTTGATTTCCGATCACATGTCTGTTACTTTACTGACAAGTTGTATTTGCACTTATTCATCTCAAACCTTTTGTCAGTTTGAGCCGATAACTGGTTTTATTTATCTATTTTGGATAGTGGTAGAGAAGTGCCATCTGATGAAATTGGAGTATTTCAATTTGACTCGTTTATTGTGAAATGAATAGTTACTGCAGAAAGGCCTTTTGAGAAAGCAGTCGGAAGAATTCGGGTGGTACTTAATCAGAATCTAATTCCAAGAAGGAACTTGAGGATACTTAAAATATTACATCAGTTTTTCAATTTTAAAATTATTATTACATGAAATTGAGGCTAATGATAGAGCACACATCAGGCCAAAAACGATATATATATCACTACGTTACAAAACGTTGTGGGCGGATTCGGTTGAAGCTTGGTCGACATGTTGGATGTCACAAGGATGAATTGATTATTTTTGGTGAAAGTCTGGATCCAGATCTGGCCCATCAGTGAGCTACATAACGTGAATTGTTCAGCCTGGGGAGGTTTGCACTCTTCCGAGTGTGTTGTTCTAGTTCCCTCTGCGATTAGCATACTTAATTGTTTGCCATTGTCCTTTCTGAACTCCCCCACATAATTTGAGGAACATAGTGTTCCATGGAATATGTTGTTCTATGTGTATGACCTCCCACATACGTTCTGGTAAAATGGTGACATTGGGGGGGGGGGGGGGAAGGGAGGGTGCAGTTGACTCCATCATGGAGGTTGGGGGGGGCTTTGTACATACTTGGATACAGCAGCAGTGGAGCAATAGAGAGTTGGTGTCATCAGCAGCGGTGAAGAGGTGTAAACTGAGGGCCATGGTCATGACTGAGTTGCTATAGTCGTCAGATTCCGTCTGCCTAGCAAAGGACTGAGAGGAGTTCGAGAGTTGGGTGGAGTAAGGGTGAGTTAGTGCAGGGACTGCATATTGACACAGGGTCGAGTCAGCACCTGGAGCATCCAGCACGAACATAAGAGTCTTTCCTGCATGACTACATTTTGCCTCCCGATGTCCCAGCAAAAGGTAAGACCAAAAACATACCTCTATCACTTCCATCCTCTCTATTCTTTCATTGCTTTGTATTCCCGAACTAGTCCGCCAGTGATAAGTTTAGTTTAAGGCTTTTGCGAGCAAACCATTACAGTCAACTCGATGCATGTGTACTCATCAGGTTTTTCTCTTCTCTCTTCATTCATTGTTTCTTGGTCTGTCCCCATCTTCATTAGAGACAGACGGTGGGGCCAGGGTCCAATAGCAATGGGCTCATTGCCCACCATGTGGGGTTTTTTTTGTATACCATGTCAAGGCTCGTGTAAGAGCTAGCACACAGAAAATACAACAAGGCCGGAGACAAGAGGGGTGGGAGAGAGAAGCATAAGCAGTGGGGAACAGACAATAGATCTGTGAAAGGGAGAGGGGTGTGGTGGTGTACATGGGGTAAACAAGGTAGTGTTGTGGGGCCAGGTCTCAGTGGCGAGCACGACCGCTAGATGGAGCAGTAGAGTCGGCTCCACCGAACACCTGGAATTTAGGTCGTACCTTTCAGATAAATCCGAAAGTACGGGTCCCTTACAGGATCATGAATCGTCAATAATTTAACCGCGTGGAGTAGGGTTAATTGCCAACTTAAATATACCTTAGTATCCATGCGGCAAAGCTACCGGGGAATTCACACCCTCAGCAGGCCTCGAGCGGAACGAGCCGTTACCGTACTCGAACCATGCGTAACCCGAGCGGATGGTTACCGAGGCCCATCGGTCCAAATGTACAACTACGGCAACAGCCTTCCTAATTCCCGTTCGCAGCGCTGCAAACCAATGGTAGAAAAGACAAGGACGAGCTGGGACATTCAACAGGAGGGGAATTTATTTACAATAATCAAGGAAACGAGGGGAGCACGTAAGGGCAGAGTTATAACTGAATAAAAGCAAGGCAAATAATGTACAACAAAAAGCACTTAACAATTCTACTTAGACAAGACAGGCCCACACAGACACGCACACCCAAAAAGAAAATGGACCTGCCGGGTCTTTATTTGGCTCTCCAGCCGAGGAGGATAGTTCGGCTGGGAGCCAGAGCGGCTGGCTACCTGTCCCTGAGCGCACGGCTGGTCGTCCACCCCTTCCTGGAGCTTCGGTTGCCAAAAGCACGGACCAGGGGAGCCACACCCAGAGGAGGTGAGACGAGGTGATCTCCACCGATGAAAGGGTTGACCGCTTGCTGAAACGCGCCAGACGAGACACCTCTGATGCGTGGGATGCAGTCCGCCGCAGACCCAGACAGACGCGCTTCGAGACACCCGGGACGCAAACTCTTTATGCTCATCCCGACAACCACACTCTTCCTCTCCAGGAGGGAGGGGCTTCTTCTCCTGGCCACTCGCCTCCTGATTGGTCAGACCCATCACACGATTCCCTGGCCCTCTTCCATTGGACAGGCCCACGGTAGGCAGGGCAACTCCCACCCTTCTGGGTGGAGTCCCGATCGGAGGCGTTTGTAGCTCCGCCTACCTCCTCACCTCCGGCCACATGGTCTTGAGTGGGGGACGGGGCGGGTGAGACACCCGCTCCTTGCCAATTAGCCAAAGAGGGACGCCATGCCCATGTTAGACTCCGCCCACACACACGCTCGCTCGCCGGCGAGCAAAGAGTGCGGACACTGCCGAAAGCAGAGAGTTGTTGTTGTGAAAGCGAAGATGGGCATTGTTGTCATTGTTGTAAGTGATGTAAAAGAAAACCCTGACTATCAAAATAACTTGGCAGCGCACGAACATTTAATTCCCATTCGACTCGGGATGGGACCCTAATTAGAAACATGTACTTACCGATATAACTGATCTATATGACCTGGCTGTTGTGTGCTCATGGCTTCCAGATTCGCAACAATAGTACTACAGGGGCCTTAAAAGTGACAGTTCTAATAACTTACTTTAAAAGTGTATTTGCTCTGGATTTACTTTTTACCATTTAAGTGTTTCGGGATAGGGCTTGGATTATGGTTTAATTGCTGTTTTTTTGTTTTTTTTAAAACTCTAACCCTAACCCTGACTCAAACATTTCATGGATGTTATAGCGACACCATCCAGCCTCCAGCATCACTAAATTCCTCTTAAAACCATATGCGCAGGCTGAAACCACTGCATGGCCAAATTGATTAATCCCAACTCTACCGCACTGTGGAATTGCTGTGTGTGCGGAACGTCTTCGCTCAGCGTCTTGGGAGTTCATCTCCAGCGGTCTTGTGTTACTCATTAGGGAGACCAAGTCCATCACAAATTGGTGCCTTTGGAGTGGGATTTTGGAACCCATTTAAATTTCAACAAAAACTGGTTGATAAAAGTGCAGTTTTGGACCAAGGTTTGAATCCTGCTGCAAATTAGTAGTCAGTGAGTGGTATTTTCAAATCCTCTTCAATATTTCAATTTGTTGGTCTCAGGAATAAGTTTAATTCAGATTCTAAATTGAGCATGATTCAGCACAAAATTTATTGAATAAATCTGCCATTTTTGGGGTTACCTGTGTTCATTTTAACATCACACTACCCAAAGCAGAATGGGCATTTTGTAGATGTCACAGCGGCATCAATGGAGATGGAGATAGAGGGGCCACTTGAGGGCAAAGTATAAGTACCCCCCCCCCCTGGTGACCTAGTCCTGAGCACCATTGCTGGAGTGATGTCCCAAGGTGGTGACCTCCTGGCCATACTAGAGGTTAAAATGAGCAGAGTGGAGGTCAAGCTTAGAGGTTAATGCAAGTGACCAGCAGCAGCAGCAGCTGAATGCTTGTATGGCCAACATTGAGGCCAATTATAATCAAATGGCATTTGACTCAAAGACCACTCTTAAGGTTGGTGTGTGCGGAATGGTGGAGGCTGGTGTGGCATCGGGGGAGAAGCGAGCATGGCCCAAGTAGTAAGTCGTAGAATAGAGACCCATGTGGTGGACATGTTAGACCTCATGGTGGTGAACAGGAGTGTAGAGGTTGAGACCCCATGGTGCAGACAGTCGAGGACCCAGTGAGTGATAGTACAGACATGTGGACAATTTAGTTGTAGATCCTCAAGGAGGCCAGCACAGGGGGAGCCTCACCCCAGGAGGATGGGAGGCTTTGGTTCTAAAAAGCAGCTGTGCTCAGACAGCAGCAGTAGTGAATGTTTGTGTTGTGATGGCACATGATGGTGAGTGTCATTCATTTTGTGATGTTGAAAGGGCCATGGAGGTAAAAGCCTTAATGGAGCTGGAATGCAACCACGAAGAGGCTAAGACAAGACTCTTTCTCCACTGCCAGTATGCCACTGCTTCCCTTCCATCTACCAGCTCATTGGCCAGCAGTACTCCCTCAGTCATAATCAAGAACCCAGAGGCAGATGTGTTTGTCATTGGTGTAGCTAAGGTTTATGAGATTGGGTCGTAAGTTCTTCTTCACACTGGTAGAGGAAACCACAGGCACACAATCAATTTGACTGCTGTACAAAATCATCTTGGGCACAGTGTGAGTGATGCCCTCATTGGCTTTTACTGCTTTACAGGATATGATTCTGTTTGTTCGTTTAATGGGATATCCAAGAAGAAAGCAGTGAAAATTATGCTCAAAAGTGAAAGCTTTCAAGGAGCTGCTCAGTTCCTTTACCCTGGATACCAGTTTTATTGATGTCGTGGAGAGATTTGTGTGTAAACTTTATGGGCAAGACTGCTCTAAAGTATATACAACCAGACAAAACCTGTTTCTGCAAGCTGCAAAGGCTGAGGCAAACATGCCTCCTCCAAGCGACTCTCTGCAGAAATATCGATTGAAGGCTTAACTACCAGGCTGCAATCGACATGATGTTTGGAGAAATTTCCTGCCGTTCCTATTCCTTTTCCAAAGGGTGGTGGAGCTCCTTGTGAGCCAACGGCCATCCATATCTAGTTCCCAACTGTGTGCAGACATCCTCCTGCAAGTTGGGTTACTTTTTTAGGAGGTTGGTGGCAGGATGTGCATTCCGGCTACCGTAAAACCCTTCACTCCGCAAAATGCAAAGAAAACTGAAAACCCACTCCGTGGGAGTACCTCCTTTCTATCTCCCATTCACAGGGCAGCAAACCGGATGACGGGATTGGGGCAAAGCCTTTGGGACCCGCACTCTTTGATGAAAGGAGGAAAAACATGGGGTAACCTTCCTGGGTCAGATTGCGGTGGTGTGTGTCAGGGTGGTGCTCAGGTGTCATCCACAAGACGCGGTCTCTTTGGGTTAACCTGAGGCGGTCCCTTTGGGTGGGTGCCTGGAATGTCCTATCCCGAAGAGAGGATGATCACCTGTCTCTGTTATCATCTGAGCTCAAGCGTTTGAACATCGGTATTGAAGCACTCTCTGAGGTTCGGAGACCGGATATTGGCAAGAACATGGCGGGTAGTTACACCTACTATTGGTTTGGTTTCT
The DNA here is from genome assembly GCF_056783735.1 of Eptatretus burgeri. NCBI lineage: Eukaryota > Metazoa > Chordata > Myxini > Myxiniformes > Myxinidae > Eptatretus > Eptatretus burgeri. Next base: position 50,186,835 of record NC_140973.1, on the reverse strand, counting down.
CTGATGGTTGCCATGCCCAAGGAGTTGCTGTAGATGTGTCCAATCTTCTTCTTCTTGCGTTGCCAGCTTAGCTGCCGGGATAACTATCATTTCTTGGAAGCGCGGCTGTGTCGCTGATGCAGTGCCCCTCTACCAGTACACACTGGCACTCATTTCGTCGACATCAGAAGGATGACAGGCTGAGTCAACCCCCTGTGTATTAATTCAGCAGTCAACTTGAACTCAGGACCCAAGGATTCCAAGCCGCCACCCTAACCACTAAGCCAACACCAGGCTATATGCTGCGTCCAATAAGCTGACTCCAATGATAATTGAGGTAACACCGCTCAAGGAGCGCATAATGAGACGAAGGATTCGTCACTCCTTGGCTGTCATTTCCCTGGTCTCTGTATATACTCTGACTGAGGTGAGTGATATCACCGTGAAGGACGCATTCTACGCCACGCTAGAGTCTGTGGTTGATCAGTGTCCCAGGCGAGATACACTTCGAGTCCTGTCTTCAATGTATACACTGGAAATAGGAATATTACGACACATGTGTTGGTCCCATCGGTCTGGAACTGTAAATCAGAATAGCACTAAGTTCCTTTATTTTGCAAGAAGTCATGGACTTAGGATGGCTGGTTTATGGTTTCAATGTGCACACGCTTATCACTGGACTTGGTATTCTAACACTGGTGGTGTGGCAAAGGAGATTGACCATGTGCTCTTTGATGGTTGCTGGAAGAAGATCCAGACTGCAGCGTCTACCGGAGTGCTCAGTTCCTCAATACCGACCACAGGTTTGTGGTAGCAACTCTGAAGTTTCAGCTTAAATCCAGGAGAAGGCAGCATCCAGAGTTGCAGGGCCAGGCTGTATGGCAGAGCTGAGCTCTTCAGGGAGTTGAGGCGTAAAACTATGTGTGCTGAGGGTGGACAAGGAGGCCTACAATATGTGCGAGGAATCGATGAGGGGATAGAGCATCACCTGTGGTCAATTGATTCTCGTCCTGCTTACAGGATAATTCACACATTGCGTTCCTCCAAGCCCGTACCTCGGTGTGCTGCAGTTAGAGAGGAGGATGGTGGGCTCTTGACAAAGGAGTCCGAAGTGAGACCTGCTGTAACTTTGAGAGGTTGTACCAGGCTGATCCACCAGCTGTTGCGTTTGTTGTCAGGGGTTATTACCTCTATGGCTGACCCTCCAATCAACTGTGATCCACCTTCGTTTGTGGAAACAGGCTGTGGTGAACCGGTTGAAATGGGGTAAAGCGACTGGGATCTGTGGCATCCATGCTGAACTTCTCAAGGCTGGTGGATATGCTGTACTCATGTTGTTGCATGCAGTTCCGTGCTCTGCATCGAACACAGGCATCATCTTAACTGACTGGAAGAGGGGCCTTGTTGTCCCTCTCTGGAAAGGGAAGGATGATCGTCAGGATAGGACTACCGAGGGACGATGTTGCTCTCAGTGCCGGGCAAGGTCTTTGCTCAGATATATCTTGAAAAGGTTCGCCACCATCTGCTTGAGCAGCAGCACCCAGAACAGTCAGGCTTTATACCAAAGAGGTCAACGATAGACCATATCCTTGCTCTTCGGGTCCTCACCAAATGCAGACGAGTTTCATCAGGGGCTGCTTGCAGCCTATGTTGATCTCTGCAAAGTATTTAATTTAGTGAATCAGGATGCCCTCTGGAGAATTATTGGTCTTCATGCAGTGTCACCAAAACTGATCAATCTTACGTGTGAACTATACTCTGGTTCTGAGATGTGGTGATACAATCTCCAACTTATCTCCAGTTGTTACTGGAGTTTCTCAGGGTTGTGTACTGGCCCCCACACTTTTCAGCACTTGTATGGACTGGATTCTGGGGAGGATGTTGGAGAGTTCAAGCTGCGGTGCATCATTTGGGAATGTCAAGATCTCTGACCTTGATTTCGCAGACGATGTAGTCATCTTTGCGGAGACTCTGGATATCCTTTTGGGGGCCCTTGAGGTGCTGAATGAGGAGTCGGTGCCATTGGGTTTATGGGTTTCCTTGGTCAAAACTCAGATCCAGGCTTTCAATGACATCTTGGATGCTGCTATCTTGTCTGTACCTGTTTGTGGTGAGGATGTAGAGGTCACAGAGAGATTCACTTACCTTGGCAGTGATATTCATATCTCTGCTGGCTGTGAGCCAGAGGTCAATCGACGTCTGGGTCAGGCCTGGGGAGTCATGGATTCACTGGATCATGGGGTGTGGTGCTGCCGTTACCTGTGCAGGAGGATGAAAGTCTGAGTCTTCAGGTCCTTGGTGCTTCCAGTCTTGCTTTGCGGATGTGAGACTTGGACTCTGACCAGGGATCTGAGATGGAGACAATTCCTTTGGTACCAGGTCTCTTCAGAGAATCCTTGGCTATCGCCAGTCGAAGTTTGTGTCCAATGAGCGGTTGCTGAGAGAGACTCAAATGAGATTTGTTACCGACATAGTCTGTGAGCATCGGCTGTGACTGTATGGACACGTGGCTTGTTTTCCTGACGCTGATCCTGCTCATCAGATTCTCTCAACGAGGGAGCCTCGTGAGTGGAGGAGGGCAATGAGCTGACCACGTGCCTCATGGTTGCAGCATGTTGATCGGCATCTCAAGGAGATGGGGATGGGCCAGGCATCTGCCTAGGGGATGGCCAGACGATGGTCCCTGGAGTACCATTGGAAAGTGGGCACAGCGACGCGCAACTCCGGTGCATGCTCCCATGTCTGACCTGACCTGACCTTGTCCATATAGTCATGGACGGAAAGTTTCTAAAGACATTGATTTGGATTTCATATTTGGAGATCTCCCACCTGCACCAAGCACTCTTCTAGCGCTTGCATACTATAGTTGCAAGAAGATGAGTTCTGAAGAGTGGCAATGCAAAGCGACAGGCCATTGCTCCTGCAGACATCACACCGTACCATAACGGTATGTACAGATCTGTGCAAGTGTGTCAAATGGCAAAAGGCTGACAACGGCGAGTGATGTGGATGACTCGGAAGAGGACTGATCATTCTGAGTCTCTCTCTCTCTCAATGATTTGATTTGTATATGTGTGTGTATTCAGAGGAAACATGACCTGTCAATCCTTGTACCTTACCCATGTGTGGGACAAATTTGACTGCAATAGAAAGGGAAAAGAGGAGAGGAGGAAGATGAGGATGATGATGATGATGATGATGATGATGACAAAAGAGAAAGAAGATGAAAAATGGATCAATGCAGGTGAATATCATTGTCTGGAAAATATGCTCATCATTTGCCGCTGTTTCTTCCAGTCAGGGATTAGCGTTTCTCCTTTTTCCATATTTATTCTGCACTAGCAGGGGTACCCGGCATTGCTCGGTGCTGTTCTAAACCTGTTGGCATTTTGAAGAAATCAAATATATATATATATATATATATATTTTTTTTATATATATATTTTTGGTGGGGGCCTAAAACACTTCCCTAACACCCACTAAGGAATGGGGTCAGGCATCATTTTGTATTACCTTTCACATAACTCCAAAAGCTTCGGTACTTTAGAGTTTAGAGAGATAAAAAAATAAAATCCCCCCAAAAATTCAACTTTTTTTTTGGCCTAAAACACTCCCTGATACTCACTGATGGATGTCTGAAAGTTTGACGATCTGTTTGGCCATCTCTGAGAAAAATGGCAACAGCTCGACAGACAAACATCTTTCTTAGAGTATTGATAAAGTTCAGCTCTCTTTATTCCTTTTCTTCTTGTGAGATTGTGTGATATTCCATCTCCACTTTTTCGGTTTCTTCTGTTTTCATGAAGTACCGGTGTATTAACCAGGTATCTTTTTGATGATGGACGTATGGTCAATTTAAAAAGTATTCAGTAAAATAAAGTCAGACAAGCCAACTCTCACAATTTTTGCTCTCATCTCTCACTCTCATGGCCACACAAGCTAATGTTACTAGTTTATCAGCCTTCCAGAAACAAATGGAGCGTTTTTGTTTATTTATTTATTTTGTATTTTTCGCGATCGAGTTTTTGAAATTGTAAACATTTTCCGTTGCGTTCCTTTTTCAATATTTTAACCGGTGTGATAAAAACACAAAAGGTAAAAGTATTCTTCCAAAAATGTGTACTTTCTGTGACCATGATTACCATGAAGTTGTCACTGTTCGATGGCTTAGCTTAGAAAAAGCTGTGTACTGTATATAATCTTGCAACTCTACAGTTCTTTGCAAAGCTATTTTAAATCTGAGCATGTATCAGAAGTATCATATGACCAAAGTACATTTGCCTTTTGAAGATCCTATGACCGAAGTACATTTGCTTCTCCTCGAGTCGGTGCTTCCTACTTTCACTCGCATCATCTTCCTTCTGCAGTGAAAGGATCTCAGTGTATACTTGATAGCTGATGCAATTTGAGTCTTTTTCAAAAAGCTGCTTCGTAAGTTTGTGATCGTTCATGTAGATTCAAGTATCTGTCAAAAGTCGTTAAATTGATGCTGATGATCTCACATAGCAATGCTGGAGAGCGAGAGAGAGAGCGAGAGCGAGAGCACGAGAGAACATACACAGCACACAGCGTCATCCAACAGAATAAGACACCAACCCATTCATACCAATTTAAAATATATATTTGTATAAAGACTCAAAGCTCGTGAAAGAGTTAGAACACTGAACGGATCAGCACGCAACAGGCCAAAAGTAACAGTAGAGATGGGGGTGGGATACTCACAGCAGAGTTCAATGCCCAAATAGAGGAAGACTTGGACAAACAATGTGTGCGAGTGGGGTGGGGGGGGGGGTCAGGAAAGGACACATGGGGTGGATTGGATGAGTACAGAAGGAAACTTTCAGGAAAGAAAAAAGTGGAAATTTGGAAGGAGTAGAGCTTTGGGGTGGGGAAGTGGATGGGTTAACAAGGGTGTAAAAGATAATGGCTTTGGTCTTCCTGCAAATGCTATCGTGTTATCCATTGTACAAGTTTAACTGACTAACAAGGTTTTGTGTGTTGTCTGGGAACCTCCAAAGGAACGGTTGGTTCCAACGAACAAAGAAGACAACGAAGCAGTGTTATGACATGCACAAGAAGTAGATCAATTATAATTAAAGAGGAATAGATGAAACTGCAACAGACAGTGAAAAAGGAAAATAAAAAGCTGGTCTTTATTTAAACCTCAAAAACACTAAAATCTTGTCAACTGAGAAGATCGACATGTTCAGATTGGGAGATGATCAGGTGGAAATTTTTTTTTATCTTCCTCGGTTCGAAGATTGAAGTTAGTGGATAATGTGGAGGAGAAATTAGTCGACAGTTATTATTGGGGAGAACAACAATGTCAGGATTGACAAAGATATGGAAAAACAAAGATATGACAAACCAAACTAAGAGGAAGCTGGTGAATGGTTTGGTATTTCCAGTTGCAACATGTGGGTGTGAGTCATGGACAGTGAAGAAGGAAGAAGATTGATGAAATGTGGTGTTGGAGATGAATGTTAAAAATTCCACGGACTGCAAGAAGAACAAACAAATCAGTGTTTGAAGAAATTAGATCACCATGTGCATTGGAAGTGCTGATACTTTGGACACATCATGCATGCTGTAAACGAAAGGGTTTGGTTTAGGGAAGAAGAGGAAGAGGCAGACCTTGTAAGCACTGGATAGATAGGGTAAAGGCTGCAACCAAGCTGTCTCTGTCAGAGCCCCGGGAAGCAGTGCAGGATAGAGATATTTAGAGAAATCTGATCATTAATGCCGCCAGACCTCGGACATAACTTGAGTGAACAAGTTAACTATCGTTGCACAATATCTTATTTCTATCAAATCAAACCCTAAATCATGACATCTGTTTTGTAGGTCTATATAAAACACCGTACTGTATTAAGTTGGGTTCTTTATTAAGTCTGATAAATTGGTAACAGTTAACTATTATAAATACTTAAGTCATCTTACAAAGACCCATTTTACCACATTTATTGCAAGGCATAAGGAAGGATAAAAATCAATTTCCGAAGCCTGTCATCTTTCCGAGGTCAGCAAAATGAGTGCCAGCTTGCTGGTATACTGTGTCGGAGTGGCAACCCATCCAGGATTGTGCCAAGGAGACTGCTTAAGCAGCACCAATGCTCTGCACAGAGTATGGTCCCGATGGATGGATGGATGCTTTGATACAAGGTTCATGAAAGCTTGATGGTAGGTGCACAGCCATCTCATAACATCTGCCCTCACATCATCATCACATTGAAATTTGATTTCAATCAGATGCTCTTTGAGTGGTTTGAAGAAATGGAAATCGCATGGTGACATCTATAACCGTGAAGAGGTGTGGTGGCTGCTCAAGACATCCCGTGGTGATCTGCTCGCACAATTTTCACCAGAAAGTTATGATAAATTTGAATATTCAAGACTGACAAATCCACGAGCCTCAACGTACCTTGCCGACTCCATATCCATGAAAGCTCGTCACTCGCCATCAGTAAAGTGCTGCCAACACATATCTAGTCACTATCACTGTGCAATCACATTGCAGTTGACATCGGACCTAAAATTCTCATCCTGAATGGAGGTGCCATGATACAGCCTACAAACGTCAGCATAACGGGACTAGATTAATTCTGGGGCGAGCCAGACTAGCTCCTATGAGGAGCGGCTGAAGGAGACGGGACATTTTACATCAAAAGGAGCCGATTTATGAAGGGGTGTGATGGAGATGTTTAAGATAATGAAGGCTATGGATAAAATAAATGCAGAAGTGTTTTTCAGCAGAATGGACAATGACAAGACCAGAGGCCACAGCCTTAGAGTAAAGAAGAGATGAGTTAGGATGGGAGGAAGGCATGGGTCTTAAACTGATCAGAGTGCATGGAATAGTCTCCCTGGAAAGGTAGTGGCAGCAGAAGGAATAGTTAGGTTAAAATTTAGGTTTGATAGGTATGTCGAAGCATTGGGGATAGAGGGGTACTTGGACATTAGCAGGCATGGTAGATTGCTTATGTGTGGATGGGTAGTGGTACACATGTAGTGTTGTGAATGTGATGTCTGTGAGAGGATCCCGTCAAAAGGTGAATGTGCTGTCTGTTTATTCATTCCTCACCCTAAAACCGTGTCCACCCCCATCCCATTCCAACCCCCCCCCCCAAAACAAACAAAAAGTTTACAAAAGTTATTTTATAGTTTTAAGTAATAATAATTATTATTATATGAAGAGTATTTGTTTTCATATTGTGCACGTATATAAAAAAAAAATCCTGGTGATGATAAGGTAACTCTGTGTGGATAAGTTTAAGCAACATTAACACCACCATGCTTTCCAAGATCGGGGTCAGTTCTTCGTCGATGATTGGGAGCTCTCCATGATGGATTCTTGGCCTATCCTTCCGCAGCAGAGTATCCTAGACAAAGGCCAAAAGCTTTTGGAAAACATCCTCCAGGTGGTCATCAGGTGAACGCTTGATTAAATCCAAGTCTTTGAAATGGGCCCCAGATATCTGAAATCCGAAATGGAGCCACATCGATTGCCAAATGGAGGCCAGAGATGTAGAGGCCTTTGCAATGAAGTTTCTGGAGATTATGGGGGCAATAAATGAGCGATTTGACTCTTTTAGTGCATTAGGTTCAAGTGCATCACCTTCTGTTATGCAGTGCGTTGCATGGCAGCAGGTACGTGCTTCTCGTCATCTGCAAGGACCGAAGGAGTGACTACTTCGTTTTCTTTTCCCATGTGAAGCCACCGATGACAAAATATGAAATGTTGGGCCGAGGGAAAGAATATACTGAAGATTTTGTCATCAGTTCTCGAAAGCCGAAATTGTTTTCTGCTTTGTTAGACTCCATTGTTTAGGAGCCCGATATTCCACCGTATTAGGAGACTGCAAAGTTCTCCATCAATTCAAAGATAAGGCAGAAATGATCCAATTCACCGATCGATGGACGCAGGTTTGAACAACACTGCCACCATGCCAGCAGGTAGAAGGATCAGCCGGGAACACCAACGTTGTTTGGTAGCACAACCCAAGTTTATTCATGGATCGGTGTATACATATGCCTGGTGTTGGCTTAATGGTTAGGGTGGTGGGCTTGGGATCCCATGATCTTGAGTTCAAATCCTACTCGGCTGTTGAAGTAATACCAGGTGGGGTTGACTCTGCCTGTCATTCTTCTGAGGTTGGCAAAATGAGTGCCAGCTTGCTGGTATCCTGTGTCAGAGGGGCTACCCGTCCAGGATTGTGCCCAATAGCCAAGGAAAGTGCGAAGACAGCACCAACGCTCCGCACAGAGTATTGTCCCAGTGGATGGATAGATGGATTTATCTCTGGCTGCAACCTGCAAGGTACCTCTTTGGTAGTCTTGTGTACAAACTAAAATAAAATATGTCATTCAAACACTCTGGGCCTGTCTTGATCGAGATGATTCTAAAGGAATGATGGTGCATCGAATCTTTGTGCAGTGGTCATTGCAACATCTGGCAACTGCAATGTGAAATGGTCATGGCTGTGCAAACAAAGCTTCCTGGATATTTCCAAGATGGCAGTAAATGTGTTCCATTTGCTCAGTCATAAGAATTGTGTAATTGGGTGTCTGATGAACGGCTACTCTTAAATGAGCTGAAATTTGGTGGAGAGTGCTCAAATTTTCATGCTAACAAGTCTTTTTCATGCAGAAACAAATGCAAGAGTACTGAGTGGTGCAAAAGGTTGGTAAACTTTTATGGATCATTAATGGATGATTGGCAAGTGCAGATGGAACCGAGTGTTGTTATGTGGAAACAACACCCAAGTTAAACATTTGAGTTCTGGCACTTGCTGCGTCAATATGTGTGAAATTGCAGCAGAACTAGGTGTTGATATGGAAGTGTGGAAACCATCCTTCATTCTCATGAAAACCATCGAAGATGTCAGGACCAGGAAGTGTTCCAAAAGATCTCTCAGTTGATCAGAAGGCTAATAAATACATGGTCAAATGTCCAGCCCAGTTACAGGCTGGTGAATGGAGCAGCTGGTGGGAAGAGTCTGGAAGACATGAATAACAACCTATAAAGTAATGGATATTCTTTATATCAATCTCATAATGAAAGTGTTAAACCTCATCATTTATCATTAAACTCACTCTAGGTGTGTGTGTGTGTGTGTGTGTGTGTGTGTGTGTGTGTGTGTGTGTGTGTGTGTGTGTGTGTGTGTGTGTGTGTGTGTGTGTGTGTGTGTGTTTTGGAATGAAATTAGATATAACAATAATTTGCTACGTGTGAAAGAACATTTCTCAAAGTTGTATTGTGGAGATTTGTCAAGATCATCATCCAAATCCAAATGGACTTATGGGAACTGCACTCAAACGATTCCTGAGCATATTCAACATCCTCACCACTTGTACTTGGCCTGCCTGTCCACTTCCTCTGCAGGATACGACTAGTCTCCATAAACCTTTTTTGGGCCATTCACGAATCGTTTTTCTCGATGGTGGCTGCCTTCCATAGGGTCATCCTGAAGCTTTGTTGAACCTGTGTAGATGATTTGGTTTCTATTAATAAGACAATATACTGCGCCTTTTCTTGTGGGGATGCCATTTGCATAAATGTGACGTCACGTGTCACAGCAGACAACTGGAAATGAAAAAAGGTCAATAAACCTCTGACCCATATTGGAATCTCCAGGATGTAACTGCTCTTCCAGTAACACCTCCAAGTTAAACTTCCAAAATCCACACCTCCACTCTTTTAATCCTCGTTTCTCCCGTTTATGGAACCACCTTCCAGAGGCTGTTCTGTCTTACTCTTCCCTCCAGGGTTTCAAGCATGCAGTGTACCACCATCACTTATCATCCCTAATTCTTTCCTTGATCTTTATTACCCCCATTAACTTTTCGTAACCCAACCATCTAACATGCTACTTTCAGTGCTTCCTCCCCTCCTCTCTTTTCTCTTATCCTGTCAGTTCATTCCCTTGATGCCCCACTGTGAGATAAAACCAAGATTGACTGCTGGTTGGATATTGATCGGTGAAAGAACCTTGGTTTTGTGATATTCCTTAACTACAAACTTTATTACCCTCAATGATCCTTCCTTGTCCAGTAGTACTGCAGCATAGCAAACCAATTGTTCGACTTTTCATAAAGCACCAAAATTGGTACATATGTTGACTAATGTATTCTGAACAATTCTGGATATGGAGCCACTCGAGATTTTGCCTTGGTCAGCTTTGGCGGCCATTTTCCAAAATGGTCGCCATTCTATTTTAACAACATGGGATATCTGTCATTGTCAATATATATATATATATATATATATATATATATATATATATATATATATATATATATATATATATATATATATATATATATATATTTATTGTTACGGATTCGCGCCCGCCGGCGTGCTGACGGCCACGTAACTCGAATCGCGGCACGTCGCCCACCGGACGGACAATCCAGTCGTGACCCTCTCGGACTAACGCCGGGAACCAGTCACGGGTGGACCTTTCGGTCTCACCGCGATCGAGCCAATCGGCCCCCGCGTGGGATAGGGTTGCTCGCCAAATTCGACCTACCTAAGTACCCACACGGAGGGTAGACCGGGCGATCGCACCTCGCCGCAGGTCGACTTCGGACACGGGCCACTTAAGCGACCCGTTCCGTACTATCGGGATAACCGAGCAGTGTTATCGTCGGCCTCGACGGTTCGATTAATTATCGGGCGTATTCAGCCCACTACCAACCCTTTACGTGAAGCAAGATGAGGATTCAATGAGAGAAATGACGAAGCGAAGCGGGAAAGCAGTTCAACATAAAGCACATTTATTCGCGATGAACGGAAAGCACACATATACAATTCCACCAAAAGCACATAGAAGGAAAAGAAACACAATGCAATTTTACACAAAAAGCAAATGTAAAAGCGAAGACACAATGCAGAGCTAATACCGACTACCGAGCACACGGCAACACTTATACAATTCTACTTCACAGACGGCGCCGACAACACATACCCAAAACCAAGAAAAAGAACACCCTCAAGGATGAGGCGGGCCTGAGGCCGAGACCGGGTCGGGCCTACCCGTCTGGTGATGAGACGCGGAGCGGCGATGGTGCCTCAACTCCGCGGGCCTCGCGGACAGTGTCTGGTAGGGGGTGGGAAAAGGGGCCCCCTTGGTCGCACTATCTCAGCGCGGGGGGGAAACAGGAGGGGGTTGCTGATGCTCGGGGAAAGGAGGATTTTTACTCTGTCTCGAGTCCCGCGACGAGCGTCTCCACCTCGACCAGGTCGCGCCGTCGGCCTCCCTGGTGTGCAGCTCCCGGCACGACGCGAGCACCCCCTCGTCTGCCTTCGCCGCCTCTCCACAGCTCCGTCCTCTTCGCTCCGACTCCAACGCACACAACGACGACGAAGACCAACCAACAACCAACCCTTTTCTGACGAACGCAGCCGCTTATATAAGCCCCCTGGCTTCGCCTTTGACCCCCTGCCTTCGACCTTTCACCTCGCTCCCCATTGGCCCGAGAAAAAGTGGGCGTGAATGCATTTTGATCCATGAATTTGCATATAGCAACCGCCCTCCAACGCCCTGGAGGCGGGGCCAAATCGCCCCTCGCTCACCGATTGGACGGAACAAAAGTGGGCGTGTGTCGTTTTTGATCCGTTTTTGGAGCGGAAAATCCGTGGTTTTGTACACGCTGTTCGGCGCGCGCCCTGCACGAGTCCAATACCGGTACCCACAAGCGGCGCAAGAACGGTGGCGATGCGACGGTTGCGAGGTGTGACGGGAAAGGTCGTGGCTGTTGTGGTGAAGCGGCGTTGTGGTGGGTGGTTGATGTTGTGACGACTGTTGAGACGCGGTTGGCGGTGGTAACAATGGCGGTTGGTCCAAAATAAAGATAGTAAAAGAAAAACGGCTATCCTGAAGAGTCGCAGCATGCATAAATGACATGTATTCCCACTAGACAACGGGTTTGGGCCTAACTACACATATACTTACGGAGATATCTCACCTAAGGGACCTGAATGGTGGTTTGCGAATTTGGTAACCACAACAATATATATATATATATATATATATATATATATATATATATATATATATATTTTAATTTTATTCCCAAAACGTCGGCGTCTTGGTGGTGATGGTAGCCCAGGCACTACCATGCGTGGATGAACTCTGGATTGCCTTTGGGATGAGCAAGAACTATCGCTACATCCCTGCCCATGAAATAGCCGCCCCCCTCGGTCCACAGAAGGCACGTGCCCTCCCTGTCTTCCACGCCATGACCGGATGTGACACGGTATCAGCATTCGTGGGGCATGGGAAGAAATCTGCCTGGGCCACATGGAACTCGTTTCCAGAACTGACAGATTCTCTTGTGACCCTGACCACCATGCCAGTCAACATCCAGGATGACACAATGCACTGCATTGAAAGGTTTGTGGTGCTCCTCTATGACCGCACCAGTCCATATACAGACATCAACGAGGCCAGAAAGAAACTCTTCGCCAAGAGGAACTCCTCCAGCGCATCCCACCTACCTACAATGCTTTGGAACAGCATGTGAAGAGATCAGTCTTCCCGGGTGGCTATGTCTGGGGGCAGGTCTTGGTCCCTCAACCCGTGCTTCCATCACCAACAAGCTGGGGCTGGCGGCAAACAGAGGATGGGTCCTACGAACCGCTCTGGACCACACTCCCTGAGGCTTCAAAAAGCTGCTTTGAGCTGGTGTCGTGCAGCTGCAAAAAAGGCTGTAGAAACCGCTGCAAATGCAAGAAGGCTAATCTGCAATGCACTGGACTGTGTGCTTGTGAAGGAGAATGCCAGTAGACAGATGCAGTAGACACAGACTGACATATCGGCCTAGCTTAGAATGTGCAAATGCAAAGTCACATTGCTTGTAAAAGTGTTGACTTCTTGATCCAGAGCCAGTACACTTGAGCTAAGAAACTCATATTGTACTAGACCGATGTATACGTGTACCATGTGTCCTGGTAGAATGGTAGTAGACAGTAAACCGTAGCCGCTTCAAAGTGAAGTGTGCAATAATTTGACTACATTTTATGAGTTTGTCATTATCACGATTATCAGTTCCCTTTTCAAAATAGAGTAAAGTATGTAATCTATAATGCAATTTTTGTTGATTCCAAACCCATTGAATTTGATGAATATCATTTGACTCTTGTTCTCCAGGCAATAATGGGTACAATAATGGGTACTTTTCAGCAAAAAGTTTCAGGAGAGCAGCAATTTACAAATCAAATAATGGCTTTTTTTACCGAAAATACTGGCTCATAATATTTGAATATGCCTTTTCATGGTCAATTTACTGAATTTTACACTTTCCTTATATCTACCACCAATACAATAAGAAAATAAGAGCATATAGCCAATTTCGCTAAAGTAGAATGGTGGCCATTTTGGAAAATGGTCACCGAAGCTGACCAAGGTACAATCTCGGGTGGCTCCATATCTAGAATTGTTCAGAATACATTATTCTACATGTCTACCAATTTTGGTGCTTTTATGCAAATTTGAACAATTGATCTGAAATATCAGACTATGCTGCAGGACTACAGTCCTCTGCTTGCAGGTTGCTCCCCTTTACTTATTGGTAGCTTCTTGTGTCCAGGCAACCCTCATACTCCCCCTGCTGCCCAAGTCACTTGATGCCCTCGATGGCCTTGCTTTTCCATGAGCATTGATGTTTTTGACAAATCACTGCACCAGGCCAGATGATTGTCAGGTCAGGCCAGATTAGATCTGTGACATGCTACAAGTACCACATAAACCTGCACTAACCCGGTTCATGGTTGGGTTGTTGGCAACCAAACTTTTGTTTGGTTCTGTTGGTTCTGTTGTCCCCACAGAACTTTTGTGTCTTTCTCCACAACCGCTTGTTATATTGAGACAACATTTTCACGATAGGTGTGACGACTCATGTAGAATGTTTAAATCATAATTATGACATCATATGTCACGTGGTGTGGCAGCTATGTTGGAAAATCGGAAAAACAGAAAAACTTTGGACCTCTGTATCTCTGAAACCGCACCAAGGAAAAATTGAAACTTGGAACACGGAAAGTATTCCACATGGGGAATAAGCGTGATTTTTTTTATGGCGTCATCGGTGTCTTCGTTATGATGTCATAATTGCATATGTAGAACGCTACATCTGATCAGTTTGAAAATTTTTGAGGGTCATCTCAGGATAAAATGGTCCACAGGGAAATATATTGATGACGTCATTGGTCACGTGATTTGGCAGCCATATTGTTTTGTTTTTTTGTAAACTTCATAAATTTTCTCTGAAGTGGCTGAACAGATAGTTCTGCAGAATGGTGCCACATAACAGACCAATTGTGTATTTTGGGTGAAAAGCACGAAAATTGGCACAAATGTAGCTTTTAATGCGCTGCACATTTCTAGATATGGGGCCATTCCAGTTTCTTTCCAAGATGGCCGCCAAATTCAAAATGGCTGCCACTGAGTAAAAAACTGCTTTCTGACTTGTTTATAATATTCAAATGTACTAATTTTATATTTTTCATGCTCTTTAACCGTGATATTGCATAGTTGGTTTCTATACTGATGTTTGCATATTTCATCAATGCAAAAATTTAAAAAAATGGTGCAGAAATCCAAAATGGCCACCATGCTTAAGTAGTTGAGGAGATCTACCTCTCTGAAAAGGAGGTAAAAAGGGTCGTTTTTGCTGAATAACATCCACGCTACTTGATATATTCTTTCCATGCTTTGAGTCGCATATTGCCTCATATATTTAAACCAAATTACATCGTTAAACCAAATTGTTGCTTATCTCATTTGCATAACACTGAACAACAAATTTCAAAATTTTTTTTTTACTGGAGATGTGTAAAGTGATTAAGACTAATTTGGGTACGCTGATTTCAAAAATCATAACCGTTTTGCTGTATCACGTCAGGATTTTCAGGAACAGAAATATTCCCATTGCCTAGAAGTCAGGATTTCAATGAAATTTACATATGTCTAACATGTCTATTTCGTACAATTGTTGTTAACTTGTGTTATATTTCTTTCTTTCAGATAAAGATGAGTAGGCGTTCCTGTACCAATCATCCTGACAACTTCTGTTATGTCTGTGGTCGGTATACCAAAAAAGATCAACAGCGAAGTATATCTACAGCAGTGAAAATGAAGGCCGCCTCCTTTCACTACTTCGGGTGTAAGGTGGGGGACCAAGAACAGAGCTGGGCACCACACATCTGCTGCACAAGCTGTCACACAACCTTGACTCAGTGGTTGGTGGGCAAGCGCGTGAGCATGCCATTTGCGGTGCCCATGATATGGCGTGAGCCGCAGAATCATCATGATGATTGTTATTTCTGCTGCACAAGCATCGCCGGCTTCAACAAGAAGAATAAAGGTCACATCAAGTACGCTGACTGCGTCTCTGCTCGTAAACCTGTGCCTCATGATGACGAGAACCCCGTTCCAACACCTCCAGCTGATCAGAACATAGCTGTAAGCAGTGGTGAAGAGGATGGTGATGATGAACCTTTTGAACCTGACACTCAAGAATCACACCTTCTGAACCAGGGAGAGTTAAATGATCTTGTAAGAGATCTCTCGCTGTCAAAGGCGAAGGCAGAGCTGCTTGGATCAAGGCTGCAGCAGAGGAATCTACTTGAACCTAACACCAAGATATCCTTGTTCAGAGCACGTCACAGAGACATGGCTGAGTTCTTTGAGATGGAAGACACGATGACATTCTGCAATGACATCAACGGTCTGTTGAAAGAACTTGGGTGTGATCACGATCCTGCAGACTGGCACCTCTTCATCGACTCGGGGAAGAACAGCTTGAAGGCTGTTTTGCTCCACAATGGCAACGAGAAACCATCAGTCCCACTGGCTCACGCGTTCGGCATGACAGAGACCTATGAGACTATGCGGCAGCTGCTTGATTCCATCAAGTACAATGACTTCAACTGGCACATCTGCGGAGACTTGAAAGTGGTGGCGCTGTTGTTAGGGCTGCAGTCAGGCTACACGAAATACATGTGCTTCCTTTGTCTCTGGGATAGCAGAGACGACAAGAATCACTGGACGAAGAAAGATTGGGAAGAGCGAAAAGAGCATGTACCTGGTCGACACAACGTGAAGCATGTCGCCCTTGTCGACCCAGCCAAGGTTTTCCTTCCACCACTCCACATAAAGCTCGGCTTGATGAAAAGTTTTGTACGGGCAATGGATCTGAATGGGCGTGGGTTTTTATACCTCAAGGAAAAGTTTGGCAACACCTTGTTGGAGGCCAAGATCAAGGCTGGTGTCTTTGTTGGACCGCAAATCCGACAGATTATGAAGGACGAAACTTTTCCGACAACTCTAAACCCCAAAGAGCTGGCAGCGTGGAGGAGCTTCAAAGCTGTGACGGATAACTTCTTGGGGAACGAGCGCGCGGACAACTTTGAAGAAATCGTGCAGCAGCTGCTGGAGTCCTTCAGGAAACTTGGCTCCAGGATGTCCCTGAAAATCCATTTCCTACACCAGCACCTGAACTTCTTCCCTGACAACTTGGGAGCAGTCTCGGACGAGCACGGCGAGCGATTCCACCAAGAGATTTCACTCATGGAGACGCGTTACCAAGGGCGGCACAACCCGAACATGATGGGCAATTTCTGCTGGTTCCTGCATCGTGAAACTGACACAGAGCAGCACAAACGCAAAGCCAAATGCCTAAATCATTTTTAATTACATTCTAGTGGAGTTTTTCTGTAATTTCTATAATTTTGAAGCATTCATGATGAAATAAATGAATAAATGAATTTTTGTAAATTTCATTGAAATCCTGACTTCTAGGCAATGGGAATATTTCTGTTCCTGAAAATCCTGACGTGATACAGCAAAACGGTTATGATTTTTGAAATCAGCGTACCCAAATTAGTCTAAATCACTTTACACATCTCCAGTAAAAAATTTTTGTTGTTCAGTGTAATAAAAGGGGAATACAAACTCTCCCTTCGTATAATAAAGCACATTAGTTATGCAGTTGGCAAAACGTTCTTATGACATGTAACTGTCATCTACGCAATGCTTCTTTAAGTTTTGGAATATTATCTTGTGTAAATACAAAGTAATTGGACAAAAATAACCGTTTTTACCTCCATTTCTAGAGAGGTGGATCTCCCCAACTGTTAAGTGGATAACTGTAAAAGTTAATGTACACTTAATGAAGTCAGGTTTTCTTCAAATTATCATTATTTTATTACTATCACATGTAGGCATGGGCTTTACTTTGATTTGTTTTTCAAGAGAAACGTCCATCAATATGGTGCACATTCATCTTGTTATAATAGATCTAAGTCATCACATAGCAACAAGATTCAGCAATGGTTTTTATCAGTGCATTGTTAGTTATATATAGAAACAGCAATCTACCTCTTGGCACAAAATGATGCTGAATATTGCTTAATCATGTTATTGACACTCACAGTCTCCGTGACACTTGCAATATGTTGTCCATGCCATCTCTGCCTTCACCCACTTGCACTGGTGCAGGCATCCTCTTTCCACTTTGCAGCTGCACTTAAGAAGTTCTTTGCAAGATTTGGATGCTTCAGGCAGGGTTGTCCACAGAGGTTCCCACAACTGTGAGACCCCTTTAAACCATCCCCAGTTCCATTGGATCTGCTTTGCGAGTGAAAACAATGGCTGGTCAAAAGCAATGACAGGAGTCTGACCAGGATTTAGAAATTCAACATTCTGCTTGATGATATTCATAGCGTGACGTATCATAGCAGGAGAATTTGATTTCTCTGCGAAGAGTGGAAGCAGCGAGCTGGTATCTGTTGGGTTTGCTGGATTGTTTTCTCTGTTGCTGGCATGAAATGCTGCCCAGGAGACCTCCATATCTTGCGCAGTGTTATCATGAGACTCAACTATGTCTTTCACATGACCGAGCCACCCATAAAGCAACAAGAAATCAGCATATAGGCACAAACAGTTTGACAGTTCAGTGTTCACATTCACAATAATCTACTAGTATTCGAAATATAAATAAATATAAGTGTTGGCAGATGCACAATAAGCGAGGTCAAACTACTAGAACATATTGAACCCACCTGGCATTGTCCTGCAGTGCTGCATACATTCTTTCAGATGAAGCAGGCGGGAGAACCGAAACTTCTGGTACTGTTGGTTCTTTTGTATGTAGGGAAGCGGGTGGTATGCTGGTGTATTCCTCTGGCAATTCTGATGTCTTCTCTTTAGACTCACTTTACCGGAGGATCTCTGTGTCTCTCTCTCTACTCCATGGACATCATTGTTCAGGTGCTGAAAGAGGGATATTCCTGTGCCATGATATGCCCCTTGAGCGGTCGTGGAAGTAGGATTGTGGTCTATGTTATCAACTGCACTTGTGGTGAATAGACCATGGCGTAAGTTTGCAGGACAAACGACATGTTCTGCTTCATATCTTGCACAAACTTCATTACCTAAATCCTTTTGAAATGGTAAGTACTCTGTCATATGATACGGAGAGCCCAAGGTCATACATTCTGTCAATTAACTCACACTTTCTTGTCCTGGCATGGATGAGGAGTCTGACGTAAATAGCCAGGGGAGTCTCACGATCCACACTGTGGTAGTGAGAGGTGGATCCTTCACGACGTCGAATTATGACATTTTGGCGTATAAGCTGCGAGACAGTTAGTATCGCCTGGGTATCAGTGCCATTGCTTGATTGCTGCACTATGTCTGATCCACCCATTATCATCCCAATGAGGGTCCTCAGAGACTTAGAAACTGATTGGTGCTGACACTCCTTGGAGAATTTCCCCATAAATACAGACTTTTCAAGCTTCAGAATGTCCTTACGAACGATTTCAGCTGCCTTTGCCAATACGATAGCCTCCTAGTCAGTCACTTTCAAATGCCCTCTTTAGTGCCAGTCCTATGCCATCCTGAAAAGCAAGAAGAATGTTCCTGCCTTGCTTGTGGGCTTGTAAGTCTGGTATGTTGGCTAATATTCGTTCTTTCAGTCTGGTCGAGTGTTCTCGAGTAGATGTGCTGCTCCTAGGTCATTTAGTCTTGAAGTGTACATCTGATTTAAATCTGCTAGTTTGAACACCGGTGCTACGTCATTCTCCATGCTTTCTGCACGACAATCTTCAATATACGAAAGCAGCTCCGCCAGGACAATGCTGTGCAGTTGTTTATCAGAAGAACTTTCTCCACTGTCAGAGCAATTCACTGACTGCTTTCTTGTAGAGTGTTTTTAAGCAATTGCTGTGGTACATTGTGTGGTATGCCAATACACCACACATTGCATCTTGGGACATCATATCTCCAGCGCTCAATTTGGCAACTAACATATGGTCCCGCACAATTTCTGCACATTGCCGAACATTTCTGTCTAGTTTTCTCCGTCGATGCCTTCTGGAGTTTATCTGATTTTTCACCACAAAAGAAGCAAGTGTCTTGCGTTGTTCTGGCTGCACCACCACTGCTGTAGCGAGTGACTTTCTCTTTTGGTGAGTCACTGTTGGTTTCACACTCATCTCTTTTCCTGTTTTCTCCCCATTGAAGTTTGGTATTGCTGTACTTATCCTTGCATTTTTTGTGCCATTTAGCTGCTTTCGACTTGAAGCAACTCCTGTTCCATTGTCTAACCTTGATAAGTTTATATTATCTGGAAGACTCTGAAGCTCTTTGAATCTTATCAAATTACCTGCAAGATTATCATAAAGTGTACCAATGTCAATATCAGTCTTCTTTGAATCAGCTGGGCATCGCAGTGGTTCTTTTGATGTCTCTTGACACAAAATGCATTTTGTCCAATCTATCGGCGATGATGATTCAGATGTTGAAGGAGTTTCTGGACGTTGTCTGGGGTCTAAAATCTTGAAGGATTTAGCCGTTGTTGGTATTTTGATTACTACACCACCACCACAGCTTCTACAACTAACAACAGCATGCACTGTGATATGGAGATACTGATCTGAAAGAAGAAAATGAAGGATGAATGAATGGATGAATGCGTGCAATATACACAGATTAACTGTAAGAACGTTAACTGTGATGCATGGTACAATTACCACATTACACGTTCATATGTTTGTCACCATTTTATCATGTGGCAGCCATTTTTTAATTTGGCGGCCATTTTCAATTTGAAAGCCATCTTGGTTAAGAAATGAAGAACATGTGAAACGTAAGGTAAAAGTTAGTGACATTTCACATTTCTGGTCAATTTTCCAACCAATCATAGGAAATATATTCATTTTATATGGCTGTTTCGGTAATTTCGCCCATGGCGGGAGCCATTTTTAAAATGACGGCCATCTTGGAAAAAATTCAGTTGGCCCCATATCTAATATTGTTCAGTAGGTAAAACACTACAACTGTGCAAAGTTTCATGCTGTTCACCAAAAGTGCACAATACTTCAACCATTCTGCAGCACTAAGATCAAGGCTGAACTGAACAGAATTTTTTTAAGTCATTCTTCACCATTGAGAGATAGGGCTAAAAATGATATATAGCACAATATCTCAAAAGGTTATGGATGGATTCACACAAAACATGGTGGACAGGTAGGGAATTGATTCAATTTTGGTGAAGATACAAATCCAGATCTTTACAAGAGAATTATTTAATTTTTTAACTCTATCGAGTGCAGCCTGTGGCTGCTGGTTGAATCATTGGTTGGGACGCGGCTATGCCGCTGATTCAGTGTCCCCCTTACCAGTGCACTGGTACTCATTTTGCCGACCTTTGAAGGATGACAGGCTGAGTCAACCTCCTGGTGTATAAATTCAGTGGCCAACCGCCAACAGGGCTTGAACCCAGGACCCTACGATTCCAAGCCACCACCCTAACCACTAAGCCAACACCAGGCTTAATTTTAAACTAATTCTTCATCATTGAGAGATGGAGCTAAAGATGGTATTGCATGATATCTCAAACAGTTGTGAACGGATTTGGATGAAACTCGGTGGATAGGTCGGGTGTGTCACACGGACAAATTGTTTCGATATTGGTGAAGATTCGGATCCGGATTTTAGAATTTTTTAAAATTTATTACGTGATTCTTTACCATTGAGAGATGGGGCCAAAAACGATAGAAACCATGATTTCTCAAAAAGTTATCGACGGATTCAGACGGAACAATGTGGATGAGTTGGTTAGGTGACAAAAACAGGCCAATTCGATTTTGGTTCAGGTATGGATCCTGATGTCGCCTATCAGTGGGATACAAAACGTAAACTGTTCAGCCTGGTGGAGGTATGTGCTGTACTAAGCACCGTTGTAGTTATTTTTGTTTTTATTCCAGATGCTGAGCTCTATCTTTATTCTGGCTCTTTCACAAGACAAAAATAAAACCTGTACCATATTGTATTTACAGAGCGTTGGTTCTGCCAAAGCAGTTTCTTGGCAAGGGTTATACTGGGTGGTTTGCCATTGCCTTCACAGCATTATTTTGTCCATGTTCTATATCCCCTTAAATGCTAAGTGTCAAGCAAGCTGAAGCAACACGTATTTGAAAAAAATAGTCTTTGGTATAATTCAGTTGGCGTTTGAACTCTCGACCTCCCAAACTCAAAGCGGACGCTCTAACTGTTACATCGTCGAGTCTGGTTTTAACAAGACAAGGAAAACATTTTGTCGATTGACATGTATCTGACAACTTCTGGGTCTTTATTTATTTTTGGTTTCACAAGAGGCTTTACCGAATTTAATCTTTACCCATAAGGTTTGTTTGAGTGGTGGTCAGGCGACATCTTGCAAACAAAGATGGCCCACTGCCAGACACTGTGAAGGAAGTGGAGTGGGGCTTGCCTTTTGGCTTGGCAACTGTATACGCACTGGAGCCATTTCACAATTGTGGCCTTTCTCGCTGGATGTTGTTTGTTTTCACGTGAAATATATATATATATATATATATATATATATATATATATATATATATATATATATATATATATATATATATATATATATATATATATATATATACGCGGTGATGGAAAATCTTGCATTTTATGGTAAGAGTCAGTCTTTTATGCTTGCTTTGAACCTCTGCAGGGCGATGAAATGGATTTTTGTGGTTTTGATTGACTCGGTAGTTAGATTTCTCCTTTTGGTTGGTTGTTCTTCCTTAGAATATAACATCGGGTTCGTCCCTTACCTTATCTATGTTGGCGTGTTTCAACATAGCCGTGTGGTTCCACCAGCTTGTTTTTCTTGCATGTGCAGTTGGTCTTTTGTATGCTAAATACGACTCTTGCCAAACTGTCACGCGCTTTGTTCGTTTTGATGAAACAATGGCTCCGCAGAAAGTTATCATGTTTTTATGGCAGTTTTATACTCACTTGTACAAGCTTTGACTTGAAGCTCGTTATGTGTGAAAAGGATCAGCCATGTGTGCGTCACGATAGACTTCTGTCCACAGTCAGAGAATTCCAAACATGCTGAAGTAGCACTTCCTCCAGGCTCTAACATTCCATCAACAATACATTTTCACGATCATTTGAGTTCCATTAGACTATTAGAGTCTTCAAAGCAAATGTGGAACAATGCACAGAACCTGAGAGCTATTGACCTGTCTATCTTGGTGATTGCATTTTACATATCAACATAGCTACATTGCGGTTGCTTGGTTTGTTGTGTATAATTGGTTGGAGTGGTTGGTTGGTTAGTAGTGTTTGGTTGGAGTAGTTGGTTGGTTAGTAGTGTATAGTTGGTTGGATTGGTTGGTTGGTAAGAGTAGTTGGTTGGTTGTTTAGTAGTGCATAGTTGGTTGGAGTGGTTGGTTGGTTAGTAGTATGTCATTGATTGGATGGTTGGTTGGTTAGTAGTGTGTAGTTGGTTGGAGTAATTGGCAACAGCTCATGCCTTCATGCGTGATAGACTGATCATGGCCATTCATATTTCTCAAGTAGTTTTTCTTTCATGGCAAATATTATTCCCACCTTCTATCGGGGTCAGCCGGGCAAGGTTTTTGCCCAAGTCTTCACAAACTGGCCGGCCCAGCCTGACATTAGACTAATTATGTCAGGGCAGGAATTTATAATTTGTTGAGGGTGCTGGGAGCAGCTCATCTACTCTCCACGAAGGACACCTTGGGATCTTTAACGTCCACCAACTCATGCTGGCAGATGTGAAACCATGTTTACAATCCATCCGAGGATGGCACCCACATTGATGAAACACTGGGACGACAGTTAATAGCTGGGCCAATATTCGAACTGAGGCTACAGACGAGTGTGAACACCTCGAGACTATCTGACCTTTGGATATCAGGGCTTGTTAGGTTCACAGCAAATTACTTGTAGTTATAGCACCTGTGGACTTAGCTTCAAAGTATATATATATATATATATATATATATATATATATATATATATATATATATATATATATATATATATATATATATATATATATATATATGTATACATACAGCGACATACCTATCTGCCAAGATGGTTCAGATGTAATGCAATTTCCTCTGAGCTGTCCAGTCCAGGTTTGATTCCCAACCCGACTAAAAAACTGTTGGATTGATATTTTGCAGACAGGATGTTGCATCCCAAAGGGTACCATCCCTCATATAGGCGTTAATCCAGGCATCCCATCTGCTAGCATTTGCTGGTGGGTGTTAAAAATCTAATGGGTGCCATAGTTCTCAAAGAATATGTGAATTATCGCAGGCATCTTGGCTAAATTCCGATTTCTCCCCCACCCCAACCAGCTCCAGTAATGTCAAGCCTAGCCAGCAAGTTTGTGAAAGACTTATGACAATCTGTGTCTAGCGACTGACCACACAAAGCGGAATTAATTGGAGCCATTAAAAAGGCAGTAGTAAACTGACAAACACCGACAATATATTTTGTTAAACACAGCAGCAGTGTAACACAGTAAACATGCCATTAGCAGAATGTGACTTGTATGTACGTTTCTGTCATCCATATCTGTTGTAGCAGGTCCTCCTGGAATGGATCCAGGCATGCATACCCTTCCCACTGCTCCACCCAATTTTCCTGGAAATGTGGTGGGCTATGAAGGAACAGTGATAGATTCAGGTACGTCATCAAAGTCTCTTCATTTTGATGTAATGGTGCTTTCTTTTAATTTTATTGTCCGCTGCCCCTCCGACGATGTCAGAGACGGGACTTTAAAATGAGCTCCGTTTGACCGACCGATCATCCGTCCATGTAATTTTGTGTACACAATATTTCAAAAAACGTTGAACATTTCGCTTTCATATTGCAGATATCTATTCCTCATGACATTATCTCAACCTGATGAGATGACGGCTGTGACAGGCTGAATTATGTTGCCATGGCAACCACCTCAGTAACTTAGCTTGTGTACGTGATATTTCAAAAATCCTTCAAGATTTACCTTTCATATGACAGATATCTATTGCTCATACTACCCAAAAGGCAGGGGGACCATCTAGATTCTAGAGTATCAGCTCCTTGTTCGGACTTATTTTCCTGAGTTAGACAGAGTGGGGACAATGTTCCCATCTCAAATGTAAAAATCTTGGAATTTTCACCAAATATGCAGTTGTCACGTGTCCCCATGCTTTTATAAACAAAGTCAGTTATTTGGTTTTTCATTTTTTTCTCTCCTCCATCACCCTCGACTTCCAGGCCACAACATTCCACCGCCTCCAGTTGCGCCACAGCCTTTTGAACCAAGCCCTCAAACACAGGAATGGAGGTATCTTATACAAACTCATTTAGTTTGGCAGTACGTACGAGGGTAATTATTATAAAATCATGCTATTATCTGTTATATGAGAAATTGACATGGGCAGTGCCTTGAAACTTGCGATTTCACTTGATATGCTTGGTTAGATGTTGACCTCAACTGGCAACAGGTTGTGCTTGATAGTATTACACAAGGATACACACAAGGAATTTAGATGCAGGAGAAGGCCAATCGCCCCATCTTGCCGATGCCACATCAACACCAGACCAATTTATTTAAAAAAGAAAAAGGCAAAATGATTTTTTTTTGTTTTTTTCTTTTTCATTCTGGGAGGGGCTGGGGGTTGGGGGAGGCAGTTCTTGGGTAAAGAACATACAACATCAACCACACATCAGACCCCAACCAACAATCTGTTCACATGCACACAATCTCCCATCAATGCTCAAGTTACCAAAAAGTCCTGCCAACATCCCAATACCACGCTATCTCTATCTCTGCTGAATAATTCATCTGCACTTATTATGTCTATACCTTTCATTTTCTTAAACATCTCGATAAGACCTCCTCGCAACCGCCTCCTTTCTAGTGAATAAAGCCCTGTCTCCTTCAACCGCTCCTCATAGCTAAGTCTAGCTAGGCCCAGAATCGATCTCGTAGCCCTGTGCTGAACCCTCTCTATGGTATCTATGTCCTTCCTAAGTTGTGATCCCCAAAACTGCACACAATATTCTATATGTGGCCCTCACTAAATTCCTATACAATGTTAATACCACCTCTTTTGATTTATAAATGATCCCCCTCCGAATACAACCTAAAACCCAATTTGCTCTACCTACAGCTGCCTGGCACTGTGCTGCCTGCTTACCTCCCATATCTACTACCACCCCCAGATCCTTCTCCTGTGTGACACGCTCCAAAATTACCCCTTGCATCATGTAATCTCTATTTTCATTGTTCTTTCCCGTTCCCAACACCTTACACTTGCCCAGGTTAAATTCCATTTTCCAATCTTTTGCCCAATCTTTGCAAACACCAATACTTTCCTGAATCTGACCACCTTTGCTATCGACCTTACCTCCAAAGCTTTGTGTCATCTGAAAATTTGGAAAGCCTACTCTTCACCCCACTATCCAAATCGTTGATGTAAATGATGAATAACAAGAGCGAGAAATGCTTTGCAACACTACGTATCCCCTACCGGTCCCAATTAATGTTTGTTAATTTGGGCGGTGTATAATGGTACGTTCGGTGCCGAAAATAATAAAAATAATAACCTGATGTACATGCATGAAGCAAAACATGTGTACGGCTCACGTAAAAAAATAATACATCGTCCTTATATACCTGGGATCATTCCAATTGCACTGGGCCATGGACCGAGCACCCATGCCGAAGGCCTGAGGCCTGCCGATCTGTGCTGCTTCATGTAATGGTGATGCATGATTTTATTGGAGTGGAATCAGGCCAACTGTCAAACCAATGGGTGGAAAGCAGTGGGGTGGAGTCAGGGCAGCTAAACACTGATTCATGTATAATATGTGATATTTTCTATCTCTAAAAAGGGCATGTTGATGAAAAGATAGATTAAACTCCCTGAAACTCAATCATTGGGGGGGGACAGATGAACGGATGGATGGACTCACAGATGGAGAGAAAACTTACAGTCCCCTCTGGTGAAACCAGTTGTGCAATAATTATGGTTCGAGTACTGATCCCTGAGGTACCCCACGACTTAACACCCTCCCAGCAAGACATCCTCCCACTCACAGCCACTCTTTGCTTCCTATCAATAAGCCAGTTTGCAATCCAATTAGCTACCTGCTCAACCACTCCACAAGCCCTCACTTTGGCGAACAACCTCCGATGTGGTACCTTATCAAATGCCTTCTTAAAGTCTAGATATACTATATACACTGCCATTCCCTCATCCACCCAATCAGGCACTGCTTCATAGAACTCTAAAAGATTTATAAGACAGGAACTACCTTTGGTCAACCCATGCTGACTACCTTTATTTAGTTTGTATTTATTTAAATGGTTCCTCATCTGGTCCCTAATTAATGTCTCCAACACCTTCCCCAAAACTGAAGTCAAACTTAACAGGTCTATAGTTTCCCAATTCTTCTCTGGATCCTTTCTTAAATAATGGTGTTACATTTGCTCCTCACCAATCCTCCGGTACCTGTCCTGACTGCAGTGAGCTATTTAAAATATCCGTTAACATCTCGCTTACAGGCTCAGCCACCTCCATCAATACTCTCTGGTGCATATTATCTGGACTCGGAGCCTTATCATTTCTTTGATTACCTCACTGTTCCTTTACTTCCTCCACTCCAACCTGGATCTTCTGTAAAAGCCCTTCCTCACCTTATTGCTAGATACTCTCACCTATTGGCAATTCTCCTGACTGTTCTTGTGTAAATGTTGAAGCAAAATACCTGTTTAATAAGCCTGCCATCTCACTTTCATCACTAACCACTCTCCCAGTGCTATTCATCAATGGACCCACACTGGTACTAACCTGTTCTTTTCCCCTGATATACTTAAAGAATGCCTCGTTGTTTTGCTTAATATTCTTAGCCATGTCCTTCTCATACACACTTTTGGCTTGCCGAGTTATCCTTACTTTAATTCCTGGACCAGTGTTTGTGTGTGTCTGTGGGGTTGTGTGCTTGTTTGTCACGCTACGCCTTCTCCAGTTCTGGGCGAATTACATCCAGACTTGTGACATGGAATCAGCATTACCCCAACTAATGTATAGGGATGTTTTAATCTTTGCCGGTGGTCTTGGGGGTGGGGGGGGATGCAACTTATTGATGCCAATGTGTATGGAGTAGCGCCACCTCCAGGATCCTCCAGTTACTCTCCTCCTCAAACCATGTCTCACTTACTGCAACTATATCGTACTCCTTGCTTTTTACTTTGGCTTCAAGCTCTTCCATCTTATTATTTGAACTCCTGACATTGGTCTAAAATATGTTTAACTTATCTCTTCCTGAAATTATATTTTCTTGCCTGGCCTTACTCATCACAATTACATCATCCGTTCCTTCCTTCATACCTTCCCCACCGTCCACCCACATCCAATGGGACCATACTCTGTGCAGAGCATTGGTGCTGCCTAAGCAGTCTCCTTGGCTATTCGGTGCAATCTTGGATGGGTTGCCACTCCGACACAGTATACCAGCATGCTAGCACTCATTTTGCCAACCTCGGAAAGATAACAGGCAGAGTCAACCCCCCAACCTCCATTGACCTAAAAAAAAGTCTGAATTCCTTCCTTAATTCCTGCTGCAAACCTTGCTGCCCCCTTTCTATTTAACATACGGCCATCATTCTGGAAACACTCCCTTTGTCCCCGAAATGATTTCCACGGCTTCCTAAATGTAAAACCTTCCTCCCTACACCATTCTTCCAGCCATTGGTTGACATCTATTGCTCTGCTCATAATTTCTATATTGTTTCCTAATCTTGGGAGGATCCCAGAAAACATGATCTCACAACCCTTTGCTTTCAGCCACTTACCCAATATCCTGTATCTATTTTTCAAAACCTCTGAGTAAACTTTCCCTTCATCAATTGTTTCTCGGTGTACCACAACCACCGTCTTCCTGGCGTGACCCGCTGCAATATTGTTTACCAAAATGAAGAATCTACATGTTTAATTTCCTCATCACCCACAAAAACTATCTCCCATACCTCATTTCTACCAACTTCTATTGCTGTGCTGTCCTATTGTTAGCTTCCTCACGGCTGTCTGCACTTGCTGCACCCTCTCTACTGCCTACACTCACTGCCTCTCCACTGCCTGTACTCTCTGCCTCTCCAATGCCTGCACTCACTGCCTCACCACTGTCTGCACTCACTGCCTCACCACTGTCTGCACTCACTGCCTCACCACTGTCTGCACTCACTTGCCTCACCACTGTCCTGCACTCACTGCCTCACCACTGTCTGCACTCACTGCCTCACCACTGTCTGCACTTGCTGCACCCTCTCCACTGCCTACACTCACTGCCTCACCACTGTCTGCACTCGCTACACCCTCACTTATGCCTGAATTTGTTGCCTTACTGCTGTCTGCTCCCGCTGCATCCCCACCACTTCCTGCATTCGCTACCCCCCCCCCCACCATTACCAATTTCCTCAGCAAACTCACTCCACAACCGCAACCAATTATTCTCCACAAATTTCTCACATTCTGCTAGTTGCTGCAAATGATCTATCCATTCCTTCCACCTAGTAATAACTATCCTCAAGTGGGCTATTTCCTCACACTTCTGACAACAGTTAGTACCCTCTAATTTCCCTCTTCTTGATGTGGCTCACATTGAGCATCTATCACATTTTATGTACTGCTCTTCGTTCCTCCTTCACTCTCTATTTATACCCTTTTCTCCATCATATTCCCAAGGTCCCAACTGACTTCAGTGCTGGACTTAAACCACCAGGCTTCACCCTTCCTCTTCCAATAAACTAATACAAATTCTCACTAAACTGCTTCAAACATAACTGCAACCTTTATAGATACAAAACCCACAACCTTGACACAACTATGGATAACAAAATATGTAAAACAACACACAAAAAACGCTTATCTTGATCTAGCAATACAGCTTACACAACCTCGTGTGAAAAACCAGAAATGATGTCTCCCCCCCCCCTCCCACCCCAAAAAAACAAATTCACAAAGTGCATTTTCATTGAGACATTTCTCATTCATTCTTGTTTGTTTGTTTGTGCCATGTATTCGGGATGGAAAGTAGTAACATGAGGAGAAAACATCCAGGTTAAAGTACTTACAGTTGTTATTTTGGATACTTTTATTTTTCATGTGGTCCATATACGACAATCCTATGATTTGAACAGCTGGTACATGATGCTAACCTTAATACAGGTCGGAAACAGGTTATGTACATCTCAGCCTATTTTGAGCACAAAAGTGGGTTTAGTGTACATCTGTTTTCCCGATTTTTATTCTCACAAAACACAATAATTGTGGGTGCAGTTGGGGCTGGGTGGGAGGGAGGAGGGTGACATTAGATGGCAGTGCACTGCTTCCTTTGTGGACTTTATCGCCGTCGATGTACGTCAACCAGTCACCACTACACTCTCTGGGCTCAGAATCAGTTTGTTCAGTCAATGCGATGAGTAGACACATTAAAATACCAGCACGAACCTGCTAGCGGATGCACGAGGCTTTCACAAAAAATGTATACTTGTCAAAAAACAAGTCGAAGAAATCATTCTATTTATTGTAGCTTCGACATTTGGTAAGATTAAGAAATGTAGTGAGAATTGGAATTTTATTTTATTATATTGTTTGAATAAGAGGGTCTCACTTGATTGAGTCTTTGGCTTGCAAGATGGCCTACATGCACACCTGCCTCTGAACCGTCTCACCTGGGTTAAAATCTTGACCCAGCTGTAAACTGACATCCTGGCGTTTCGCAGACAGGATGAGGCATTAATCGTTTCATGGGAAAGTGTGGCCTTATAGCCTCAAGCAAACTTCGATACCTTCCTTCACATTTGTGGATCGAAGCTTTATCTAGAGCAATCTGCTGTGATCATTTCCATCAGTAATCAATCAAACAGTGTTTCCGTGATCTCACTGATTGCATCTGTGTGCAGAATTCCGGCACTGAGTGAAGAAGAGGGAAAGGAGGCTCTTTTAGAGTACGTGTCTGGAAAATGCTGCTACAGCCAGAAACCTGTAACGGAACTTGAATTCAGTGACATCAAACAACTGAACACATACAGGGTAAGCTGCTCATTTTTACGTTTAATAACTGCGGCAGGTGCTCCGAAACCCTGCAGTTGACTTGCCAGAACCTTTTTTGGTCAGATTGTTAATCTTGCGACCCAGTAAAGACGTCAGAGGTCGCTTGTTCTATTGTGATAATTTTAACTTTTTCAAATATTTAAATGCCATAGTTCCACTCCACCTTCATCGTCTGCCTTCTGGGCTCCATTTGCTTAACTGTACCAGAACAATCAGTGTAGATTCTGTGTGGCAGCATTAAAACAGAACAAAGGAAATCCTTCTGGCAAGGACAATGTTGAGACTATATGACATACAAAGCTGGTGGATTTCTGCGTCTCCATATGAGTTTATTATTTGAAACTTTGATTAAAAAAGCTGATTTTTTTTTCCAATCATTACATGAAACGTTTCAGAATTTGCCGTCTGCTCTGCAATTGCAACTTTAAGCGCTGCTTTATTTGAAAGGTCAAATCCCCACGATTCAAGCAGTTTGATTGTGATTTAGAATGCAAGTTTTGTGTCTCATTCCGTGTTATTTCTCCACAAAAGGTTAGTGTCAGCTAGAAGCATAAAGGCTGCAAACTTCCATTAAAATTGACACCATAAAATGCATCAACAATTAGCTGCACACAGACAATGTTGGAGAGCAGAAGGAATAACTAGTCTTACTAGTGAATGCTGGTCATCGGCGATGACCAGACCTCCTTGTCCTACATTGCATGCTTAGAGTTTCCTGACCTGTTCTTCCTCCCAGAGCTTAAGAAAAATACAAAAAACCATCGCATCTGGAACATCAAGGTGGTCAAGGAACAGCTTGGTTCGGGCATATGCAGACACATCATCTTCCTCCATGCTATCCTTGGATGTGACATCTCACCTCTGCATGATCAGGAAAGGAGCTTCCCTCAATCAATTCAAGACAAGCAGTCACTTTCATGAGCAAGTCAAGGTGTTTGATGCACAGTCAGCTTCTACCAATGATGATGTAGCTGCAGGAGAGAAAGCCTTGGCGATCCTCTACAAGGGGAAACCCAGCAAAAAGCTAGGCTCTTTGTGGCACATGCGGTTTTACGGAACATCTCATTCAACCACCGAGCTTACCACCTACATCAGCAGCAGTAAAGTACCACAGCCTCCATGTGTACTTTCAGGTTCATAAGTGGAAGGGATCTGGGAATATATTCCTTCCAAAATAGTGAGGATGGTGGGAGAGTGATGAAGGACTTGTCACTCTCCAGACAGACTCAGCTCGTGCTCCTGAGGAGCTGCTGCCAGTCATCAGGTGCAACTGCCAGACTGACTGCAAAAGCTTGAGGTGCACATGCAAGAAGCATGACATTGAGTATACTTCTTCTTGTGGAAACTGCAGAGGATCTGGTTGTACAAACACAGCACAGCTGGCATTTGGTGAAGATGAAAATGAAGATGATGACCTTGTTGGCTTCTGAATGCATCTTGTACATTGACACAGGTTCCCATGGTGGGGAGATGCTGGCAATATGGCAAATACTCATCTTTTATGCAGATCTATCCTTCTCTTTCATAATATAACATGTACATTGTACATGTTCACTGTTAAGTTCTCTGCAGACTTTGTTGTATTCTGAACTGTTTTACCATTACTAGTCCCACCAGTTGATATTGTTCAATATCTGTATTTTCATTTTTGAATTAGTTTGTGCAATGGCAATATGCAGTAATTGCAAATGGTCTTCAGTGTTTTATTTAATCACAGGCAAATACAACCCGTCGCTTCGCTGATGGGAACATTAAGGGGTGGGGAGGGAAAGAAGAGAAGGGGGAGAGGCTGTGGGGGAGAGAGAGAGGGGGGAGAGTGTGGAGGTAGAGGGGGAAAGAGAGGGGAGAGTGAGGAGGGGGGGGAGGGAAGGCAGTGGGAGGTGAGAGGAAGGGAAGGCAGACGTGCGGTGGAGCATTAATTACTATTCATACTGTCTCATAAAAATGATTCTGCATATAATACAGTGGAGATGGAAACAAGATCATGTCTGAAATCCATTTTGTACCAGTCATACTGTAAATACCACCCAGAGACAAACTCCCTCTGAAGATAAACATCGCCCAGGCACATCCAGAGAGAGAAGAGAGAGAAATGTGTGGGAGGGTGCTGCTCTATTAGGCGGGGGCAGAGAGAGAAGAGAGAGAGAGAGAGAGAGAGAGAGAGAGAGAGAGAGAGAGAGAGAGAGAGAGAGAGAGAGAGAGAGAGAGAGAGAGAGAGAGAGAGAGAGAGAGAGAGAGAGAGAGAGAGAGAGAGAGAGAGAGAGAGAGAGAGAGAGAGAGAGAGAGAGAGAGAGAGAGAGAGAGAGAGAGAGAGATAGATATGCATTTTGTGAGTTGGGGGAGCAAGGAGGGGACAGAGTGAGAGAAAAGAATGGGGGAGAGGAGGAAAAAAAACAGGCAGGTGAGGGGTGGAGGTGGGGTTAGCAAAGAGAATATGTGATGCTTAATGACCAAACACAAAAAAAGAAATGTCAGAACAGCTGTACACACAACGACACAACTGAGTGGGTGGGGGGAGGGGAGTTACCAGAAACAAAAGGCTATGCTTTATGAAACACACACACACACACACACACACACACACACACACACACACACACACACACACACACACACACACACACACACACACACACAGTGATTGGCCGATGTCGGCAATTCTTCAGGAATCGGCAGAAGTCAGTGCGATTACAGACGACAGTACGTACTACAACCCAAGAACCTTGAGTACCTTTCACCCTTGTTTTGGGGGAATTTCAAAAAACAAATTATATAAACAACGTTGCATGATAGACGTTTCAGGGAGATGTGCATAAACATTAATCTTTATAAACAGCTGCCAATCGTCATGTGACGAGTGGAAAAAAAATTGGGCTCTGTAATTTAGGAAACAAGTTAATATGGCAAACTGCTCGGAAATCAGGTGTCATCAAATATATTGTGCTTTTAAACTCATAAAAAGAAATGTATAACCTTTGTAATTCACCTACCTCTGTCTTATAGCAACTGCTGACTGTACATCCAGATTGGGACACGAACTACACTGTCGACTGCAGGGTGCTCGGCAAGTGGCTTAACCACTCCAGCAAGCACTCCCATTAAATGGTTGATAAGGAATAGCTGGCCAGGCTGTGGCTGCACACCATATAGAATCCCTTTAACTTTAAAGCAGTCTTCACCGTGCCTGCAGCAGTTAAATAAATGAAATGAATTCATTCAAATAATAACTTTATCCACAAAAGAGTTGCTGTTTAACTGAGGACAACCCTGGAGACATCGCAAAGTTTAATCGCCCGTGAAATAAACATTGCAGAAAATCCGCCACGTTGCCTGCTCGTCTCTGCACGCGTCATGTGGTACATCGGTTTGCAGTCCATGCAAACGTCATAACATTATTTTAAAACGTCTATTTTTCACCACATTAGCTTTGATTCCCTGTAGAGCACCTTGAAAAATCTCTGAAAATATAGACAGATCTGGCAGATGCTGTGGATAGGCAGTCCCTCTGAGTGACAGGGCACAATGTCAAGCAGTGAATGCAATAAATCATATAGCTCAATGAAGCTGGTTAATTTTGGCACATTCCTAAATTTTTTGTTCACTAAATATAATTCTCCAAACAGTAGGAAAAGATAAGTTTAATGCTTTGGAAATTTCACATTTTCCTGTGTATGTATGGAGAAGGATGGAACATTGCCCTGCTTGCTTAAAGTAAATAGGTGTATCAACTTAGTTATAAGACTCGTTTCTTTAAATTATCAGATTTCATTCCAGATTTTGAAACTTATTTAGTCGGGATGATATCTGATCCTCAAAGCCAAAATCATATTTGATGACATTCTTTAATTAGTCCTTGAGAGTAGATCGTGGAAAATTGCATCATATAATGCATGAAATCACTCCAAGCTCCTAATTTGAAAGTTGGAGCACTTACAAAAGTGATGGTATACAGCAATTTGTAGCTATGATGAACAGTCATTTGATAATTTTGGTGAGGAAAGTGGGGGCAAAAAAGCTTTTATTGTAAAGAAATCGTTGCGGCCTGTTCCAGGTCAAGGTATGGTTGAGCAGGCCAAAACACATGGCAGCTTCAGACCCCAGCAAAGTAACCCAGTATACACCTGAAGACCCCATAGAGAGCGGTGACCGAGGATCGCCTGATGAAGGATATAATGAAATAAGGCCATTAATTATCTTCAAAAGGGATGTTTTAATTATCCCAAACACCCAATTTTTACTCTTGCACTTCCTTGGAGTTTTCTTAGTATGCATGCAATGGTTCAGGCTGCTATGTTTTATAGTTTTGGAATTATGGAGGACACACACACACACACACACACACACACACACACACACACACACACACACACACACACACACACACACACACACACACACACACACACACACACACACACACACACACACACACACACACACACACACACTGACATTTATTATTATAGATTTATCACATAATTATGCAAGCATCATTTCTAACTCTAACTTGTTGACTTTTGTTATTGTATGTCAAGAACTGAATAGTATGTACTCAAATTGTATCTCAGTATTGCTTTTTATTTCATTATTTTAGTGTTAAATTTTTATCTATTTGCTGGGACAGCTTCTTTGTCCTTCAAACTCTAATAATTGCCAACAGTTTCAATAAAATCAGCATCTGACAATCCACCAAAACCTTCAGAAAGGCTTTAATATGTTTAAAGAAGGCTGAAATGCAGAAAAACAACATTTTTGGGTGAGGTCATATTCCAGTGATTTTTTTTCACAGGTTTTCTCTTCTTGGATCCCTTAAGACTTTCATATATGACTCGCTGAAGTACCCGGCATTGTCCGGGGAAATTCAATGATATATGTATTGAAATATTTCCTGCATGCCGATCACAAAACTTATCACTCAATCACTCCCAGGAAAAACCCAGGCAGTGTATAAGCAACGTACTCACTCAAGGCCTGAACATGGAGGTGTTACAATAAACCTGTGTAAAGCAATCTTTTTCACAACAGGCACATGTGTAACCAATATATTAATTAAATTTTTATTGTTGACAACAAATCACTACAACCTCAACATACAATCTTCACAATGCATATTACTCGATCGCTCCTGGGAAAAAAAATGCAGAGAGTCTATTAGCACAAGACCTGCGATCGACGCCTGAAGGCCAATTATCTGGTTTCATCTGGGGTCAATTTTTATCCAACCATAGCCTTCGACTTTCCTCTGGATGAAAGAGAAGGCCATGAAAAGTTTGGTTGCACTGGTTCCTGCAGGGTCCAAATGCATAAACGAACAAACAATTAAACAAACAAACAAACTTTGTTGAAATTTGGTCAAGGTTGATCAAAGATTTTTCATAAAAATGCCTGTACTATAAGGTGTACTGACTTTGAAAGATTACTTTAATACATGTAACACAATTTGGTCCCAAATGTGGGATAGTCCAGTTTACTTCTCAGGGACTCAAGCCCACAGTTAAGTCCAATAAATGAAAAAGGTATCAAAGATTTGAAGCTTACACCACTGACTAAACTTGCTTTTAATGAAATGGGATTCTGTGCCACAGGTCTTGTGACAATGAGGTTGCACTGCATTTAATGAAGGAACTGGAGATGTGTTGCAGGAATGACCTACCATTTTAAAATAGCAGCCATTCCCATATGGTGCTGTTCGGATAACCAAACTTGAGTGTCCTTCTCACCTCATTCAGGCTTATCATCCTGTTGGCCTATCATGGCTTGTGTATATATTTTTTATAGAGTGTGGGAAGTGCAACAGACAGCACCAGCCTTCAGATGATGTCTTGAAATAATCTGTCCACAACTTTTTGAAATATGCTATATGTTGTTTTTGGCCTCATCTCTCAATGGCTGTTGTTGTTTCATATGCATCTTTTAGCTGCTGGTTGCATCATTTCTGGAAGCGTGGCTGTGCCGCTGATGCAGTGCCCCTGTTTCCAGTAAGCTGGTACTCATTTTGCCGACCTCAGAAGGATGACAGACCGAGTCGATCCACCTGGTGTTATATCAATGGCACGACAGGGGC
The DNA here is from genome assembly GCF_056783735.1 of Eptatretus burgeri. Lineage (NCBI taxonomy): Eukaryota > Metazoa > Chordata > Myxini > Myxiniformes > Myxinidae > Eptatretus > Eptatretus burgeri. Next base: position 50,150,344 of record NC_140973.1, on the reverse strand, counting down.
TTGAACTCAAGACCCTAAGATCTTAATCCAGCTACCTTAACCATTAAGCCAACACCCAGGCTATCTCTCAATGGTGAAGAATCCCTTAAAAAAATTGAAGTTCTCGAATCCAGATCTTCATCTGGAATCAATTCATCCTTATAACACACCCAATATGTCCACCAAGTTTCATTTGAATCCATTCATGACTTTTTGAGATATCCTGCTCACAGACAGACAAACACAAACAGACAGGTGAAAACATAACCTTTGCCCACCTTCGGTGGCGGAGGTAACAAGGTGATCTCATGTTTGAGGTAGATGAATCACCTGTGCAAATAAAGTTTATCAATACAAACTTTTGGTTACGAACTTGTACCCTAATCATTGTTGTTGGTGGGTGTTTTTTTTTGTCTCGTAATTTTGTATTTTTTTATTTTATCCAGTATCATCTGGAAACGTTTACAGAGCAGCGCTCGACGGCTTGGGAGAGTGAGCCCTTTGATGGTATGATGTATTCTTCAGATTAATCACTTGACACAGCATTTGTTTTTATAGCTTGATATGGGGCATGTATGGACACAGACAGACACACGTGTGGACACACTATATATTGTTTTTGGACCAGGGGGGAAATTTGATGGCAAAAGCACGGACACACATGTGGACACACGCACGGACACAGACATGGATGCAGACGCACACACGTAGATGCATGCATCCACATAAAGAGACACGCATGCATGGACACAGAAGCATGCACGGACACAGGCACACACATGCACGGTCATATGGATATACAAGCATGCACAGAGACAGACAGACAGACGCATTGACACAGATGGACGCACATAGACGTGCGCATCCACACAAATAGAGACATGCATGCATGGACACAGACGCACGCACACACGCACAGACACACACATGCAAGCAGATACACATACATATGTACATACATACATACATACATGCATACACACATTGGGGCAACTGTTTATTACATACACAAATTCGACAAAATGTTTTATTGTTCCCTCTTACAGACTGGACCAACCCTTCCTCCCATCCCCTCCTACAAAAACACACAGTGGAACATTATCTCCACAATTAAACAACATGTACACTGCCAGATTGCATTCTCTGTTGTTAAAGCTTCAAAATACATTAACTTATGAACTGAAAACATGTGGAGCTCTGTTAAGTCATTTCAACCTCTCTCTGTTGGATCAGCTGGACAAAAAGGATTTGTATAATTTTATTATATTGTTGCGGTTTTCGCGCCCGCCGGCGTGCGAACGGCCACGTAACTCGAATCGCGGCACGTCGCCCACCGGACGGACAATCCAGTCGTGACCCTCTCGGACTAACGCCGGGAACCAGTCACGGGTGGACCTTTCGGTCTCACCGCGATCGAGCCAATCAGCCCCCGCGTGGGATAGGGTTGCTCGCCAAATTCGAACTACCTAAGTACCCACGCGGAGGGTAGACCGGGCGATCGCACCTCGCCGCAGGTCGACTTCGGACACGGGCCACTTAAGCGACCCGTTCCGTACTATCAGAATAACCGAGCGGTGTTATCGTCGACCTCGACGGTTCGATTAATTATCGGGCGTACTCAGCCCACTACCAACCCTTTACGTGAAGCAAGATGAGGGTTCAATGGGGGAAAAGACGAAGCGAAGCGGGAGAACAGTTCAACAATAAAGCACATTTATTCGCGACGAACGGAAAGCACACAAATACAATTCCACCAAATGCACACAAAAAAAGAAAACAATTCCATTTACACAAAAAGCAAACATAAAAGTGAAAACACAGTGCAGAGCTAATACCGACTACCGAGCACACGGCAACACTTATACAATTCTACTTCACAGACGGCGCCGACAACACATACCCAAAACCAAGGAAAAGAAATACCCTCAAGAATGAGGTAGGCCTGGGGCCGAGACCGGGTCGGGCCTACCCGTCTGGTGATGAGACGCGGAGCGGCGATGGCCCGCAACCCGCGGGCCTCGTGGACAGTGCCTGGCAGGGGGTGGGAACGGGGCCCCCTTGGTCGCACTATCTCAGCGCGGGGGGGAAACAGGAGGGGGTTGCTGATGCTCGGGGTATAGAGGATCTTTATTATATGCGACGAGCGTCTCCACCTCGGCCAGGTCGCGCTGTCGGCCTCCCTCGGGTGCAGCTTCCTGCACGACGCGAGCACCCCCTCGTCTGGTGTCGCCGCCTTTCCACAGCTCCGTCCCCTCCGTTCCGACTCCAACGCACACGACGAGCAGCTCCACCGCCCGCGAAGTCTTGACCCTTTGCTTCCGACTCTCCTCTTCTTGACTCTCCGACCTCGTTCTGCTCCTTCTCTCGTTCCCTCTTGCGACTCTCTTGCAACTCCCTCTGACTGACGAACACCGTCCTTTTATCCCCCCGTAACTTCGCCTTTGACCCCCTCCCTTTGACCTTTCACCTCGCTCCCCATTGGCCCGAGAAAAAGTGGGCGTGAAGGCTTTTTGATCCACAAATTTGCATATATCGATCGCCCTGGGGGCGGGGCCAATTCGCCACTCGCTCACCGATTGGACGGCAAAAAGTGGGCGTGTGTCGTTTTTGATCCGTTTTTGAAGCAGAAAATCCGTGATTTTGTACACGCTGTTCAACGTGCGCCCTACACGAGTCCAGCATCGGTGCCCATGAGTGGCGCGAGATGACGGTGATGCGATGGTGGCGAGTTGTGACGGTAAAGGTCGTGGCGGTTGTGGTGAAGCGGTGGTTGTGGTCGGTGGTTGATGTTGTGGTTGTGATCATGGCGGTTGGTCCAAAATAAAGATAGTAAAAGAAAAACGGCTATCCTGAAGAGTCGCAGCTCGTATAAATGACATGTATTCCCACTAGACAACGGGTTTGGGCCTAACTACACATGCACTTACCGAGATACCTCACCTAAGGGACCTGAATGGTGGTTTGCGAATCTGGTAACCACAACAATATTATTATTCTGTTGAAGAGCAGTGGATATTGATTTAATATTTATTCAATAAAGAAATGCCTTTTTATGTTCATATGTTTGGGAGTGTAATATACGTACTTGTCTTCAAGTGGCCTGGCCATTGTTGGCAACGTTTACACAAGGAAGTAGATGAACAAGCAGCAGGATGCCAATTCCTTAGGTGATGGAAAAAGCCTTTAAAACCACGTGATTCAAGAATCTCAATAAAATAAAAGAAATGAAAAGAAAACTCACATGTACGCACTGGGTTGGTTAGAACAACTTTTTTTTTCACCTACTTTTCCCTTTATAAAAGTATCTTCACCGAACTGGAGTTTTATTGCAACAACAAAATTAAAAACTAGAAGGGCACTTGGGAGAGCGCATACCTCCGCCAAGTTTATTAGTTTACAGTTTGTATCTCACTGATGGGCCGGATCTGGAATTGGACCTGAACCAAAATCTGATCAGCTTGTTATTGTCACCTAACCTACTCATCCACCAAGTTTCGTCCATCCACAACTTTTTGAGATATTGTGTTAAATATCAGTTTCAGCCCCATCACTCAATTATGAAGAATCAGTTCAAAAAAATTTGGATCCGGACCTGGATATTCACCAAAAATTAATAAATTCCTTCTTGTCACACACCCAACCTGTTCACCAAGTTTTGTCTGAATCTGTCCACAACTTGTTGAGATATCCTGCACACAAACAGAAACACAAACAACCAGACAGGGGTGAAAACATAACCACTTTCCACTTTCGGTGGGCCCAGGAAACTAGAAAGCATCTGAAAATGCAAAGCCCATCCCCTTTAATCGGACTTCTTCTGGATGCTAAATGGTAGCTTTGACCTTTTGAGCAAATTATAAATTTGTCCACCATATTCTCATCATAAAGTTTTGTTAAAAATTTGATGACAAAAGCTCAAATGGTAAAAATGTTATGGCCCGGACACACACACACACACACACACACACACACACACACACACACACACACACACACACACACACACACACACACACACACACACACACACGGTGAAACATAACCTTTATCCACCTTCAGTGGCGGAGGTAATAACGCATTTCTTGATATAATGCACATGCTGAGAATCAAGATTGTGGCAAGGGAGGCAACGAGACAATCTGGTGAAAGACTTTCAATGTTTTTGGTGCCTTTAAGGAGTACTTTGAGGGCAATAATTTTATTGTTCAATGAATGAGGCTCCGGCGAATGATGTCCCGCATTAGCTCTGCACACATCTGGCAGGATTCTACACATAAGGGTGCATTCAAAGCTGGTGTGTTCCGCACTGAGTGGTGTGTTTCTCATGCTTTATTGAAAATAAATTTTGTATATTTTGTAGTGTACAGATGACTTTTGGTGTAAGCTATTGAAGAGGAAGTGTGTGTGTGTGTGTGTGTGTGTGTATGTGTGTGTGTGTGTGTGTGTGTGTGTGTGTGTGTGTGTGTGTGTGTGTGTGTGTGTGTGTGTGTGTGTGTGTGTGTGTGTGCATTCCTCTAATGATTTGTGACGATGTCTTTACATTTTACTATTTTAGGCATGCCAGAAAATATAATCGGCCCAGCACCCTTACCATGGAGCATTGCTGTGGACATTCCAGTCATGTTTGCGGAAAATGAAAAAAAAATTCCAGTTCCAAACACAAGCTCCGTGAAGGTACATAGCAAAAGTACCATCCAGGCTTTATTTATTTTTTGAATCTAGTGGAATCTCCAAGGCTGATCAACACGATGGTCCTGACAGCCCAATCCCAAAAACCGGTTAATTGTGTTAACCTCCACCTGTTTATGTTTTTTCGCCTCCCAAGCCTTGCCACAACTGCCTTGGAATGTGTCGACGTCCATGCTCAAAATGCAATGCAATGGGACGGGTAAGAAGGCCTTTGATGGATGCTTCGCATGATGCAATTGTCTGATGCGGTTACTATTGTAAGGTTTCATAAAAAGTGTGCACGGTGCATACAAAAGTCACTTCTAACTTGTGTTTGATTGAAGCCATTGAAATAATGCACACAATAGACCAAAGGACTAAATAAACTAAAATAATAACATGTGAAGTTGCACCATTGTTGTTTGGAGAATTAAATTTTATGTACTTGCATATTTATTGAATTTAAACAAAATAACATGGTTGAACATTGTCAAGGAATCAATGGACATGTAGTATGTTTTTTTGAGACTCAGGCTGCTTCCCAACCCCTCGTGCTACTTCCCATGTACTTCCTACTTCCCATGGACATGTAGTATGATTTTTGATGATAAATGATACCTTGAATGGAAGGGATCAGGGAATATGCTTTATATATTTGAGTATTAGCCCAAGTTTTAATGGAGATGTGAGGTTAGATTATGAGCATTATTTTGATCCACTTAAAGTGAGGATTGACTTTCTGAAATACTCTGTAGAAAATGTTGTCTATTTTATACACAACCTTAATTTTATTGTGTGACTTGTATAGTAAAAGCTCTTTGGAATGTAGAATTAAGAACTTGTCTGTTCGTGAAGACGAGTGTCGATTTGCGTCAGCGGACAGGGTACACAAATGGATGAAATCAACAGGACAAAAAAAATATCGAGGTACGCTAATCACTTTGGGAACCAAGTAAAAGCTGACTTTTCGGACATCAGCCTCTTTTGCTCCGATGAAGGATTAATGCCAGAAACGTCAGCTTCTCTTTGCTTCCTACAGTGGCTAGCATACCTCAATCAATGTGCTGTTGATTTAATCCAATTGTTCTTTGGAATGCAATTAACCTTTACTCACTACTTTACAAAAGTACGTTTAAAGTTTATGCCCGTCTGTGGAACTGTCTTCTGGAGATGGTTCAATCGCACCTTTTCCTCCAGGACTTCAAGGAGGTGGTGAACCACCATCTCATCCCCCATCCTTGCACCTGATCTTTCCTACCCCCCCCCCCCCCCATTAACCCTATCTAACTCAACCCACTTGCAGGCTACTGCTTCTCTATCTCTCCTTTTTACTGTTTGAAATTAAATATCGTAAAATTTTTATGCTGTAAGTTTATTTGCCTTTTCAAGTATGGTGTTGGTAGTGCAGTACCTTGTGTTTGTCAAACAGGTTGAATGCTCGTGGTGTCATGGGAATGGCCAGCAATTCGATGAAGCATGCAGCCACTGCAGTGGACAGGGCCAGAAAAGGTAAATAAAATTCCAGACCTGTTGCTTTTGCCAGACATATCGTTGGTGAGATTTTCGACTTGCAATCAGTTTAATGCTAATTCCACTTTTTAATGCTAATTATATTGCAATGCAATCTTTAACAATGACTACTCTCTAGCTTGGGGTGTCAATATGGTATGGGGCATCTGAAGTCTTGCTGGCGCTGCAGAACTCCATCCGTGCATGGAGGCAATGAATTTGTTGGTAATCCACACAAATAGATGAGCACCTTTTCTGTAGTTTCTAAGGCTCATGGAAGAGATGTTGGACACAAATCACACACTCACCTGCAGACAGAGACAGCAGACATGCTGGGCTTGGCGTCAGACAAACACTGCTTGGCGGAAGTAATTTCCGAGAACACACTCTGTGTCGGCTGGATCATTTAGATGTGGATATCATCTCTCCGCAGTCAGCTGAACACTTTTAGGGAGAGATATTCCTCCCCATGGGACGCCAACCTATGGGGTTTCACCAAGCTGTCTATAATAATAATTGTCAGTATGTGTGTCAGTCAGACAGTCAGTCAGTGTGTGTGTGTGTGTGTGTGTGTGTGTGTGTGTGTGTGTGTGTCCTCCATAATCCAAAACCATGAAACTGAGCAGCCTAAACCTTTGCATGCACATTGAGGGAACTCCAAAGGGGTGCAAAGGTGAAAATTGGGTGTTGGGTTCATTAAAATACACATTTTGAAGATAACTAATGGCCATATTTAATTATTTCCTTTATCAGATACATCCTCGGCCACCTCACTCTTCCTCGAGATGCATCCTCGGTTACCTCGCTGGGGTCTTAATTCGCCATTTTTTTTTTTTGGCCTGCTCAACCATTCCCTAATTTTGAATAGGCCTCAACAGTTTATAAACAATAAAGTTTTTTTTTTCCACTTTCCTCACGCATATTATCAAATGCCTGATTGCATCATAGCTACTAATCGCTGAATACATTGCAATGCTTATAAACACCCGGAGACGTCAGCTTCCATGGCTTTATTGCATTTCTGCACATGTGATAACCCTGAGAATCTCTTCAACTAAGCTGAATTACAAAATTTAAGCTCCATAATTGAACTCGGCAACAGTTCCGAATGTTTAAAAAAAAGTGTTCATTTGTCTAATTCGGACATAGTTTGACATTTCTGGCGTCTCCAGGAGGAGTGTGTTTAATATGACGCATCGGTGATTACTAACCGCTTGCGAAGCCAGCTGTTCCTCAACAATTTTGTTGGATAAATACAAAAAAAAATTAAACGTTTCGTTGTCATGGTAGGATAGCCGAGAGGTACACACACTTCACTCTAAGCTGTCTAACCTGGGTTTGAATCCTCACCCCTCATGCTGCCTTCTCCTCCCTCACCTTCCCTCATGCTGCCTTCCCTTCCCCTCCCCTTGTGCTGCCTTCCCACCCCTCATGCTGCCTCCCAACCCCTCATACTACTTCCCAATATGTATATATATATATATATATATATATATATATATATATATATATATATATATATATATATATATATATATATATCTTCTTATTCTTTTTCTTATATATACATATATGTAGCATTATAAGTTTACTAGAAACGGACTAAGAACCCGAGAAAACGAAATAACTGAAAAAATATGTCCAGATATTATTCACCACATGGAGTCCGTCTCCAAATAGTTTCCGCTATCACCTCCAGCATGTGTTAAAGCAAACAAATTTTTTATCTCCAATTTGTTTTCCTATTGCCTTTATGGGTTTCTCTTCTATAAAATATATCAGAAAATGAAAATGGTTTTTTATTTTAATTTGTGGAATTGACTCAAACACGTTGAGTTTGGCATTTCTTCTTCATTTTGGGTCGTCTCAGCTTGAACGTGCATTATTAAATGCAAACGAATGTTTATCTCCAGTTTGTTATCCTTGCTGTCTTTATTTGTTTCTAATTTACAAAAGATGGAGTAAACAAAAATTGTTTTTCCTTTTTATTTTGCCAAATAGATCCAGATTGAAGTTAATTTCCAGGCAAACATGGTGGCCTGCAGGGGGATGTGTGTCATCACTGATGACGTATTCGACACAATTTCCAAACTCGATGGGTATAGTTTATTCTTCATTTTGGTTGTTTATGTTATGTATGTGTGTTGTATTTAGAATTAACTTTTCGTTTTAAACACAACATTTTTGTACAGAAGTAATTCCAAGTAGCAATTCTGGTCAAGCACTCGCGACGTGGTGCAAGCACTCAATTTGAAACTGTGAAGGCACAGCTCGCTTGGCAAGCGCTAGTTACCTGCTGAGTAAATGAACACACCTGGACATCTCGTGTCTCAACAGCAAACAGTACATGCATCCATCCATGGGAACCATACTTTGTGCAGAGCATTGGTGCTGCCTAAGCAGCCTCCTTGGCTATTGGTTTCAATCCTGGACAGGTCGCCACTCCAACACAGGATACCAGCATGCTGGCACTCATTTTGCCGACCTCGGAAGGATGACAGGTAGAGTCAACCCCACCTGCTATTAATTCAATAGCGGAGTGGGATTTGAACTCAGGATCCTAGGACCCCAAGCCCACCACCGGAACCATTAAGCCAACACCAGGCATATATGTGACAACCTGGTTGCAATGCTACCGAACAGAGGACAAGTTCAGCATTTTCCACCAGCAGCAATGTTCTGCCAGACCCAATGTGGAAATTACTGTGAAGCATCAATTTTGGTGATTGTTATTTTCTGTAATGCCACTTTAAATAAATTTGAATAAAAGAAGATGCTGCACAATGAAATAATGGCGATGCTAAATCCTAAATTATTTATTATAACACATGGTACTACATAAAAAACAAAATTTTTCTCTTCGGGTCTTAAAATACAAATTTTTGTCTGAAAATGGTAGATAGAGATGATATTGACCTGACCTTTTCAAAGGAGATTCTTAATTGTGAGATTAAGTGGGTGTGAGTGTTATGTCTTTGTTTATCATGGTAAAATGTGTATATTTAATTTATTCTTCATTTTAGGGGAACTCAAATGGTTAGTGTCATGTTCAAACCAGATGTGATCTGGCGATGACATCATGGCTGACACATTTTTGCAGAGCTCTGGAACCTCAAAATTTGGCACTGCACCACTGTCTACAGGGTATGGGATTCAGGGTGGCTGGAAGACCCCAATCATCTCCATGTAAATGTGTATCGTATAGTGCCACCCGGTGGTACGCAATATCACAAATCATCTTCTTATCTATATTGCCAAGTTCACAATTCTGGCACCCAGACTTGAAATGTTGTTTATTCAAAGGCACTGCAGTAGTCATTGTTGCGTAGTTTTGCCTTATTGCATCATATAATTGTCTGTTTTGCCTGTTATTACATCCTTGTGGAGGATCTCCAAGTCTTACTCACGTTGTTGTTCTTGTGGACTTTTTTGTTTCACAGCCTACAGTTTTCATCGAAACTTCCTGAAACTTAGCATATATATGTAAAAATACCCTGTGCAGACAGTAACCGTCTCCGATTTTGAAAATTCCTCCTAGAAAAAAAAGTGATGACGTCAAAATATCTCTGCTAATGGAAATCGCCTAAAAAATTATCTCCGAAACTTGGCAAGCTTTTTGAATTCTGTTTGCGGGAATCGAACAAGGCATTAGCAGAGATTAGTTACTGTGCATATGATGCATCACTATGACGTCATATCAATTTTATGACGTCATTCCTATTTTTTGACATTTTTTGTTTTTTGTTTCACAGCCTACAGTTTTCATCGAAACTTCCTGAAACTTGGCATATATATGTAAAAATACCCTGCGCAGACAGTAACCATCTCTGATTTTGGAAATTCCTCCTAGAAAAAAAGTTATTACGTCAAAATATCTCCAATGGAAATCGCCTCAAAAATTAAGCTGTTTTAAAAATTAAAATGGGCAAGCTGTTTGAATTTTGTTAGCGGTAATCAAGCCGGGCATTAGCACAGATAATTTATCGCAAACCTGATACATCACAATGACGTCATATTCGTTTTTATGACGTCATCATTAAGAGGACGAGGATCTTAGCTCATTTGAGCTTGTTTTATATTAAATATTGTATATATTGTGCTAATCATTGCATTATTATTATTATTATTATTATTATTATTATTATTATTATTATTGTATTATGAGCCTGGTGTTGGCTTGGGATCCTCGGGTCCTGAGTTCGAGCCCTGTTGACCACTGAATTAACACCAGGGGGTTGACTCAGCCTGTCATCCTTCTAAGGTCAGTGAAATGAGTACCAGTGTACTGGTCCCAGTGTATATCCCGGTTAGAATAGGTGTACCATATCCCTGTGTGTCGTAAGAGGCGACCAGGGTTAGCATCAGGAAGGGCGTCCGGTCATAAAAAACAAACATTGCCTCAAGAAAGGAACCATGATTGCATGGAGCCCGCAAAAAGCTAACCCCTGCTCAGCAGGGGAAAGTGGCTGTAAAAAGGTTTTTTTTATTTTATTATCATTTATTATTATTGTATTGCCTGCTAAATTATATGTGAGTAATTAATTGGAATTATACATAGTACCTGGTCCCTATTTTTAAACTCTAAATTATTTCCTCACAAGGTGCGGGTACGTCGGCTAGTATTCTATATGACACAGCAAGTGGGAGATATTTGTTGTTTTGCATGTGGCCCACGTGTATTGCTATTTCATATACCATGTTACGTTGAACGTTTATTTTCTGTACATCGGCCATGGTTTGTTTTGTGTTATTTAATGTCAGTGTTACATGCATCTTGTGTTTCATCTTATTGTTTGATCGCTATGAATATTTATTTTGTATGTGTTGTTGTGGGTTTGCAGGCAGGGTCACGAGTGGCCTATTTCGGACATATTTCCTGACCTTTAACCCTGAAGCCGATGAGCCGCAGATAACTCCGTGGCACAACAGATTGCTAAGCAACAATGGGCACCATCTGGGATGATTAACTTATGTGGGGTCCTCATGTTTAATTCCCACATGACCTCCCCAAGTTCATCCCCAGATCGGGAACAATGCTCTTGGTGCTCCACTCCTATTTAAGGCCTGGTCACACCTTGACGTTTTAGCCAACGTATGCCGATTTTTGAATTTTTTTTCTAAAACGCTGGCACACGTTGAATACGTTATGGGTAAGTTTTGATAACATTGAGAGCATGCTGAAAAACACTGCCATACGTCGTTGTACGTTGGCTTTAAACGTTGTACTTTTCGGTTATCCTCAAATTTTTTCATGCTTGAAATTTCACGACGTATGCCGGCGTATGACTCACACGTTCCGCTACGCTGGCCACAAGTTGTATGCACGGTCTGCCATCGTTGACAGACGTCAACACATGCTACTTGTAAGTTAATCATAAGTTGAGACACGCCGAGGTAATGTTTAGCGTACCCAAAACTTATTTCTAACCTATGATTAACGTGTTGTTGGCACGTTACGCGATCGTTGCCACACATCGACAGACGTTACTTTTAAGTTACTCATAGGCTGAAAGACGTCGGTATAATGGATCGTCCTTGCGTCAGCGTCCACGGCCACGGCCAGGACACTTATTTGCAGCATTCTTCAAACTTTTCTTCGGCATGACGAGGATGTTCACACTTCGATGTCCAGCTTGGCGATGATTCCAATTGTCCATCGGCAGCGTCTATTTAAAATAGTCGAGTTTGAGCGTTTTAACACGTTCAGAAGAAACGCCTCATATTTCAAAACCTCAGCGTCAAAAAACAAAGGCGAGTGACAGCAATTTAAATCGTTCATTGTAAACAATGAAAATAGCTGAGTGGTACCGTCTAAAAGTCGTTGAGTGTAAAAAAATCCAATTGTTGAGCGCAAGCGTCTACTTTCAATAGTGAGGTTTGAGCGATTTAGCACGTTCAATAGAAACGATTAAAATTTCCGAGTGCCAGCGTCAAAAAACAAAGGCGAGTGACAGCAATTTAAATCGTTCATTGTAAACAATGAAAATAGCTGAGTGGTGCCGTTTAAAAGTCGTTGAGTGTTAAAAAAATCCAATTGTTGAGCGCAAGCGTTTACTTTCAATAGTGGAGATGCAGCCATTTAAATCGTTGAGTGGCAGCCTATGAACCTACCCGTGGACACGCGGACGCAAGGACGATCCATCATAACCCACACCCTCCCCCTCACACCCACCTACTACTGCCAACATGAACAAACTACTACTAATACTAATACTAATACTAATACTGATACTGTTACTGCTGACATGGACATCGACTCAAAAAGGACTCGAAAACACTGTTGGGTTCCCCTTTTATGAACACCATTTTTATATACCAATTCCCAAAACCGCTGGGAACACGTCTTTATATGGCAGTTGTAACCTAGAAACACGTTAATTTTTTTTTTTTTTGTCGACCGGAAGACGTCATTGGAATACGTCTACATACGTCGATGTGTGTTGGGACTACGTAAAGAATTGGTTCAAAGCACGTCAAACATAAGTTAGAAATAAGTTTCGCGTAAAAAAGACATTACCGCGACGTGTTTCGACTTATGAGTAGCTTATAAGTAGCCTTTGTGGACGTGTGTAAGCGTCCACATATCGTGTGTAAAACTTATCCCCATCGCATGCGGAACGTGCGTCATACGCCGAGTACATCGTAAAATTTTGAACATGTTTAAAATTTCTTGACGTACTCTACTTACTACGACGTATGATAGCGTACTTTAGCGTTCTACTCACGCATACCAAACTTACTCATACCGTATTTGACGTGCCCCCAACGTTTTAGACACATTTTTCGTAGGTCGGCATACGCTGGCAAGATCGCCAAGGTGTGACCGCGATGTTGTCACTTCCATTTCTACGGCAGTTATGATTCGAATCGTTGTGCGTCAGCCTTTTAATAGGCTACGTCACGACATCGTCGGCGATGCGTGCAATGCGCTATGCCGAAGTTAGACTATCGTTGGGCATAGGTTGTGTAGGCCGACAACAGGTTCAGCATTCGTTGGTATAAGTTATCTATAACACAACGAAACGTTCTGTGTCCATTACTAATATGTTATGCATACGACCAACTCGTTATGAATACGTCCGAATGTTAAAAAAAAACATCAAAAGTTCAACGTCAGCCAGCGTTTTACATACATTTTAATACGTTGCCATCGCTGGCTAAAACGTCAAGGTGTGACCGGGCCTTTAGATCAAGTATGGCCAAGCGGAACCATGAGTGGGACGTCGGCTAGTCTATAACTGTAGTGAATCAGAGGGTCAAAACTCCTATCTGCTGTTTACATACTCTGTGTAACCAATGGAGAAGGGTACACTCTGGCAGGTTGGAAAGGAAAGGTCTTGTTAAATAAATGGCACGTATTTAAGGGAATGTAGTGTCATAAAAGAAAGCCTTACCCTTATGCATGTAAGCCTCTTGTACAATCACTTTATCATGGAAGCTACAGACGCAGGCACCTCATTCATTCTGGGAAATCAGATAAGTAAGGGTGATAGACAGATAGATAAAGAAGGTTTTTGCAACCCCTTGCTCACCCAATGCAAGCCTGCGGGCTTACATGGTTCCAACGTGAAGAGGAGTGGAGGGAGGAAAGAAGAGAGGGTGGTGATTGGTTCTGGAAAGCATGCTGAATTGGGGAGAATAGATTAGAAGGGATATAAGAAAAGAAGGGATTTAGAGGAGTTACAATTGCAATTCACACCTGCTACACAAGCACAACACATCCCCCTGTCCACTGATACGAGGGGAAAGGTCATCTATCGAAAGAAAATACTCCTGAAATACTGTACTAAACTCCATGGTTCATTTACATGTTGGATGCAACTCCCAGGGGTCTTCAAAAACCGCAACAGTATCATGGCATTCCCACCACAAGCTTTGTGCTTTTCGGGATGACGCCATTCATTCAATGCAGACAATTGTAAATTTTATTTCATATTATTTTGTGGAAATGTTCCAGTTGGTGGACCTGGGTGAGTTTCCATGGCTGAATCCTGATAAACCACTGTTAAAGTGGTCTTGTCGATCCACCGGTTTAGATGCACCGGGCAGGGTCGAGTGCTTGTTTTCCTCTCTACCTTACTCCTTTGGAACATTTGAGTCAGTCGAGCTATGTGCTGGCTTTTTGCTCACACCAGGCCCCAAAATGGCTGAGAGGTTTTGCGGTGTGGGAACCATTTCGTGCAGGATGCTAATCGCCCCAAAACCCAATCTGTCCATTAAGGGGATAATTAAAAACCAATGCAGCTCGTGATCAAGGCAACTCTAAATACTCCACAGAGACCAAGTTAATTGCAAAGTGTATTCAAGTAAAAGGGAGAGATAACAAAAGCAATGGTAAAAAAGCTATTAATGATTACACACCCTGGGTATCGTGCAGATGGAAGAGGCTTAAACTAAGCCTTGTTGGGCCTACAATCACACCATAGAAAGAAAGGACCAGGAGGATGATGAGACAGATATCCCCTATTTGGGCCCAGTCTAGTGTAGCAAGTCCCAAGGGAAAAACCCACCTGGCACCACAGGGTTCAAGGGCCATTCTCTTGCTGAGGCACGACGAGCGAGCAGGCACAGCAGGGGGGTTGAAAGAGGGGCCGCTGGTGGTTTTAGCACTACATCAGGTCGGTAGCGGGTGGGTTCGTCGAGGCCCGGGTTGGGGGACACGTCTGCTTTGTGCACCGCTGATGTGGGAAAAGGACACAGCAGCCCCCAGATCTCCTGTCACACCTTCCTGTATCGCCTCGGCCCACTCCCCACCCCGTGATCTCGCTTGGCTATACGTGTGTGCTGCCTTTTTGTTAAGCAAGCGCAAATCATAGGCGGGCCCTCCCCTTGGCCTCGTCGCTTCCCACCAAAACTCATGCTTGTGGCCTTATTTTCCCAAAAGGCACACACATATAAGACAGATTACAAAGGGATAAATATGAAAAGGTTCAAGGGAAAAGCGGTTTTAGATACCAACATTTAGGGTAGCGAGACAGTTTTCTGCACACAACGATGCATTTCCTAATATGTGCATCTTACCTTACGCTTGCACGAAATCTGCATTACAGAGATAACTATCTTTACACTTTCCAATACAATCTTAACCCCTACAACTCAAGAAGCCATTTCCGCAACAATATTGTTTTGTGGAAAGTAAATGTTATTTTTTGATTGATCGATTGATTGATTGACGCGTCGATGCAATTTGAAGCCTTCTGATCCGGGAACCAATTCATCTTTCCTTTGGGTGATGGTTTTTCATTACTCAGTCAGAGCTCTTTGAATTGTAACTGAGAATGAAATAAGTAACGCTTCATACAGCTAGTGGATTATTTTGCATAGCCAGAAAGAGAATGGAATAAGTCTCACTTTGCAGAGCCAGCGGGAAAATGGTGGTAAATTGAGGCTTCATCCAGTGCATGGTGGTCCCCAAAGTAACATCTTAAGTGGGAAGACAAAGCGATGAATGATAGGTGACAACGACTCTGATTAGAGTGACATCGAAGTACAAGGTGTTATCATGTCAGTCTTTTGATGTTGCACAGGTTTGTGACATCAGAAGACATCATTGTACTTCAACGTAAAAACAAGGACATCGGTTGATCAAAGCAAACAAAGCATATGGTTTTTAAACATAGGAAGGTGCTCAGATGAAAACACCAAGCAGGCCACCTCTCATCTATTTCCCCACTTGTGGACGCAATGAGCAGTTGGCTAAATCCTTTTAGAGCCACTTCGATTGCCGTTATTGCTGCACACACATTTTTCATACGTAATAAATAGATTGGCTCTTCTTTTTTTTTCATTTTGCAAAATTATAACTTTTACTAATCTACGTCTTGTTTTCAGGTGTGAAACGTGCAATGGAAACGGTCAGTGTCCCTGCAAAGAATGCAAAGCCAAGGGCCAGTTGAAGTACTTCATCATGCTCACTGTTACATGGTTCGTGAGCTTCGTTTGTTAACCATTATTTATTTGAATCTACATTTGCTATGATTCAGGGGTTACTGTCTGATTTTTTCTTCTTTTTTCTCAATTTTGATTGAAACTTACAGGAAAAACATCACTCTAGATTTTGTGGAGGAAACCAGAAGTGGATTTTCTACAGAGCTTTTAAAACATGCAGATGGCCAGGAAATCTTTCATGATGAACAGCCAATGGTGAGTGGGTGAATGAATGAAGTTTGGAGAAATTGATGTTATGAGAATGAGCGATTTATGTGAATTAGCTGATGCTGATGCATGGATGAGTGATGTGCATGAAAACAGGTTTGCATCACATTGGCTTGCTTCCCTTCCTTTCTTTTTGATTTCCTTATGTATTCTCATGAGATTCACTCTGACGTGAATGTTTGAGATGATAACATTATCAAACTTAAAGTGAAAACGCAGTTTTGTTCGGTGTGTTGTGGAACTGTGAGAGTAAAGTGTGAAGGGATAAGCGAGTAGTGATTCGACTGAATGAGATAGGACTTTATAAATCAGTGAATGTGATGGAGATGTTTAGGGTAATGAATGGTATGGACAAACTATAAGCTGGGCAGGTTGTCTTCTTAACCAAGATAGACAGTGACAGAACAGGAGGGCACAGTTGCTGAGTGTAAAACGAGGAGGTAAGCACAGAATCATGGTAGCGGTATTTCGCACAGTTTCTGTTTATTAATTTCCTTCTTTGATCTTCCCTTGATTGAATTTTTTTTTCCTGTCCTTAAGTTTTAATCGCTTTAATAAATTTACCACCTTCAAACAAGGAAATCCTTCGCAGTGCTGTAATCTTCATCCTGATGAAGCAGCACTTATATGGAAGGAAGAAACCCAGACACAGGAGGAGGCCACTCGGCCCATCAATTCCGTGTCATCTCCACATTCTCGACTACCCGAGGGCACAACCCCAGTACTCGACAACCCTGTAACAGAAAGAAGTAAGGTAGGAGGATTTCATTTCACACAGGGTTATTAACGCATGGAATGATCTTCCAGGGAAGGTGGTGGCAGCAGGAGCAGTGGATAGTTTTAAATTGGCTCTGGATAAATACCTAGAGGAAACTGGCACAGAGGAGTACAGGTATTTTGGCATGGATGGAAAAGAGCGGGTTCTGTCCCAGGGTTGTTGGGAATGTGGAGATGACACAGGCTTGATAGACCGATTGGCCTTCTCCTGTGTCTAAAGGCAGTGGATTTAAGAAGCAATTAAACATAAGGACAAAATAAGTCAATCAAGGGAAGGTCAAAGAAGAAGGAAACTAATGAAAACAAACAATGTGTAGAAATGTTGTGAATAAGCAGTGAGAAAGGGGCCAAAGGTGAGAAAATGAGATTTTGGGCACCTCACGTGTTTTTTTATTTCTATCTGATCGAATGGCTCGTGGAGGAGTTTGTATAGATGACATGCTGACAAGTGCATTAGGAAGCCGACGGATAAATTAACACTGTATATGGGATTTTAAAGTAATGATCTCAATATTATGAGATTCAAAAATGGCCCTCCTGGTTTAATGGCTTTCATAAGTTTTCTTTTGATTGCTGATTTAACCTCTTGTTTTATTATCTTCACATCACCCACCTTGGCCTTGTAGGTACAGCCTTTGGACAGATTCCCCAATGAATCAATACGCAATCAATCACAGGCAGCCTTGAGTGATCATCTGACACGTATTCAAACTTCCCGTATTGTCCGACAGGTAGGGAATTTTATAAATCGGGCTTTTGAATACTCCAAATAGTGAGTAGAGTCTTTCTTAATGCTGAGGGGAATAACTGTATGGCCTTATAGAGACTTGTTGACTCAGAAAAGGTTTGGTGATTGATTTATGCCTTCTCGGTTGTGATGGAATGGATTATTTCCCCAATGTTTGTTGCCATCTCTGGGATAAACACACCTGGAAAAACTTTTATTGTTATTGAATTGTAACTCAAAAATTCCAGTTATGAGGGTCAAGGCTTTGGACACCTCTCAGATGTCAAAACTGTTTGTAGTTTCATATTTTTTTATTTTTAAAAAGGTTCCTAGTTTACCTTAACCATCATTTATAGGGAGATGAAAAATGTGTTCCATTTGTTTGCAGAAGCATATTGTGGACTTGATCCCACTTACCAAGTTCATCTATGAGTTGAAGGGAAAAACCCACGAGTTCTATGTATATGGTACCGAGAGGAAGGTCTACGCACCTGACTACCCAGGAAACTGCAAATGCTGCGTCATCTTGTGAAGCCTGATTGAGGAGAGAGATGGAGTTGGTCAGGGGAGTCTAACACTAGTTAGACCAATTTCATTGTGATTCATTTTGGGGTTTAAGGAAGCGTGTTTATTTTTCGTTTTGAGTGTGAATGGTGCAAAACAAAGCTAATTAGTTCACTTTCGCACCTTCACATTTCTGCACATTAAAGCAAGTCTGAACACATACCTGTGACGTGTTGTCACGACACAGCATCACAGGTAGGCGGTGATTAGCCATGGTTGGGGTTCAACTAACACTTCATGAATAATAATGACAAACTGTTCAAAGATGGTGATGGTATTTGTTCAACTTGGAAGTTAGTCTTAATAAATAAAATATGGGTTTGGTTTATTGATTATAATTACCGACGGTGCACCCGAAAAAACAGTGACATGGTAATGCCATCAAATTCTACTTCAGTAGGTTTTTCAATATCGTCTTTCCATCTGATCTTTGATCTACCTCTGCTTCTTCCAGTGTCCGGATTGCCAGTTTGTAATTCTCGTTGTCCACTGGTTGTTCGTCCTTGCCGTGTGTCCAGCCCGGTTCCATTTCAGTTTTTTTATCGTCTCCAATATGTCATTGAATTTAGTTTACTGTCTCACATATTTGTTTCTCTTCCTGTCCCTTTTGTTTATGCCAAGATGCCATCTTTCCAAGGCTCTTTGTGTGTTGATCAATTTTTGCTCTGTCTCCTTTATAAGAGATCATGTTTCATTGCCATATTGTAAACTTTCCTTTTTTTTGTAAACTCAAGGGCGATTTTCTTTTCATGACACTTTTTTTTTTACTTTTCCATATGCTGCCAATCCTGCTTTGGAACATCTCTTTACTTATTCAAAGTTGTCTGTATCCGTTTGTATATGAGTTGTCCTATCTAGGTGTAATTGCTGGTTTCTTAACTTTTATATGAATTATCATTTTTGATCTCTTCCTTTTGTGAATTGTAGTTTAACAATAATGTTGTCTTTGTTATATTCATTTTTAGTCAAATATTTTCACTTTATAAATTGAGCTTTGCCATTGTGATCTTCAGGTCTTCATCATTGTTTGAAATTGAAATAATAACTAGAGTTCATAGGACACCTTACCCCACGCAGTCGTGAGAAACAAAAGGACATGAGAAGGGTCTTTTCAACTCTTGTTTTACATTTCCGTGCACGATCTTTATTAGCTTTGTTTGTGAACTTTGAATAACAGGCATGATGGCAACCATATGGAACAGATGGGTCAAACGGAACAGTCCAGAGCTGAACCTTCTGCCAACTCTCCTTGGACAACCTGATGATTTTGGAATGATGTTTGAGAAAGAGATGCAAGAATTAAACAGATCTTTTGAACAAAGTTAGCTCTGTTTTTGCATTGCTAAGTGCCGCCATGTTCTGTGAATGTCGCTGTTACTCCACCGTCAGAGTGCGTGGAAAATTTCATTGGTTGAGATGGCGCACAGTTTTTCCCAAGTACTGCTGAACCAAAGGTTTCTGGAATTGCAAACAAGGCAATTTGTGTTCTAGTGTTCAAACTTATAAGTGAATTGAATAAAATAGAAGTTTTAAAATCTGTAGAAAATAACAAAACAAACCATTTAATCAGGAGTTTACCACCGCTGATATAAGCTGGGCAGGTTGTTAGGATTAGGGTTAGGAGTTAGAATAAATTTTGACTACTAAAAAGAAAATTTATAAAGGCTCTTTTATACCACCTTATCTGACAGGTTAAATTTGTTTTTGTTGCCTGTTGTTTGTGTCCTTTATGCCATCCCTAAAAACAGTACGTTTCCTGTTTGGAATGATTTTCAATTTTCTTTGACTGCCAGACAGCCAGACTGAAGCAATTGCTTTACCGTGAGTGTACATGTGTGCTCGGAATGAGACACCGTACAATTTGACAAAGTCATTGCCAAAGTATTCAAACTGCAAGTTTAGATTCTGATTCGTGTTCTAAAATGTTTTATACAAGATATAACATTCAATTGGAATCAAGTAGTTCCTCCATCATATAAATAGACTGATAGACAGACACAGTGAACCAATGGCTTCACCCTGCTTTGTGCTACGCACATGGGGTAATAGAATGAATAACAACTAAACAGCCAAAACAATCTGTATAATGATTATTCGCTTGACAGGCTCTGTAGCTGCAAATTCCTGCATGATTACTACATCCCACATAATTTCCCGAATAATCTGCACAATTTGTATCAAAACCATTTTATATTGACCTTTTCATATTGATGGTAACGACGAGTTACTTCACTTTAAACAAACTTGCAGATTACAAACTCTGCCCATGTAAAGTGGATTCGATGATGTTGCATCACATTGGGCAGTCGATTTGATGCATGTTTTTTGATTGTGACACAACCTAACCATACAACACATGAATGTGCATTTTAATTGTGTTATAATATGGCAAGTGGAGAGAGAGAGAGAGAGAGCTGGAATAAAGGAACATTTCAACTGAGTCAAGGAATTGAATAACAATATGTAACGGATGACCCATGAGATGGCCATTTGATATTCCATCACAATTGTAAATGTGTCATTTTTTGGGGGGTCACCATATGTGTAAGTGTGGGAATCGAAATGTTCATTTACTTATTTACATATACTCTTATGATTAATATTCAATGTTTATCTTTATACATGAAGTATGCGCAAAAGAGGTGTGCATGGTGGTGGGGGTCTCTGTGTTTGCAGTGATGATTTTGTCTTGTGGATGAGTTGTTTTTTGAATTTTTAATTTAACCACTTGACTCAACGTTTTTGTTTCAAAAGAAAAAAAAAAGGACAAACTGTTGAGATGTTCATGATTGATCCTGAAATGATCTATGATGATCATGTTGCTTCATGTTTTGAGGGTGTATGACAAAGTAATTCCTCATGCATGAAATTTTGAAATATTCGTCTGTGTCATATTTTCTTTTTGAGGGTTATTACCTCCACCACCATAGGTGAAGGAGGTTGTGTTTTCACCCCTTTCTGTCTGAAAATTTTGTGGACAGGTTTGGTGTGTGACAAGGACGAACTGATTAGATTTTGGTGAAGATCCGGATCCGGATCCGACTACTATAATTTTTAAAGTGATTCTTCATCATTGAGAGATCGGGTCAAAAACGATATATACCACGATATCTCAAAAAGTTGCAGACGGATTCGGATGAAACTTGGTGGACACGTGTATATGGCAAGGACGAATTGATTCGATTTTGGTGAAGATCCGAATCCGGATGTGGATACGAGAATTATTTAATTAATAAAGTGATTCTTCACCATTGAGAGAAAGGGCCAAAAACGATATATAGCACGATATCTCAAAAATGTATTGGGCCTGATATGTTCTCGTGGATTAGGCATTGCGTGGCGGAGATATGCGCTCTACTGATTGCACTTCTCGTCTTAGGTTTTTCTTCTTGGTTTTCCTAAAGAGAGTTTTCATTACAGTGGACAAGCAAGCCAATGCATGGAACCAGTGAAGATTTAAGTATCACATTTTGAATTTGTTTGAACCTCGTCATCAAGATGCGTGGCGTTGTTTCCCCGCCTAAGGAGAGGGTATTGCATCTGGGTCCGTTTGTCTGTCTGTCTCTTTGTTTATCCACACAGAACTTTCATGTTTTTCTCCACAACCTCTTGTAGGATTGAAGCAAAATTTTCATCACAGGTGCGACTACTCGTATAGAATGTTTTGATCATAAATATGTCGTCATAGATCATGTGGTGTGGCAGCTATGTTGGAAAAACTTTGGACTTCTGTTTCTCTGAAACTGCACCAAGGAAAAAATTGAAACTTGGCACATGGCAAGTACTCATAGGGAATAAGTGTGATTTTTTTTTTCGATGACATCATAGGTGCGTTCGTTATGACGTCATAGTTGCATATGTAGAATGCTACCTATCTCATTCGTATGAACATTTTTGAGGGTCATCTAGGGATACAATGGTCCACAGAAAAAAAAATTGATGACATCACCGGTCACATGATTCAGCAGCCATCGTGATTAAAAAAAAAAACCCCTTCAAAAATCTTCTCTGAAGTGGCTGAGCAGATAGAGGCAAAACTTTACATGTATGACCATCTATTCATGTGGAACAATAGTTTCCCTCATATGTTGTCATAGGTGACATGGTTTGGCAGCCATATTGGATTTACCCTGAAACCTAAAAAAATCTTCTTCTCCAGAACGGCTGGACAGATTGAGGGGAAACTTCAGACAAATGTTCCCCAAGCCATGGGTCTACAAGCTTGTTAAGAAATAATTGATAGGTCACATGGTTTGGCAGCCATATTGGTTTTAAGAAAATATTAAATAATGTTTTCTCTGGAACCACTTACCTAATCAAAGTGAAACGTTGCAACTATCATCTAACCCCATGCCTGCATATACGGTAAAATATTATGATGTCACAAGTTACATGGTTTGGTGGCCATCTTGGAAAGAAAAATGTACCTTGTCTGATCAACACGAAACTTAACAAATATGATCCACGACCCCAATAGAGCGAGAATTTAAATTTATGATGCAATCAGTCACGTGGCTCGGCAGCCATATTGGATTGAAAAATTAAAAATTATTCTCTGAAACGGCTGAACAGATTGACGCAAAACTTTACAGGTATGACCGCCTATCCATGATGAACAAAAGGTTCTCACCTCCATTTGATGTAGGTCACATGGTTTGGCAGCCATATTGGATTGAATGAAAAATATTAAAGAATGTTTACTCTGGAACCGCTGCATCAATCAATGTGAATCTTCACAGTTATGATGCAGCAGCCATGTGGAATGAAGATTTTAAATTGCAACTCGATCAGCCACACACTTTGGCAGCCATATTGGATTGAAGGAAAAATACTAAATAATATTTACTCTGGAACAGGTCAGGTCAGGTATGGGAACATGCGCCAGAGCAGTGCGTCACTGCGTCCACTTTCCACCAGTACTCCAGGGGCCTCCGTCTGGCCACCCCCCAAGCAGATGCCTGGCCCATCCCCATCTCCTTGAGATGCTGATGAGATCTGAATCCGCTGCATCATTAAATGTGAAACTTCAAAATTGTAATCTAGCCGACATGGGGAATATATGTTTTAAATTTCAACCCAATCAACCATCAGGTCTGGCAGCCAGAATTATTTAATTATTTGAATCTGAGAACTTTTTGAACTTTTTTTTTTGCATAAGGCTCACTTGGCTGCACCTGCATACATTTGAGGGCACAGCAGTAGCAATTCGATTGATACCGATGATGGCCCCATGAAAAATGGTCAACTGTGTAAATAATAAATAGATGCAACATGGCCTGTTTCTCAGTGCATAACTTGTGAATCCCACGTCGTAGAGAAACGTGTGGGGCCTCTTTAGATTCAGTGGAATCCTGCTGATGGTGTCCACATTTATTACTTTGTGTTCAGGTTATTTAAACACCAATTCACTTGATACCGACAACGTCCTCAGGAAAAAGGGCTATCTGCATACGTAATAAATACATTGAACACTTCGTGTTACTCGGTTCGTAGCTCATCGGTCCCGTGTTGTATCAAAGTTGGATGTCTTCGTACCTGGTGATCACTGCCAGCAGCTATAAAGTGGCAGTTCTAGTTTTTTTTTTTGTTAAATAAGGCTTACTTGGCTGTGCGTGGGTGGGTTTGAGGGTAGAGGAGTAGCAGCTGAAATGTGAATCCGATCCAGGTTTCTCCTAATGATTTCATCTTTGCTTGTTTGGGTTCTCGTGTAGGCATATTTGCAATTTCGTGTATTTTTTTGTTAAAAGAAAAAACTCACTTGATTTTGTAAGAAGGTATCATAAGCTTTAAAAAAATTAGGGTGGCATTTTTTCTGAACATTCTAAGGGTATGAAATCCAAGATGGCGTCCAAAATGGCCACCGAACACTAATAATGCGATATCTTCACGAATACATGTGATACAATTACAAATGAAGTGTCTAAATATATGTTTTCTGAGACCAGGAATCTAATGGAAACATCAAATTTATGTTATATGTATGATCTACATGCCAAATTCCAAAATGACCACCGCGCACCCGCAATGTCAGCTATACCTTCTCCCTTTGCATGCATTACCAAGCCAACAGGATTTTGTAATTTCAAACCAAGTATCTACCTATTTAAAGACATCTATTTTTCACAAAGAATACATTATTAACAAACCAACAAACAGATCTAAATAAAATTAAATACTTGAATTACTGTTCAATACAGTGTTCAATCTCTTAAATCGTTTAAACAGGGAGATGCAAAAAGTCATACTGATTAAAAGCCTGGCTTTCATTTAGTAGTTTTAACAATGGATATCAAGTGAATTATTATTTTGTGAATGTCATAGAAAGTAACACCTCAATCTTCACAGTCTTCATTTCTTCATGTTTTGTTTCATAAGTGACCTGCCGATCAGACTTGTATGCACATACGAAATGTTGTGCCAGCACAGATGCACTTTGGTTCATAGATTCGGCCCTGCTGATTGTTTTAACCTGATGTAAACCTTGGATAGCATGCTTACAGAAGAGTTGAAACAAAGCAGGTGGTTCATAATTATCAAGTGTTCTTTCGAATTTCCACGGGGTTGCGCTTGCAATGTCTCTTCTCAGTATTTTAGCTGCTTTCAGAGGGACTTTCACATCTTCTCTTAGGTCTTTTATATCGGTAGCCAACGCACCAGCGAACAGGGTTTCCTTGGCTTTTGTAGAAAGTACTTGCTCAGGTTTGGTTTTGTCTGGAGGCCTGGTGAAGTGCACATCAGCGATGTTGTCCAAAATCAGTTGCTTTAAGTATGGTTTGTATCGCGGATTGTCAGGTAAAGGGAACCCATTGGCTTCTAGCAAACCAACATATGATTGTTCAATGTCTTCCTGACAAATGACACGCATCTCCTTGTCGAAAGCCTGACTTGTCGAAAGCTTGGTAGATCGCTGTGATGTGGAACCACTTGTAGATGCAGCATCAGATTTTGGCGGTCGTCCTATTGTCTTCTATTTTACATCACTGACGCTGCCTGTCGCTTGTCCTTTCTCATATCTGGTCTTAGCTCGTTCAATGCATGTTTTATTTGTGAGATCCTTATAACATGTCTTGTGGTATGAAACACCATTCTGTAACAGTTCATGGGCAGACAAACCTTTTATGTGATTCTTTAATGCAGAGAATTCTGTTTCCCCATATGAACATCGAACATCAGTTGTAATTACTTTCTCTACTGAAGGCAAAGAAGGACGAAGCACATAGTTTGTATAATCTGTTTGCTTGCTGCTCGACTGGAAAATGAAGCATAGTTCAAAATCCACCGTTTTTGACTTCTTGTTAGATGAAGACTCTGCCATTTTGGTTAATCCAAGGTCTCTAAGTTATGTTATCATGGGTTATGATTGCTGTGGGTACATGCAGCCTGCAAAAGAAGAAAATAATATGTTAGTACACCATAAAATGGACAAGTGGAACCTTAACATAAAGCGAACAAACTGCTGCCGATGACTGGATTCGAACGTCAATTTTCTGGCCGCCATGTTGAAATAAAAAGGCAGCCTCTGTCTCAAATTGTGCAAAATACAAAGATTTGTAGTCAGGTGAAAGCTATTGTTATTGTAGTCACCTCTATATACACGTTCCAAGCCAAACTCATTCACAGTGATTATGGCATGATCTAACGATTAATTAATTAAGCTCCACCACATCCAAGCCTTTCCCGGAAAATCCTCTATGCATTATCCTATTATACAGCGAGACAGTTTTCCCGGAAGATTTTGCGGTGATAGCAAAACAAAATGGTTCGGGTCTTGTTGAGAGTGGTTCCAAGCAGTTCATGCTGAAAAAAAGTATTTAAACCACATTAAGTTAATTTTAGTGTCAAATTTAGGGCGTTTTGCTATGGTGGCGGCCATCTTGGATTTCAGGCCGTTAGAATGCTCAGAAAAAATGCCACCCTATTTTTTTCATGTTTATAGTATCATCTAACAAAATCAAGTGAGTTTTTGCTTTTAACAACAAAAAATACACGAATCCTTTTTTTTCATGACAAATATGCCGACACGATTCCTTCTGAAGACTCCAATGCAGAACTATACGTATTTACTCTTCCATTTGATCTGAATTGAATTTATTTTAATCTCATTCTAAATTCAATTGAATAATAAATAATAATAAAAAACGTCATGGGTCAGGGTTAGGTGTCCGATCAAAGCGGGGTTGCATCAAAGCAGGACGTCTTGGTACCTGGACATCACTGCCAGCAATTATAGAGTCCATCCATCCATTGGGACCATACTCTGTGCAGAGCGTTGGTGCTGCCTCAGCAGACTCCTTGGCTAATGGACATAATCCTGGACAGATCACCACTCCGACATAGTCTACCAGCATGCTGGTACTCATTTTGCCGACCTCGGAAGGATGACAGGCCGAGTCCACCCCACCTGGTATTAATTCAATAGATGAGAAGGATTTTGAACTCAGGACCCAAGGATCCCAAGCCCACCACGCTAACCATTAAGCCAACATCAGGCATATAGGTTATAAAGTAGCAGTTCTAATTATGTCTTATTAATTACATAACACACCAGTACACAACACCATGCAAAATGCGCAACATAAAGGAAGTCCTGGCAAGGGTCTGCAAACTCTGATTGCTCTTTTTCTTGTTTTACTTTTGGATTCATGCTAAGCACTCATCATTTGGATGAATCATTACTCGATTTTCTTTATAATTGCTCTTAGAAATTAAAACTGGGTGAATTGAATCTGTGTGAGGTTTCATCAGAAATTCACAAAGATTCTTATAACGTATTGTGACGGTTGTGGGTCAGAGAGGACTTTGTGCACCCCCCCCCCCCCGGGTAAACGGAAGCACAAACACATGAATATCTTTAGTTCTTTAATATTCTGTTTCTTTAGTACTCTGTTTAGTAGTTAGATAAATCATATTTATGTGTCAGATCGGGTTTTGTTCCCTTCCTCCAACCCCTTTCTACCCCTCTATGTCTCTGTCTTTCCATCTTTTTTCCATTTAACAACATTTTCTTCCATTCACTTTCATCACAACACCCACTCGCAAACCTGTTCACTCAATTGCTTGCTGGGTGGCAGAACAGCACGGCAAAGCCAATGAGGAGTGACCAGCGAAGGGGAGGGGCCGAAGATAAAAGTACAGAGTGCAACAAATTCACTCTCTCTCCAAGATCTCCTCAGCCAGAACAGAAGTCAAGATCCTGTTCTCGAGCGAGATTTTCCACCTTTGGTTTCAGTGCACCAAAACGGAGCTTCACACCTTACTCGCTTCGCTTTCTCTCGCATATCACGTCTTTTTCAGTTCCATACACATTTATTTGCATTAACTTTATTTTTCCTCTGTTTGGCCCATCCGCACGCTTTACTGATGTCCACATGGCCCGGCACCATCCCAGCGCACCATTTTCAGCAACAAGTACAGGTCACGATCCCTCAAGTGACGCCGTCAGCTCTCACCCCCCAGAACGAGATACCCGGAGCTGTGCAGGTCATAATGCAGGGGTGGAACAAGCACCATCTGTGAGGAGAGAACAAATGACTGTGAGGAGGGATGAGACAAAGTGCCGAGTGGTGGAACAGTGGGCTCAACCAAGGTCGCTGAAGGTGCACCAGGATGCAACCAAAAAGTCCCATTCTTTCTCTACCCTCAACCACATTTTCTTTCTACCCTCAACCACATTTTCTTTCTACCCTCAACCCTCCTCTCTGTGTCATTCCTCGGGTGTCCAGATCCAGTATTGTAGTTCGTGATAAGTGATTGTAAGTGCTCCAGGGTCCATATGATCGTGTAAGGGCAAATGTATCAGTATTTTATGTGTGCTTTATGCATGTTTGGAATTGCTTGCAATACTGTGTATTTCTCCTCTTACCGTTTTCTGAGGTTACAATTTTCCTGCC
The DNA here is from genome assembly GCF_056783735.1 of Eptatretus burgeri. Taxonomy (NCBI): domain Eukaryota; kingdom Metazoa; phylum Chordata; class Myxini; order Myxiniformes; family Myxinidae; genus Eptatretus; species Eptatretus burgeri. Next base: position 50,122,075 of record NC_140973.1, on the reverse strand, counting down.
ATTTACTTGTATTTGGATTTTCCCGCTCTTTCACTTCATTGCCTGTGTGTATAATAAATGAAGGAAAGTATTGATTCGTGTCCTGATTTATCCTGATTGGGGTTGGTCCAAAATAACTTTCCTGGGAGCGATTGGTCTGAGTTCACAATTGTAATGGTCGCCTTCGTCATGCGGCATTCAGCGTTGGTTTGCTCAGCCAATTAATTAACTGCTGCGTAGTCGCTGGTATGGGTCCCCTTTTGCCTTGCTTAACTCACTGGAATGGTCAACCGACCTTGGGCACGAAATTTCGGTCAGAGTTGAGAATTGCAAACAGTGTCTATCGTGTCTCGAACACACGCCAACCTCTTGGAAATATCCAGAGGTAACGGAGGCGACGGCCGGAACATTTGGATTCATCATTGCTCTTAGAAAACTGAGTAAAACTGGGCGATTTGAATATGTTTGGGGTTTTCATCGCAAATTCACGAAGATTCTTATAACATATCGTTCCGGTTGTGGAAATTCGCATTACACCATAAAGGGTCCTCAGGTGAGATATATCGGTAAGTTCATGTGTAGTGAGCCCAAACCCGTTGTATAGAGGGAATATATGTGATCCATTCGGACTCGACGCTTCAGTTAGCCGTTTTTCTTTCTCTGTTGTTATTTTGGACCATTATGTAGTGTCCGTAGGGCAGCGGGACTCGGACAGTCGTGAGGATTCTCGAACACTGTTTATTGCCCGTCCAGATGCACACTACTACAGACTACCCAGGCTCCACAGGCTACCACAACGCCTCAGGCGGCGCGCACTCCTATATCCCGTGCAAGCACGTGACCACTCCAAAACCACTCCTCCACCACGCTCCCCGCATCACGCCCTGCACCCGCAGGCCCACTACACCACACATTAACCCACCAACAACTCAAACACCACCACCACCTTTGCCTCTTTACCTCCACAACGCCATCCCGCAAACATCGCTTCACCGCCATTCCCAAACGATGTCCATGGATTTCTTTGTTTTCTGAATGTCTATGTCATTTCCAAGATTCACATAACCAGCTGGTAATACCATACGAAACGTGACACCATCTTTAAATGTTATCGTTTTGATTTGTGAAACATCAGTTCAGTAACGAGAAACGTAAAAGTTTACATACCTATCGAGTCGGTCATATTGTTTTAGGGCTTTTTGCCTCCTCTGCAAGACATCCCGAATATGTGATTGAGACTTGCTACAGTGTTGTCATGGGTAACGATGAAAGTCTGGTGTCGGCATAGTGAAAAGGGGGCATTGATTCAACAAAGAGGGCATGCATCCCCCTCTTCTTTTTAATGTATATAATTTGTTCACCTGTTAAATTCATGACATTTATATTTGCAAGTTTCTATTTCTGATATTCTTGCGTATGGCAGTTTGGCTACTGGGAAGCTATCATTTTGTTGGAGCACAGTTCTGCCGCTGATCCCTATACCAGTACACTGGTACTTATTCCGCTGACCTTGGAAGGTGATCGGCGAAGTCAACTCCACCTGGTGTTAATTCGGCAGCCATCAAGGCTCAAACTCAGGACCTTAAAATCCCAAGCCAGCCACCCTAACTGCTAAGCCAATACTAGGCTTCTCGGTTTCTGATGGGAGGTAAGGAGTAATTTAAATGCCTACCAGGGTTTCTGCACACTTTGTAAAGGTAGTGTACCTGTTTATGTGTTGAAGAAGTCTAGGGATTTTTTTTCCCCATGATAAAGTTTCGTTTTTATTTTCATTTGATTGAATCATGTTCGGTAAGAGAAAGTTGGCTGACAGGATAGCTTTGAGGTATGTGTCTTGGCCTCTGAGCCGTCAAGCCTGGTTTGGAATCTCGGCACAGCCACAAACTCATCCTGACATTAATGTGTGCGACGCCCATCGAAATCATGTTCAGGTGGAAGATCGTTTTGCCCATCACTGGGAGTTGTTGAACGTGAAACATCCCACATTGTCTTTTGTGAAGAGTACGTGAGTTATTGCCAGCACGTGAAACAAATCACAACTTGCTTCTGAAATCCCCTTCAGCCGAACGTCAGGTCTGACCAACTGATACGTCAACGATTTGGGGAGTAAACGAGGTCGGAATAATTAGGAGCCGCGAACTAAGTAGAACAGTTATGATTGTTCATTCGTCACATTATGATTGCAGGATCTGACGACAACTGTGTATTGTGCATACCTACTACAAGGACCCCATTGCCTTGCATTGCATGACCCAGCCAGGTTTCTTGACTGCCACTGGTAACATGTAACTCAGTGCTACCTGTTGCACGGTCGGGTAGTCGGCGACTAAACTGATTACCCTCACTGGCTTGCCAGTGGGGAGAGTGATTGTGACACCCTGCAGGACTAAAAACAATACCTGCCAAAGGGCGGATGAGCTCCTTTAGGGAGCCAACGGCCATCCAGTAAGGAGATGGTGTCTCCGTAAAAACATCCATCCGGTTAGACTGGTTTTCTTAGGAAGTAGGTTGGAGACAGAAACCGCCCAGGGTGGTACTACCGTTCTGACTTAGGAGTGTTAAAGTGGTGCCCGGAACCATCTTACACTCTCCGTGTCAGGATTGCTGGTTTTACTTTCTGTCTCACTCAAACTATAACTACCGGGATAGCTTTAATATCTCTCTTACAAACAAACATCACATATTTATCTTACTCACTCATTTTTACTCCTCACTTTACATTATCTCTCTTATTTTTCTTTATTTAAGTCTTGGCCTCGATGAGGACTATTTAGTCCGTGACTGGAACCTTCAACATAAAAAACTCATGTTTCTTCCCCTCATTCTCTCATCAAGAAAGGGGGACACGCATTGATCCCCCCCACCCCCCTATGTTGTTCAAGTAGTAATCTGAGTTGGTGAATGTTTTCTGCTCACTGACACTTATAAGTTGCCAAAAAACTGTGTCCAAAACAATTAAACATTTTGAAAGTGTAATTTGAGCAAGGAAAACAGCCGAGATGTTGATAAACCTGTGTGTACTGAGAAGTGGTGTTTCATTGAGTTTACACGAACGAGCATTTGGTTTTACGAGCTGGCACACTACGACGTCCGAGTATCTTCAGACGGACAACAGAACGAAATATCATCGTGTCTGCATGAGGTTCCGCCAAGTTTCAAACTTGGCATATTTATTTCGTCGATTACAAACAGCACTGGCTACACAATAAAAACGTTAAACAATCATATAAAAAAACTTTGTATTTATTTAATAAACCATGAACTTGGGAAGTGGCTGTACTGGGCTTTATTCATCCGTTTCAGTGATTATTTAGAAATCTGTACGAACTTGTGCTATCGACGTGTAAACTAAGGGCTTGATCAAGCTGTGTCCACCTGCTTCCGATGGAGTCTTCACCCTGTCTGTAAGTGCTGCTTTCGCACCGACAATTGGTGAACATGGCAACATGAGCTTTGCTTTACTACACATACAGCATACATGGACAATTATAATGGAATGGGACCCGGGTTTCTGATAAAGGGGACTCTTGGTCTGAGCTTGATCCCGTAATTGTATGGAAACGTCGAATCGCTAGTGCAGTGAATGCATCGTTAATATCCATACGAAGTCTATAATGTGTTGCAATGGTTCATGGTGGTGGTGGTGGTGGTGTGTGTGTGTGTATAAATCTATCGACTATAAGTGTCAATTAATTGAAGGCAAACATCACTGCAGCCATCCATACTGTTGTTCAAGCCACAAGCCACATTACATGCAGTAATGAACAATATGCCGATTCACTGTCGGGAATGCAACAATTCCAATGGGGCTCATTTGTCAGATGTAATTTTTAAGCAACTGTGTTGTTTCAGAATAATCTCTCATCTGTCGGTGGTCTTCTTATCTGTCTTCTACCATCTCCTCTCCGGCCTCGCCCCCCCTCCTCCCCGCTCTGTGTGCGATCTATCCCCCCCATATTTCCATGGGGGCACTCAAAGTCTCCCAGCAACCCCCTTTTGGGGAAATTATCAAAATGAAGAATCACTTCTCACTTTCACCCTCTCATTCCTCTTTTTTTTCCCTCCTCTGGAATTAACTCCCAAACTCTTCAATCCCACTTTTCCCTCCAGTTCTTCAAAACAGCTGTTCACCACCATCTCTTATCATTCCCCATCCAAAACCACGATCTTTTCTACCCCCGTTAATCCACCCCAAACCCACCTCCTTCAAATTCCCAGCTTTCCTTCCTGAAAGTCCCTGTGGTGTCCATCTTGTTTACTCCTTGTACCCCACCCCATCCCTTTCCCTTCCACATATCTCATCATGTCTCTGTTCTGCACTGTTTTGTGCTTCCCTCTCTCAACCTTTTGTCTCTTGCTCCCTTTGTTATATGTTCTGTGTGTTGGCCCTGACATTGCATAAAAATAAAAAATAAAAAATCGGTTTGCTTTCCAACTGTGTGATATACACAGTATTTGTGATCATTAATTTTTTTACAGCGCTGATAAATGTGTGTGATATAAATGCTCCACCCTGTACTAAACTGCTTTCTTTATCGTTGTGTTTTAGATGTTATACAAAGTACCATATGGTGTATTTTGCTTGAGTTGAGGGAAATGGTATTCAAATGAGCAATATTGTGATATATGACTAATATGAGAAAGGGGAGTAGGAGGTGGTGGTGGCTGTTCGGAGGAGAAAGCCAAGACGTGTGTAATCTTGCACTTTTTAAACACATATATTGGACAAGGGAAGTCTATTTATTGATATACTGTCGGACCCTGACATTTGCAGTTCCGCTCTATGCGGACCCCGTGTATTCGTGGTTCATAAGTTGACCTGCTTCTCCATTCACGGATTTGCGGGGTTTTTGATTTTCCCTTATGAATCACGAACCGCCGAGAACTTATGCCCCTTTTTTCTCATTCAAACAATGCTCCGCCATTCGCAGTATTTTTCAGGAACGTATCCCCTGCGAATGTCGGGGTCCGACAGTACACAAAAATGGGAGATTTTGACCTCCTCAAACTCCATATGGCCATTGTATATACAGATCTGAAGCAACGCTTATCCCCAATCCACAACCCCCCTCCCCTTTACGCACACAGACACCCCAGGGCGAGCTTTATTCCTGAAGTGCTCGAAAAAAGAAAGTTTGTAAAAGAACACAACATGTTATTACTTTAAAATCACCCAACCACATGATATGCCCAAAAACCTTCTGTTTTATTTTATTTATTTTTCAGGAAAAAAAAAAGCACTCCAACTCATGGTTCCAAAAACTTCAATACAAATCAAAATCTTCATTCATATTAAAAAGCATTCCTTTCATGGCGAAGATTCTGGGAGCCATTAAACCCTAAACCTATCTCAAATATAATACACTCATGCATAATGGTCACATGTTGGCACCTATTCTATCATTTGTTGTAAGACAACTTTTAAACGTGTTTATATTCGGTTTCCCAAATTACAAACGTTAAATACTGAAAAGAAAACAAAATAATGCAAATTGCGAAATATTTTAAAAGTGTTAACACAGGATAGCAATCAGCATTCACACATGTGCTACAACCCCAGCCCCCACTTTCCTTCCATGCATGCCTTCATATTAATAGATAGCCCCATTGCTTAATTCCATGATGAATTGTTTCGGGATTATTGGAAAACATAATCCCGATTGTCCCTCATGACTGATGTATCATATTCTGTTTGCTTTTTATTTTTTTATTGTTATTTTTTAAACTCTGGGCAGCAAAATTGCTCATCAGCTTTGCCAGGGCTGACACGGTCTGAAAATTCCTTTGGGAAACATAAATGGTTTAAAATGTTCAGTCATATTTTAAGCAGCTAAATTATGCATGGGCAGACTGACGGAAGATTGCCAGCTGCTTCTTCAAACCAGGGATGAGCAAAAAGTAAATAAATGCTAAATATACCCAAAAAGGAACTAGGTTGCTTTCCAGAGACATTGCATGAGAAACGTTGTTTTGAAGAACGCAATCATTGGCAGGATAGCAAGGAAGTAGCATACTCACCTTGAGCTATTTAGTCTGGGTTTGATTCCTGGCCTGAATGTAAACGATCACCTTGGTGTTTTGCAGACAGTCATCGTGTACCATGCTCCTTGGATGGATGTTCAGCCAGGTGTCAAATCTGATCGCATTAGCTGGTGGATGTTAAATATCCCATGGTTTCTTTCATGAAGAGTTGGTGAGTTATTGCCCACACCCTCAACAAATTACAAATCCCTGCCCAAATCACCTCCATTTGATTGAACGTCAGGCCTGACCAGCTGGTTCACGAAAGACTTGCGTGAAACCTCCCTCTCAGATGACCCAAAGGGTGGGATTAATTGGGGCCACTAATTGAGTAGCAGTAAGAGGAGGTTATGAACTGTAAAGTTCAAAACTTATTGAGGCAAGAATGTTCAATGGTCATTATCCTTTCATCAGGGAGCTAACCCTCCCCCATCATCCCCTTTCCCATTCCAATAATAATCCATGCATTTTTTTATGCTTATTCTTGTCTCCTATTCCCCTTCTCTCTCCATAATCCCCTCAACTTTCCTTCCTATCGACCCCTTTCTCTCACCTCACCCCCCCCTTTTAACCCACAAACCCTGTTCTATTAATATTCTCAATGCATCTACATAAACAGATGCCCGATTATGCGTTATCATTTGCAACCCTCAATAATTTCGTTTGCCGGTCAAACGACGGCATCAAATTGACATTGCTACCGAGCCAATTGCTCAAGTATCATGTGGATTCGAGCGTACCTAAGCACATGCAAAACATCAATGGAAAGGACCACACTACGTTTATTGAAGTTTTTCCACTGCACAGTTAAAAGTTGTATATTCAATACCAATCTCACATTCGCTCCTTTCTTGATTTCTTTCCTGACGAGTATATCTAACGCAATAGGAAAACATCTTGCACGGCCGAGCACAGGCTGTAACGAGCTAAAAATGAAATGTCCTTTGGTTGTCATGCAGCCCGTCTGCATCATCCTCATTCCTTCAGCGTACAACGTGCTCCTAAATCTGTGTCCCTTCCTCAACCCCGGTGGCTATCGAGTCAGGCCTGTTGCGTTGCAGCCTTAAAATAGCTTGATCCTCATTTTGCAGGTAACCTTATCTTTCTTGTGTTTGAATATATGTCAGCAGCGGTATCCTTTATGGCATTGTGTGTTAGCAAAGATTACACGTCATAGTTCAACAGAACAACCCTGCCAGGATGCTTGCTTTTTCTCTCGAAAGTAAGAAGACGCTTGATACAAGAGCGCGGATTAAACGAGTGTTCGTTTTTACCTCTATGTTCACTTATAAAAGCATTCCTCCATCGCATAAAGAAAAAGGCCATCTATTTATTTTGTATACATACAAATGGTAGGGTGCAGACAAAATCCTTCTTAACTATTCCTAAACTCCTTTCTTGTTATTTAATTTTTTTTCTCGATTTGGCACCCTCGCATGTACGTATTAAAGAGAAGACTCCAAATGGTACTTTCTGGATCATTTTTCTCATTGGTTTGTTGAACAGAGCTACTACCAACAGTTGTTACACATCATTTGCCCTTCCTGAATGCGGTAGTAACCATCCTGCAGAGTAGAGTCACAGATAGAGCAGCAGAAGTGTTTGCGATGCCAAACCTTTCCTTCCATCGCGATGGATTCCTTGCCAACGATGAGCTGAAATGAAAACAATTGAGGGATAGTGAGTAACATTAAACCGATAATCGAGTTCAAGAGGAAGAATCTGTGGCCTCATTCAAAAGGAGACGGGTCACCTCATCACATCCGGAGCATCTCGCAAAGTAGCAGTCAGAGTAGTGGCGGCCACAGAGTGGTCGTCCCTCATGCCAAAATAGGATGAGGTCCACCAATAACTCTTGGCAACAGGCGCAGACAAAGCAAGCGGGATGCCAAGCGGCTGTCTCTCCAAAATTGGCCACAAAAGCAGCGGGCACGTCGGCTGGCAGTGCACCACCACATTTTCTGCAGGTCTACACATGGAAAGGCAGAGGATCAACCAACATACAAATACAAAGCCCCCCCCCCCCAAAAAATCCTCATCTACATGCAGACCACTAACAATTCACAAATTTGCATACAAGACTAAATATTGCACCTTTTGCACTACACTCTGATTTTAAAAATGTTTTAATTTTCTCAGTGTCTGATCTGATGAACCATATTCTGTGTTATAGAGCGTTGGTTCTGCCGGAGCAGTTTCTAGGCCAGGGGTCATGCTGTGTGGTTTGCCTTCCCTCTCGCAGCAGTAGTTCGGGGAGAAATTTGTTATTTGGCCATGGTGCCAGTGATGACTCGCCTACTATTCACGAAGGACACCATGGGATTTTTAACCTCCACCAACTAATGCCGGCAGATTGGGCACCAGTTTGATGTCCATCTGAGGGATGGCACATACATTGATGAAACACCAGGATGACAGTTTATATCTGGGCTGAGCTTAAAACTCGAGCTAGACTGTGTACCTCTTGGCCAGGGGTTGCCAAATACAGGGTTACGACCCGAACTTGGGTCGCGAGGGCCTTCTGACAGGTCGCAGATGACTATGCGTCGCTTCATCTTACAGCGATATACCGTATTCAAATGTTGGCAGCTTGCCAACTTCTCATAAATCCCAGTTTTTGGTTCACGTCACAGGGGCGGCTTCACGTCACAAGCGTTTTCGCTGACAATTTTTATGGTAGGTACCGGTACCAAGTACAATTTGGGTTGCGACGCGAATGAGATTTCAAATTTTGTGTCGTGGACATAAAAAAAAAGTTTGGGAGCCTATGTTCTCGGCTAGGCTAACGCTCTTTCTCAATATTCTATATCAAATATCAAATAGTAATGCCTGTCCAGTGAAACATGCTCAAAATAACTGATCATTCTGAAAAACAAACAAAGGGATATTATCCTGGCTTATGATATTATCCTTTGTTAACACTCAACAATGCAGTCATGTGAACAAAGGCCTGTGAATGGCACCAACTTGGATATAGACCAAGCTCTATAGTATAGTGTACTCTGATACAAGTGACGTGATCAAAACGTAAATCGAGTTTTTACCTGACGTGTCCTCCTTGCCCTTTCATCAAATACAATGGTGTCCTTATAATACAACTGTTACATCTCTGGTTTCATTCATGGCCCAGGGCCTGAGGATGGATGCCAAATGTGAAAATCTGCCAATTACAAACATGGCCTCTGGCTTTGCACAGCCACTGACAAAACAGCAACCAATGTGGCCTTCAAGTCGTTCGTCTTCGGCTTCTGAACTGGTGTGGTGGAACTAGATTAAGGTTGGGTGAGACCAGAACTTTGCTTGCAGACTATCACATTATATCTCCAATCTCTTGCCGTTGAAACTAGACGTCTTCCACTGCACCCACATACTGAGAACGGGGATGCAGCTCTCAAGCCAGGATCAACAACTGGACGTGCTTCGGATCGATGAGATCAGACGCATTCCTGCTCTTTACAAATAAAACTTGGTGTTGATTTATGTCTCAGAGGTGAATGAAACTGTTTTTTGCGTTTCCTCGTGATTGTATAAAACTGCTTCTGACTTGTAAGAACACATGACTGCCTGACTTTAAATGCACTTCAAAGTTTATTTGCATGAGTCTCCTTTTCAGGATCTTTTCCAATTCTCTTAAGCTTTTGGCTTCTACACCACTTCTGATTAAGATTTGTTGACGAGAAATAAAGCCATCTTTCATCTTCAAATAAACTCGAGCTCAAACTGAAATGAATGGGAAAGCTTATTTGGCCAAGCTATATTTTCAGAGAAATGTTTTTCCACATTATTGATTCCACATGCAAATATGGCAAAAATTGAGGTCCCCACTGGGTGCATGATATACGCACTGATCCAAACACCACCTACCACGCCACCCCCCCCCCCGCCTCCCTGCCACCCCCAGCTCATTGCACAACATACACATTGGAACTTAGTCTCCATAATGACAGATTATCCCCCACAGTTAAAACTTAAGCCAAACAAAAAGTACTTGCTTCCAATAATACAGCAGGGTGATCGGTATGTTGGCAATTATCATCATAGTTTAATGGAGCTATGGCATACGTGTGTGTATGTACTGTATGTATGCATGCATGTATGTATCCAAAACTCCAGGGATTGGATTTTTTAATAAACAGATAATAGGTGTCAAAAACCATCCTTGATAATGTTGTGGAACATTGGCAAAGACCCTCACTATTTTTCACCTTTATTCGTTTTTAAATTTACAACCACTTGAGCGATTGACACAAAACTTTCAACATAGGAGTGGCTACTCATGGAGATTAAAAAAAAAACAACTAAAGTTGCACGAGTTGGATGGAAAATGTGGCCAGCATTAATGAAATTTAAAAAAATCTTCTGTAGACATAAGTTGTAGGGTGTTTGACACATCAGGAATAAACGGCCTCGGCCGAGCGAATTAAAATGAGGACACAACTTTTTTTTTGTGGAAACTTAAGCTAGAATTCAATTGTAAAGATATATGTGTACACAGAATAATTTCATTTGAAACTTAGGAAATGAAAAAGAGACACTCACGAATGAAGAAAGGATGTCATATTGATACTTGTACTTGTCAGTTGACAGTGAGGTTCCAAATGGAGATTACAAGCATTGGATATACATTGCTGTCACTGTTTATCTTGTGTAAAGGAATGATTATTCTGAACCTGACTTTCCATGAATAAATCAAACTTGAGAAGAACAGTGCGGTATTTAATCGTCTTCACTGCCCGTCATAGACGGGCACTTTGGCAAGTACAGTATTTAAAATAAATAAAACTATTACAAGACTATTCTTCACTCCTGTAACCAGGCAGGCTGCAACAATAGCCCTCTGTTGATGTCAAGAAAATAGATAAATGAATTATCTACCTGGAACCTATCTTTTAATGCAGGAAAGCATATCACTACTTAATGAGTGCAGGTTGGCTAATTGCTCAATCTATGTGTTCATCACTCAAATTGCATGATTTGTAACCCTTCAGGAAGAGGTTACAATCTAAAGGAGCTCCGGGGCTTCAGTTGGCTAGGTGTTGAGCAGGTAATATCTCCAGCCTGACCTTCAAAGCTTGCCACCACCTTGGAATTCTCTGCAGCCCTCTCTCTCCCCACCCCCTCCCCTCTCATGAGTCGATGGATCCAAGGCCATCCATATCATCGGCATCTCATGACCTGAGGCTGAGTCTCAGGGTCTGCTTCTCACTTATCAAAGGCAGGTTGATGACCTTCTAGTCTTTTGGTTTCTCTTCTGGGTTTAATTCCCCCACCTCTCACCTCTCTATACAACTGCTATCTCACCTCTCTATACAACTGCTATCCCCCCATTAATTCACACACATTATAGCATACACCCTTAACTTGTGACCTGCACAAAGTCTATGATTCATGTTCACCTTCATTCTTTCTTCTCTTTCTTATTTCACTTGTGGGCATTGGTTTCTTCTACTCTGTTGTCTCATGCTCTTCCCTCCAGGCCTTACAAGTATACGGCCCACCTCATCCTCATGTTTTTTTCCCATTTCTACACATGTGGAGACCCTGTCCACCTTTCAACTGCAACTTCTCTCCATTTGCTGTGGTCGTGGTGTGTTTGTGCATTCTTAAGTCTCGCCGTTTTTCCCTTCACCCCACTTTTTCTGTTGATCCGTCACCCTTTGTTCAGCTTTTTCATGAGTTTTGACACCTGCAAATATTTCTTTTCAAAAAAAATAAAAAAACGTAGACATTCTTTACGAGACTCTGTCGGCATGTTCACATACTACTCCCTTTTTTGGTTAATCACGCTATTGGCAAACCATATGTACGAACTACAGATTATCCCACAGATTAGGCAGCAAGATAGGTTTTGTTGCACTTGGAACTGTGGATTTAAAAGTGCGAATGAATCCATTTGAACTTTCATTTTGCTTTGAAAAACTGTTATCACTTTGCACAAATGATGGATTTGATTCTTTCGCCACCATTTTGTTTTTTGGCTGTCCGTCCGTGCCCGCGTATCAAATTTATGTTACCATGATAACTAGTGAACCGCTCAGGAGATTTTGACCAAACTCGATATAAGCAAGTAGTATGATGCAGATATGAACGGATTAAATTTTGGGGTCAAAAGGTCAAAGGTCATGTGCCCTTTTGAAAATCATTTTGTAGATCACAAGTCAAGTGAGAAGCATCTGATGTTTTCAAACAAAGATTTTCAATCAATGGTCATGTGACCTTTAACTGAAAATCCTTGTTCCCATAACTTCATCATGAACCACAAAAGGGCTTTCAACCAAACTTGGCGCAAGTATGGACTGCAATACGAAGATGAACGAATTCAATTTTGGGTTCAACAGGCCAAAAGTCATGCGCCCTTTTGAAAATCATTTTGTAGATATTGAGTTCGAAGCATCTGCTGTTTTCCCTCTCATTTTACCTTTAATCGAGATCAAACGTAACATTGGGAGGACATATAACATGAGCGGAGGCACATTCGGACACGTTTGCATCGAATTCTATTTACTAGTTTTTCTAAACAGAAGTGAGGCTCGTATCATGTTTGATGCCTAGTTTTATGCTACAAATTTTCTCTACATGCACAAACACATTTTTTTAGGCTGATACTTTACAATATCTGAATATGTACATTGGCAAAAATATATTTTGTTTTTAGAATAGGTTTCTTGAGACAAGGAAAACATGAACATTTTTCGAAGTGCCAGAAAAATGTTCTCGTGCTTTTCTTATTTTGAAGAAAATTATTTCTTGGCAACGTATAATTTGCAATCCTGCAGTTTTACTTAATATACACCAAAATGCATGATCGAATCAAAATGCATGAATTGATTTTTTTTGATATAATGCTAATTTGCAAATTGTTTCGCAGAAAGAGAGCATTTTCAGATGAATGATCGAGTTTGCATTTTGTCCACCCGGTCTTGTATACTGTACATCAGTACTGTTGTGAGATAAATAAACTCATCTACTGGCATCTGAGGGGTTTTTTTGCTTCAATTTACAATATCAACACACTTGTACTCGAGGGGAGAACTATCGATTTGCAATCAGTCAAAGGGGATGAGAACAGCATCTTGTCCAACTGAAACTGCCCATTAGGTCGGTAGGAAGTGGTGAGACACGCTGTAAACTCCTTCCCGATCAATATATGTGTCATTGTGTTTCCATTGTCAATGTCATGTTTCCTTGGATCGGTGGAGATATGGCACACGTTATACTTTTATTTTTTTTTCTGTCTGCTTTTCCATTCCTTGTCCAACCCATAGACAACTGAATGCCATTTGTAATGGAATATTTATAATGTTTAGACATAAAAATCTTGTGAACATCACAAATGCATTGCACCTCTACATGCTTTATATAGTGTGTACCAGCTTCCAATGGATTGTGTTGGTCCAAAGCATTCCGCGAATAGTTATTCACAAGGGCAGACACCACCGCCTGGCCGTGCTTGTGAGCATTTTTTTTTCCCTAGGCACAGGAAAAGGAAACTTGTCTTTCCAGATGGAGCCAAAGTACTTGTCTGGTTTTCAAATTGCCTGAGCAATCTCAAATGAATTGTTAATGCCACTCTGGGGTCTCACACACACACACACACACACACACACACACACACACACACACACACACACACACACACACACACACACACACACACACACACACACACACACACACACACACACACACACACACACACACACACACACACACACACACAATTAATTGATTGAACAGTATTTGCTGTTCCTACAATAAAATATAATAATATAATATATAGGATTGCTGCAAAAGATGTTAATTTCACGACATCCTATATTAAACTTTACTTGAATTGTAAACCTCAAAACATAGTTCCCTTACCTCAAGTAAAGGCCTTGTCACACCTTGACGTTTTAGCCAGCGTATGAAAAATTTGCCGAATACGCTGGCACACGTCGAATACGTTATGGGTAAGTTTTGTATACGTTAATAGCACGCTGAAGCACGCTGGCATATGTCGTAGTACACCGAGTATGTCGACAAATTTTCAGCATGTTGAAAATTTTTCGACGTATGCCAGCGTATGACACGCGTTCCGTATACACTGGCCATAAGTTGTAGGTACGTTACGAGATCGTTGACACACGTCGACACATGTTACTTGTAAGTTACTCATAATTCGAAACATGTCGAGGTAATGTTTAGCGTCAGTGTTCCAGACTCCCTGGTTTTTTTTTGTCTTCTTCTTCTTCTTCTTCTTCTTCTTCTTCTTCTTCTTCTTCTTCTTCTTCTTCTTCTTCTTCTTCTTATTCCTTCGATTTGTAGTGCGGTTATGATTTAAATCGTTGAGCGGCAGCCTATTAATTATATTATAACCGCACTAGAAATCGAAGTGTCAACATCACCGTCATGCCAAAGAAAAAAAACCACCATGGAGTCTGGAACACTGACGATAAACATTCCCTCGAGGTGTTTCGACTTATGAGTAACTTACAAGTAACATGTGTCAACGATCGCGTAACTTGCCTACAACTTATGGCCAGTGTATGCGGAACGTGTGAGTCATACGCTGGCATACGTCGAAAAATTTCAAGCATGTTAAAATTTGTCGACGAGCTCGGCGTACTACGACGTATGCCAGCGTACTACGACGTATGCCAGCGTGCTCTTAACGTATACAAAACTTACCCATAACGTATTCGACATGTGCCATCATTTTAGACAAATTTTTCATACGTCGGCATATGCTGGCTAAATCGTCAAGGTGTGACAGCGCCTTTAGAACCTTAACCAGTAAGCAACTGTGATTGATTTCCCGACTGCACGGATCATCAGTTGGACACTGTGTGTGTATAAACATGCACAAACAAACACACACACACGTTTTACCCCCTCATTGTAATACATGCAAATCAATGTGAAAAAGTATTTTTCAAAAACTAAAAACAGACCATAGATAAAAATAAAAAGGTAGAATTATATGTGCTCCAGTATTATGAAACAGTTTGTCATTGTGAGTGTTTTTACCCATTTGTCTGATGTCTGCGTCTGTCACCAGGATATCTCAAAACGTTATTTACGGATTCTGATGAAACTTGGTGGACAGGTGGGGTGTGTGAAAAGTATTGATTCAAATTTGGAGAAGATCCGAAGAACGAGAATTTTTAGTGATGCTTCACCATTGAGAGATGGGGTTAAAAACGACGTAGAAGCACGATATTTCAAAACGTTACAGACGGATGACGACGAAACTTGGTAGACAGGTTTGGTGTGTGAAAAGAATAGATTTGATTTTGGTGAGGATGCGGATCCAGATACCAGATTAAAAAAATATTTTAAGCGATTCTTCACCAGTGAAAGATTGGAGCGAAAAACTATTTATAGCATAATATTTTAAACAAAAGTTTTGGACGAGCTATGACAAAACTAGGTGGACGAGTTGGTTCGGTGACAAGAACAAGCGGATTAGATTTTGGTTCAGGTCTGGATCCAGATCCGGCCTATCAGTGGGATAGAAAAACGTAGTGTTCATCATGGTGGAGGTACAGTGCAGTGAAATTTCTTATAATGGCGATGTACTCAAGAAATTTGGATTTCCGAGATCAAAAGTTGAATATGATGCAAGAACACGGAAGGTCAGCTATTATTTATTGGTATTTCTATACATATATGTTTTACCATTATAGAATAACAGCACTTTTTATGTTCAGTCCCCCTCCCCCCATTTAGGTAATAAGCATTGGAACAAATGACTGACAGGTGTTTCTTGTTGTGTTGATTGTTCACATGTAAAATAGCTGTGAATGTCTCATCTTGATTTTCGTTTTTGCCTTTGGAGTCTACATTTGGAGTCTGTTGGCAAAAACCAACATGGAAATCAGAGAACTGTCTATGAAAGAAAAGCAAGCAATTTGGAATCTGAAAGAACAGAAGAATTCAATTAGAACCACAACACAAACATTGGGCAGAAAAATACAACAATTTGGAATATCTTGAAAAATACAGAAATCACTTGTGTACTTGGCAATCGACAATGGCCAGGTCAGCCAAGGAAAACAACTGCATTTGATTACAGAAAAATAATCAAAGCTGTGAAGAAAACCCCGAGAACAAATGTCAGTGACATCACCAACAACCTCCGAAGCACTCGGGTGACAGCATCACAATTTAGCATTCGCAGAAGATTGACAGCAGAATTACAAAGGCTGCACCGCAAAATGCAAACCTCTCATCAGCACCAAATATAGAAGTGCAAGATTAGAATTTGTCATAAAGTACAGAGGTGAGCCAGTTTACTTCTGTGACAAAGTTATGGACAGGAGACACCAAGATAGACCTTTACCAAAGCAATGCAAAGGTGAAAGTGTGGAGAAAGGAAGGAACAGCATATGATCCAAAGATCCATACTACCTCATCTGTGAGGCATGGCCGAAGTAGTGTCATGGCTTGGGTTTGCATGACTACGTCTGCAACTGTCTCACTCATCTTTATTGATGACGTAACTAATGACGGCAGCAGCAGAATGAATTCAGAAGTATACAGAACCATTTTGTCTGCCTATGTGCACAAGAAAATGCCTCCAAACTCATTGGGCAGCACTTCACCATGCAGCAAGAAAATCACCCAAAACACACTGTCAACACAACCAAGGAGTTCATTGGGGGGAAAAGTGGAAGTTTTTAGACTGACCAAGTCAATCTCCTGATTTAAATCCAATGGAGCATGGATTTCACTTGCTGAAGAGGAGACTAAAGTCAGAAACCCCGAAAAACAAACAACTGAAAATGGCTGCAGTAAAGGCTTAGCAAAGCATCACAAACGAAGATCCCAAGAGTTTGGTGATGTCAATGGGTCACATGCTCGATGCAGTTACAGCATGCAAGGGAGATGCAACCAAATACTACTATTATACTACAGTACTTTAAATTTACTTTAGGTTAATCTTTTCCAATACTCATTCCTTAAAATGGAGTGACTGAGCATAAAAAGTGCTGTTATCCTACAATGGTGAAACATATATGCATAGAAACACCAAGACATGAAAGCTGACCTTCTGTACTCTTGCCTCATATTCATCTTTTGATCTCAAAATCGAAATTTCTTGAGTAAATAGCAATAATAATAACTTTGACTTCATTGTTCCAATCCTTATGGAGGGCACTGTATGCGCTCTACTCATGCCATTCTACTTTTTCAATGCATGACTGCACCAATTGAGCAAGTCCCCGCAAGCGATTGAAATCCTCACACATCTACTAGAGTCAAGTTGAGGTCCTCACAAGTATAGTTGTGCAAACATTGTATGATTCCTGTTACAGAGCACTGTTTGTTTTAAAAATGCTAACACACTGTTCTGTTCTGTTCTGTTCTTGCGTATGGCAGCTTGGCTACTGGATAACTTTCATTTCTTGGAAGCACAGCTGTGCCGCTGATGCTGTGCCTCTCCACCAAGTACACTGGTACTCTTTTTGCTGACCTTGGAAGGATGACAGGCTGAGTTTACCCCACCTGGTTAACTCGTTCAGCAGCCAATGGGGCTCAAACTCAGGACCCTACGATGTCAAGCCAGCCACCCTAACCAATAAGCTAACACCAGGTTTGTTATTACACTAAAAAAACGTCTATACTTTAAGCCTATTTACAAATCCACACTATCTGTGAAATCTGGCTGTATTGTTAAGTCTTTCCAGAACATTTGGGAAGGGAATGTCAAATACATTTTCTGATTTCTATCTGCAGCAGATTTGGCCAGTACACTGTCCAAATCCCCTTGGAGGTCCCGTTGAGCGTGTCAATCATGGCAATCTACTCGTGCATTCTTCCTTTATTGTGGATTGCATGCAATTTTTCATCCTGCGCACAGCATGAAAGACATTACTGCAACAGCAGCTGAGACGAGCATCGTAAGCAACACGAAAGTGGACACATTTGGGTACAGACCAAGATCTACCCCATGAAGAGCCCAGAATACTGACATTGGCAATTATTCATTTCCTTGTCATTTCATGATCTATCACTAGAGTTGACTTTTTCTGCAATTCCTGGACCTCTGAAGGAATAACTGCTGCAAATGAGTGCAACAAGTAAACATCCTGTCATGGTGTTAGTTTCTGGATATTGTCTGGCACCAAGTATTTGGGCAGCAAATAAACATTTTCAAGAACAGAGTTTAAACCACGGTTCACAGGCAAGACGATTCGAAGAATGGTTCGCACAGGGCCTTTTCCCAGAAAAATTCCCCAATACCTAGAATGTTGGATCGATGTGTGATTGCAAAGGTGTCCGAAGGCGTTTTGGCCGCAATAGCAAATTTTCCAGCAAAGCTTGAAAATGGAAATGCTATTTCCTAAACGGTTCCCATTATATATCAGTGGTTCAGTGAAGCTCTGGACAACATCCGGATTTGGATATTGAGCCTGACAGTAGACAGACGACCTGAGGATGGATTTCCCGAATCCTGCCCGGGCACCCTCGCGGTGCACTCATGTTGAGTGTGCTCTCATTACACTGGCTTAGGTTCGCAACAGATTCTTCTCATAGCTCTTAGTTAGGGTTATGTCATTTTAGAGCCGTTTATGGTCTGGTGAAATGGACCAACTTTTTAAATACGTCAACATTGCCCCTCTTATTACATTGATCAGCATCCTTAAAACAAAGGAATTCCTCACAAACAAGTATTTGGCGTTTCATCTCTGGACAAATCTTGCATATTTGGCAACTTGTTTGAGTCAAGGAATCTGTTGCTTCATCCGTCATCAAGCTACAGCACAGGCCACAATCGGTCCTTCAAAATGTATTGATCTGTCCGCCACAGAGTTCAGTAGGTTCATGCTGAGTCTGTGGAGACATATTTATGATTGCCTGGGAGCATTCCCAAAGCGGTGTTTCAGCACAGGGTCAATATCTGCACAGGAATCAAGTAGCTTGAAGATTTTACTCTCTTCCTTTCGTCCTCTCAATGGTACATTTTGCTTGCACAAACAATGATTACATCAAGCATGTTCATCATAATCTGCTGATTCTTTGCCGCAAGCATTGCAAAGGCAGATTAACAACTGCCTTTGTACATCTGCTTGTTTTGACTAGAAGATAGAAACAAGCTTATTGGCTCTGGCGACATGCTCCAAATATGTACTTAATTTCATGCGTCTCTTGTTCAGAGTCCCGAGACGTTTCCAATCTCATACTGGTTCACAAACAAAGGCTATAGTGTCACCATGGAAGAGATGACAAAAATAATGATGAACTCCATTCTTGATTACAGACTACCTCATCCATGGATAGTCCTTCAATGTGGTCAAATTTAATCTTCTCTTCACACCGGCAAGCGTGACAGTTGAAAAGGTGAAAATCCTTTTGTATCATCCATGTCTCACCGAGGAGACAGACGTTGCTGGTACGTTATCTCCTAAGACAGGGAACCAGCCACTATTATGGGGCTGGTAGGATGGCCTAGAGTTACATACACTCACCTCTAAGCTGTCGAGCCTGGGTTTGAATCCTGACCCAGCGATGAACTGTCACATCACAGTGTTTTATAGGCAGGGTGATTCATCAATGTGTGTACCATCACTCGGATGGACGTTAAATGGGCGTCCCATCTGCCAGCATTCGTTAATGGATGTTAACGATCTCACGGTGTCCTTCACGAAGAGTAGGCGAGTAAAAAAAAAAATTTTCTTCCCCAAAGCAATCCTTTTGAAGTGTCGCATAATATTCACATGGGCCCGGCCTAATTTGCTGTTTCGGTTACGGATTGTGATCCCCTGCCTTAAGCAAAACAAAGTAAACAAACTCAATTCACTGTAGTCATTAACATAAAACATCTGTTAAAATAAATAAACAAAATAGGAAGAACATCCTATTCATGTGGAAAGCTAATATTGGCCTAATGTTACAAACAGGAATCCCTGTTACCCAATAATCTGAGTATCTCAATTACCACATTACCCCAATGTTGAATTTCCAGGGTATGTGTTGTGGATTTCCTCCGATAAGGTGGTGGAGTCCAACAAGCCATGACGGTGAATGGTATGCTCACAAGTTGTGGAGGTTACCAAGGCTTGAGGGTTGCCACAACATCAGGACTATGGAAATTTTCCCACCGAGTGGGTTTTGGATTCTGACCCACAACAGTGAGGGCAATGCAACAAGGTTTTACCCACTCCAACACACAGCTGCTCCTTCTGACAAGGAGCCATCTATTTATTATGGTTCCCAGAGAGAGAGAGAGAGGCAATATAGGGGAACCCAAACGCTCAGATGACCTGCATGCTAATCTATCCCTTGATACTCTACAAAATATACAGTGTATGGTGTGTCTTTTTCCCGATTTGTGATTTATAAAGCAAGTAATTGTGTGATTAAAAGTCAAAATCTTCCTCTTCTTCATGCTTAACTGTGACGTCACACCCAGAAGACGACTGCCATATTTGTACCGTCTACAGGATACATCGTGGTACGATATAACTCGAACGGCAAATAATTTTCGATTTTCCACAAATGCACCGAGTCAATGCATCATTGGTGGTTGTAGTCATACAAACCGAGATGGTTTCATGCTCCACCGATGGCCGAAAGACCCCAAGTTTGCCGGAAATTGGACGAGGTTTGTCCTAAAATATCTGGGTGTGGATCGGGTCGACAAAATGTTCGCTTTTTTGATCAGAATATTTTACAGAGCACCGTTATGAAACAACAGAGATTGCGAGATCTTGTGGTTATCCACCGAGATTGAAAGAGAGGATGCCATCCCCACGATTAAACAGACAAAACAGCCGTTGCTCAAAACTGTAAGACCATCTCCACTCAGCTACCAGCACATGTACTTTCTCTTCCTCTTGCCATTGCCTGGCAGTTACCACAAGAGCACCTGAAAATGATCAATCAACACAAATTCCTGCAAGTGAAATGAACCACCATCTATTTATAGTGGAGAGAAAATACGTACTGTAAATCCTCAAATATCGTGGGTTTCGAACAATTACAGGCAACCTATTGTGTTCCGATTTCGTTATCGTGGGATTTCATTTCGACCAAACACGGCTCTTGGCCTGAGAAGAGTCATCGTTTGTGTCCCGCGCATGCAAGATCATCTCCAATCGAGCCTTGTGGTGTTTCTCGTGCACCATTTTTAATGGCACCCAAACATAAAGCGATGGATAAAGTTAGTTGTGCGAAAAGGTGAAGAAAGGTGATGATAGGTGAAAAGATCGAGTTGTTAGTGCGGCATCTATAAGGCTGCCATTACGGGATCAATGATTGTCGGTAGACCTTCCTCATTGTTCTCTTCCTCATTCCCAAATGTTCATTTTCCAACTCCGTATTCAAACCTCATTCCCAAACCCCCTCTCTCTCTCTCTCTCTCTGACACCCATACTCAAACCGCCATTCTCAAACCCTAATTTTCCGACACCCTGGACTCGACCCCCCTTTCTCATGCTTCATTCTCAAACCAAGTCACCTCACCAGTATTTCCACTAAATAAATCGCCACTTTAGCTTTGTAATGGTCATCATTCTCTGCTGTTCCAGGATCCCAGTCAAATCGGATCAAAAGAGGCGCTTCCTGAAGCGTGGTAACAAATCCGAAGGCTCCAAGGGCTGGTTTGAGAAATTCAAGAGAGGATTCAGCCTTCATGTAAAATTAGTTGGGGAAGCAGCATCGGCAGAGCATGACGCTGCGAAAAACTACCCACCGCAGCCCATGGAACTAATGCAGGTGAAGGAATTTATGCTGGATTAGGTTTTTAATGCTGATGAGACTAGATTATTCTGGAAGACGATGCCATCTCATACCTTCCTTTTCAAGCAGGAAAGATATGTTCCGTGGATCAAGGTAATGTGGTGAAACATGTCTTACCCTTCTCCAATGTGGAAATGCTGCAGCTGACTTCATTGTAAAGCTAATGCTGCTCTTCTGATCACTGAATCCCCCTTCCCCCTCCCCACATTTCAACAGCATCATCATCATCATGAGCTAAATCTTGTGTTTTGTATTTAGGGCGCAGTACAGTATGAGTACGTAATGTTCTTACCCTCACTCATCTCATTGTTTTGTAATAAAAATAAATAAATATAAATAAATAACTAAAAAAGGCAAAACTCGTGTTTTGTTTATTTTATACCGCATTTTCATGTTTATTTCAATGTTAACATGTACATATATATATATATATATATATATATATATATATATATATATATATATATATATATATATATATATCAATCATGTTTATTACAATTGAAATGGGTTTTATTCTGGCTTCCGTACACCTTACTCTATATTTTCTCAAAGCCCAGGCACCGAAACCCTCATTTCCCATTGGTCCTTTGTTTCCACAATCATGGTTTTCACCGTCACGGCATTTTCGATATTTGAGGTCTTATTGTATTTATATATGTATTGTCTACTCTCCTGAAAGTATTTGACCTCAGAAGCTGAAACTTTCAACCATCACACCTCCACAATCCCCACCACCACCCCACCACCACCCCACCACCACCCCACCACCACCCCACCCTCTCCTTCTCCCCCTCTCCTTCCCGGGGCGGGACATCTACACTGCACGACAGCACGGACATGACCACAGACACAAATGGCATCCCAGGAAAGTATGAAACAGGACGATCCCATAACCTACATGACACCTGGTCAGCCTGCGACGGTGAGAAAAAGCATTCGTTGCTCATGATGTCGGCAGTGTCAGAGTGTGCCTGGGCGGCATTGGCTGTCAGGCAATGACAGGTATTTATGCCAGAATAACATAACTAATTTATTAATTAATACCAAATCCCTTATAAACCATCAATTGAATGGTAAAACAAAACCTACCAATCTGTAGTGAACATGCGACTGGCGTTTCCATCTTCACCAACACCTCCATTGTCACCATCTTCATCCGAATCGCTCGCATAAGGATCAAAACGACATGGCTCCATAATTCCCCTAAAAGCGTTTCCATCACTAATTTTATCTCCAATATATTCTTCAAAATCCCACTGATCAATATCGACATACTGAGAGCCTTCAGAGTTGCTTACGACGGTGGAATCAGCATCGGAATCCGAGCTCGTAATACCATACATCGTCTCTCTATATAAGCCGCCATTTGGATCAAGGTGGGTTCTGAGTTTGACGTCACTGTGGAAAATCGAAAATCGACACATTAGGCCTTTTTGGAAAACTTCGGAAGTTTGTGATTGGAAAAAAAAATTCAATGTTTTTTTTTCCTTTTAAATTCGAAAGTGATGAATGGTTTTCCAAAAATTGTTTTTTTATATTTGGGTTCCCCTTTAAGCGTTTACTCCTGGTTTCTGTGTTGTCCTGCTTTTTGAAGAATATTTTCAATTTAATTCCCCCCCCCAACAATTTAAATACTTAATTCTTTCAATTTGCAATTATTAAAATTTTCAATTGTCAGTTATTTAATTTGCAATATATATATTTTTTATTTCCAATTGTTTAGTTTTTCCATTTTTTTTTTTTCATTATGAGGAAGAATTTTAAATTCTACCCATTGACTAATATTTTGACTTGGCTATGCAACCTCTAGTTATGCGTTTAAATAAAGTAGAATTTTTCAAACTCACTCCACTAAATTAGATCCATAAATGCCCCTTCCCCTCTGCCTTCACTCACAGCTCAAAAAATTTCCCCTTCTCCACTCTTCCACCCCCTTTATTTTCTCAGTCTACTCTTTCACTCTCCACTTATCCCCCACATAACAAACACACGGGCTCTTGAAGGAATCATATTCAACAAGCCAGAGAGCCCAGTATTTCAGCGAAGAATCCAAGTATTTTAGAGTATCCAAAGCTGTGTTAACGACATTAAAAGATCCACAGAATTAGAAAAAAAGTTTTTTTGATGTGATGATATTGACTTTAGTATTAAACAAAGAACTGAATGTGGTTTTTAATTCTAATTTTTTTTGAGGTGTTAAAGTTTTAAAACGCAATGCGGCGGGCACTGCCCCTAAAAATTCCAGAAAACTGCCACATCTTAACGTCATCTGTGTGATGTAATTGAAGGAACAATCATCTCAGCGCACAAAGGATAATGGCTGCACAACTTGCTTCAGACTTGTCAGAAAGTGAATTTGATAAATAATTTTCTGATAGAGACATGCATGAACCTGAGGTGGAAATTGGGGATGACATGGTGCATGAAATACCTGGCATTCACAACAAATCTGGATGACGTCGAGGAAAGACTCAGAAATAACAACTGGTTAAGTAGTAAATCTTTGAGCTAGAACATGATAAATATGTCAAAATACCACGAAACGACACATCTCACTGTAATTATTGTAGTAGCTACAACGGCACTGGATAGACCGCATACCTAAACCAGGCTGAACAGTTTATGTTTTGTATCCCAATAGGCCGGATATGGATTCAGACCTTCACCCAAAATCTAATCGGCTTGTTCTTGTCACCTAGCCAACTCATCCACCTAATTTTGTCATTACTCATCCACGATGGTTTGAGAGATCATGCTATGTATTGTTTTTGGCCCCATCTCTCAATGGTATGCCTGGTGTTGGCTTAATGGTTAGGGTGGCGGGCTTTGGATCCTAGGGTCCTGAGTTCAAATCCCGCTCAGCTGTTGAATTAATACCAGGTGGGGTTAACTCGGCCTGTCATCCTTCTGAAGTCAGCAAAATGAGTGCCAGCATTCTGGTATACTCTGTCGGAGTGGCGACCCATCCAGGATTGTGCTCAATAGCCAAGGAGACTGCTGAAGCAGCACCAACGCTCTGCACAGAGTATGGTCCAAATCTATCTATCTCTCTCTCTCTCTGGTGAGGAATAACTTGTGAAATTTGAACAAAAATTGTCGTATCCAGATGTACAATGCAATACTGGATGTATTGACACTTGTTCCATACTGGATGGGACTAATCCTCACAATGTACATGTACATGTAGTGAATGAGTGATGCACAACAGGTTAGTTAGCACAGATTTAACACAACTGTACAACCGAAGCAAGAGTACTGTACTTACATGTATAAATACACATTGATGCAGATACAATGAATGCGTTGAATACGTGCATTACTAAATACAGTACTTCTTGTATCTTTATATAAAAGGGTGAATGGAACAAAGTTGTCATTGATCGATTAATTAACATTACGTAACGGCACTGGAAACACTCTCTTCACATACCCCCTGTTACACTCCGTCAACGCTTGGACATACACCCCCACTCTCCATCCCCCAATGCATTCCAAAATTTTTGAATGGCCCATTTTCCACATTTTCCATTCCATTAAAATTATCTCTAATCATTGTGGGGATTGTGTCGGCTTTTAAATTGCTTGAATTTACTCATCCCAAACTGGGAATACAGACTGGAGTCGTACGAATGATCTTCAAAATGGGTGCTGCAAATGATGCTTGAAGCAGTTGGTCCATGCCACTCCCCCCCCCCCTCCAATGGGTTTTACTTTGGCTGTCCATATTTTCCTTGCGTCTTGATCTTTTGAGAAAACATGCACTCACTCACACCATCTTTGGTTGTATTGCTACAACCAGCAACAATACATCTTGCTGGTATTCTCAGTAGTTTTTCAGAGCATATGCAGGCCGCATGTAAACATAAATTTCACAGCAAAAGTATCCTTGAGATGATGTGGTCGGTCATGTGATATGTGACGTAATCGCATCACCCTTTTTTGGGGGGTCTGGGCCAATCGAGCATACAATCCATTCCATCCATCCATTGGAACCATACTCTGTACAGAGCGCCAGTGCTGCCGAAGTGGTTTCCTTGGCTATTGGGCACAATCCTGGAAGAGTCGCCACTCCGACACATGATACTCAAATGACTCGATCATCCCCAGCAAGCTGGTACTCATTTTGCCGATCTCGGAAGGATGGCAGGTTGAGTCAGCCCCAGCCCCATCACTAGGGGGTGGCCATTTTGGGGCAATGCCCCGCATGGCGCATCTGTTGCCCCCCTACTTGTACGCCACCCATTTATGCCCTGTTGCACCCTGTGAACAACTTAGTGTTTAACGATGAGCACCCACTGTGAACTTGCTGTTTAAGAGTTCACCTGTGTGAACTAAAACCTTTATTCCAGATATTCAATGTGGTGAATAATGCGGCCTTCTTGGATAAACTGTTCTTTAATAATATCCTTCTTTGAATAACAGTCAAGAGATAAGTGTGCGCTTGCCAGCGAATCTCCAAAAGCAATTGGCAAGACAATACAGTCCAAGCCCACAAGATAAAAGATAATAACGCAAGCACCAACGCCAGCAGCCAAGACGACAGACAGCCGCAAGACCTCGTGTCGAATGTCGATGCTGTGGGTGGTTATATATATATATATATATATATATATATATATATATATATATATATATATATATATATATATATATATATATATATATATATATATATATATATATATATATATATATATATATATATATATATATATACACACACACCGTGGTTCATTTAGTTTTAAGGAATAGCCAATCAGCGTCTTCGATATGGAGGCCCTACTAAGCAGGTTACCTGATTGGTTGTAAGTTAGGTATAAATGTAACATAGTCATAATATGATAATATGAATAAGGAAAAGACATAAATTTACAAAATTAAAGATGAAGTGTACCACGTGACCTTCTCCATCTTACAAAAGTAATTTTCTTATAAAAATTAAAAATGTGTGTTTGCAATCGTGCTTACATTTGAAATTATGCAGATAAAACCTGTTTTTGGTGCATGCATCATTTAATAAATAAAACCGTCAACCGTCAAATGTCGCGAGTCGTGAGATTAGTGACATGAGTCACGAGGGACGAGTCACGGAGAGCGCCAGCTAGCAGCAGTAGAAAAAGACATGGATATACGAAAATGGCTAAGAAAAGGAAAAAGGTTGCGGTTGTGGTTGTGGTTGTGGTCAGCTGCTTTGTACTTCTGATGTTTAAGTTAAATGTTGTGTTTGGTGCTTTGCATATCCCATATCTAGTGCTTTGTGCATAACCTTACCTCTGTGTAATTGACTGCTTTAAATGCGGACTTTGTGGTATCTTCAGGCTGGTCGTATTTGCTGTTGATAGTTTAACGTGATGATCGCACATCATAGCCAACTGTATGTTATTTGAAAGTGCACTGATTCTGGTGCCAACCTCCCCCGTTTAGTCATTGTATCTCTGATATATTAATTTTCTAATGCTAATTCTTGACAACACCTTGTATAAGTGCAGCTGAATTGGTGCCAATTGTCTAATCATTGAATGTGCCAGTTTGTTGCGGCTCTCCTTCATTCGAATAATTTTAGGCCAAAAACATCGGAACATATTAAATCTAGCTGAGATCAATTTGGTTAGTATGCGACGGCAACCTCAGTATAGATGCGTCAATGCTGCATGAATACAATAGCATACCGGGTTATCAAAAATATTAAATATTATAATTGTGCCCCCCCCCATCCAGTTCATATGGCCCCCTTAATAATGAGCCCTGGCGACGGGCCTGGTCAGCCCCCTGGTGAAGTAATTCAGCAGGCAACGAGGCTTGAACTCAGGACCCTTGGATCCCAAGCCGCCACCCTAACCACTGAGCCAACACCAGGCTAATCGAGCAAACAAGGACACCAAAAAAAACCCCCAAAACACATTAAAATCTTCGTTTCAAGCTATTCATTCAAGAAAAAGACAATCGATTTTAGTGTTAAGTGAAGTAATATCTATTCATTAAACCAAACATGAACTTATGATCGTGTGGACCTTTAAGGTGAAGGTGGGAAAGATCCACACCATGTATCGACGGCAGCAGCATTTAGCAAAAACATCTTCAATTGCTTCACCTTAATCAGGATTGAGGCTGTTCACCAATCTCACTACTCATACTGGTTCTGACAATGAAGCAGCGCATTCCAATGTGCAATTTTATTTGACAATATCCAAGATGACCAAACAAAGCACAAGTTTTACAAGTGCTATTTAATGACCTTCAATAAGAGATTCCAGCAAAATGCCCCTGATGTTTAGTGGTAGCTTTTTCCTCAACTCTATTTTCAATTTCCCGGGATCCACAATTAACCGGAAACTCAACTCGGGCAGACGCACAGACACCACGACTCCAAGAAGAGAATAAAAGCCAAAGGCAGTCCAAAATGAGAGGTTCACCTTTGAGACTTAATTATTTATAATGCTCAAGTCAAGTGTGGGGTGGAATGCTCATGACCAGTTTAAATAGGACCAGCTGGAGCAACACTCATAAAAGCTGGATTCCAGCCAGAACCGAGCTGCCAGCTTCGTCTGAAGTTGCCAGCATCTAACACACACTCTCACATTCTCTCTTTGTCTCTGTCTCCCTCTCCAAAGTTCTGTAGATTTTAGACCTTTTCTATCTTTGCTTTCTTAGCACTTTTGCATTCATGGTTCCATGGCTTTAGGTCAGGGACATGTTCAACCCACCCCAAAGTTTCAAATGAACCTTTTTTTCACTGGCTGCCAAAGCTAGTAAGGCAGAAACGACACACTCATGCACTGGTGTTGATACAAACTTGTGAAAATCCCTTTGACAATTGGAACAATCCCCCTTTTGGGTGCTGGTAGGTCCATGGGTAGTGCCCGATAGAGATCTCACTGGCATCGTGTTGCTTCAGGAAACATTGACAAAATGTGCTGCAGCAGCTAACGTCTGCTGCTCCGATAGATGGTGCATACCATCACAGAATATATTGATCGACAAATCCATCAATTGCACGTTTGCAATTTGCATTTGAAAACAGTCGATACAAATATAATGCATTGTAGAAGCAAATCTTGGCCTTTGAGAATAAGTCTGCCATGACTGCAAGCCTCTTTGTGACAAATTTGCACAAGTGCTGCATTTTTGGTATATTGATCATTGGGACACGATGCTGTCACTTCCATCTCGGTGGTGCCCCTCTCTGCTCTGGGCCAAATTAGGACAGGAGAGTTTAATTTCATTTGGTCAGGATGCTGGTGATAACTTTCCTACTGTTCACAAAAGACACCGTGGGATCTTTAACGTCCACAAACTAATGCCAGCAGATGAGACACCTCGCTTCATGTCCATCTGAAGCATTGGGTACACATTGATGAAACACCAATCTGAGAGTCTATAGTGGTGTCCGGAATTGAACCCAGATGAGATGGACAATGGCAAGTGCACCATCCTGGCAGACGCCTTGTTGTCTCATGACATCTACAAACGTATTCATTCCCGATTCAGCTGCTTTGCACATTAACAGGATAGTTAGTGTACCTGCGGATGAGTAGAAAACGACTTTTCAAATGGTAATTACAACTTTCTTGCACTTACCTCTCTCAAGGTTACACTCCTCGGCAGCATTCCTTGAATAACAGGAATAATTCCCCCCTTTTAACACTGAGGGTTGTACGTCCAGGTGATACCCATATGGTCCGTTGTTTGTGCCCATCTGACGGACGGTCAGTCAGCCATTTCATTCATTTAGACTTAGAGTTTTTGAAATTGGCATGTTTGGATCTCTCAAAATCATTAAGAAAATATATATCTGCCATTGTTTCCTGGGTAAATTCCAGCAGACATCTTCGTGGTGTCGTGCGAGAAACCATCAAATGGGACCAATCGATGAGGAATTGCCTTTTTATGTGTTCTAAAGATGAAAATTATCAACAAAATTACTTTGATGCGATTAGATTTTTAATATCTGTGATTATATTTGACAAATATAATTTTGTGCCGTCTGAACTTCGAATCGGTGTATATTTGTTGCCTCAACATGGTACTGTCAACCAAAAAATTGAATCGAAATCAAGGAAAACATTTATATATGGGATTTAAAAGGAAAAAAAGAAACCAAAACAGAAAACAACCCCACAAGCTCGTACTTGTTGCTGTTTTGCTGCATCGTGTCCAACGACTGCCCCTTGACATTCCGAGCTCCCGAGGCGGACATTTGCGAATGACAGGGCGTCGATGCAGCGCTGCGCATGTTCCTCCAGTCCCCATCGATCATCAACCGACAGGTCGTGACACCGCCATGGTTCAAAATCATGCTCTGGGAGTTGGTGTGCGAGCTGTTTGCGGCGATAGGCCTCACCAGCTGTCCCTGCAATGGGCCGCCAATGTTCAGGCAGCAAGTTCAGGAACTGCACAGCCTGCATCAAAAAGTGTGATCGGCACATTAATAATAGAAAAATTATCACTTTCAAACAGTTACTCAGAGCTGTAGGGAATATTCGATAAGATATATGAGATCTCAATGCAACAAAGTTACATCATACACACAGACGTGCGGCAATTATTGCTTTCATCTTCTTTGCATAAATAAAAGGACGGTGTCTGTCCGTGGGTCTCTTTCCATTTCCTATCTCCTCTGTCACCGTTTCACACACACTCACCAAACTTTGATTGTCGGTATAGTTAACAATGTTTTTACAGAATCTAAATTTAGTCTGCAGACAGAAATATCAACGATTTGAATTCTCAACCTCTGGATACCATGGAACTCTGATGTCGCTGTCAAAGTATTGGTAAAAGCCAGGCTAGCTCATTAACAACCTTCAGAAAGGTTAATCTATTATACTTACCCTACTTGGTCTGGCCTACATCAATCAGATGCCAGTTTACTTTTTGCTTGTCCAGTGAAAATTTCCCTGTAGGTAACTTGGGATAGGCATCAAAATATGGCAAAATTCCCCGAAAGGAAAGTTCTTCCAGTAAAAGTAGCTTTCACGGCAACCAAACTGCAAGTTTCGTAAATATTTAAATAACCTGTACAACTATTAGAAAAATAGACAGATCACCATGGGACAACTCACCATCTCATGTCCTACACCGGGTGGTGCCCACTCGTATGTAACTGCACTGAAAGTCGGATCTTTGCGTGCTGCCATCATTTTGGTGACGATGACTCGGTTTCGCTTGTAGATCCGTTGCTGTGTTTTTCCAGCCGGTTCGCCGCCGCGAACACTGGCTGTCAGGTGAACGTGTTTGGAATTTGCGAGAAGGCGCCCGAGTCGTAGGTCATCCTCCATGTCCTGTGGCACGGCGTGCTCCAATCGACTGCATCCACAGTTGCCGCAGCATTTCCTGCAGGTAAAGATGATGGAACGATAGCATTTGCCAAAAAACAGTACACCAAAGGAGCATCATATACATTGATAACCCCTTTTAGCGACATTTCTCTTGCAGTTAAGAAACTTGAAAAGAGGGTGGCCCAAAAACGCAAGGCTATAGAAACTGATGGTATAAAACTGGTTGGAGCTGGGAAGCACGAACTCAAAAATGAAAGGATGCTCAATTATTATAGCCATCAATCAGGCAAGTCTTGTGTCTGACATTTGACCCTCTCCCTGTTGGGAGGATACTTGCACCATGCATATTATGCCTGCACAATCCCAGATGAAAACCATGCAATGGTCAAAACGTTGGTCTTGATCTTTGTCTCATAGGTAGATATACAAGTTTGTGGCTCCTTCATTTAGAAAAAAACAAAAACCAACCAATGGTTTCTATTTTTAGGGCAATTCAAGTTGGAATAATTGTCACATATTTTTCTTGTTTTTGAGGCAGCAAATACTCTAGGGGACGCCAAGCCATGATGTTCCTGGTCACCTCCACGGGTGCTCCGAGAATCCCATGCACCTCTCCTGGCAGAGCAAGCACGGCTCGGCTGCAGCCCCGACCCCAGGGTCCTGTAATCGTACAAGAGAGGAGCCACAGTGACATGTCAAAGATTTGTTACACAGCAACGTGTCTCATTTAAATTAATTGTACGCAAGGGATGTACATTTACTCGTCATGATAAAAGGGAGATCGGAGTCAAGAAACCACCAGCCAAACGCGTGGGTCACAATAGGGGAATAAACAACACTTAATTACAGGAAACTAGCCTAGTTGTTCCGACTGACAACGGGCATGATGGGATATAAAAAAAAATGTGCACACAAAATATATTTTTTTAATTACAAATACAAGACAAAAAAAAAACATGCCAGCATTAATTATTTTTTTGAAACGAACCCTAAATGTTTTGCAAGATCCATTTTCTGTTTACATTGATGCTCATGGATGAGCTTGTACATAGTCATCCGCAAGACAAGGAGAGTAGATGTCAACATACTTCAACATTGATGACAAGGGGCTTGCATGGTGACCTTGAGGTACGCACACTCACCTCAAAAGCTGTCGAACCAGGGTTCGAATCCCGGCCCAGCTAAAAACTATCATCCCGCTGTTTCACAAGCAGGGCGATTCATCAATGTATGTGCCGTCCGTTGGATGGACGTTAAATTAGACATCCCATCTATTGGCATTAGTCAGCGGACCTCAAAGATGCCACGGTGTCGTCCACGAAGAGTCGGCACGCCATCATCTTCACCATGGCCAAATTACAAATTCCTGCCCCAACTACTTCACTGAACGTCAGGCCTGGCCAGCCGGTTCATGAAAGACTTGGCAAAGCTCCCCCCCCCCGCCAAACTCGCGAGAACATGGTAATTGTGACTGCTGAGGAAGAGAGAGAGAGTAACATCGATACCAAGGATATCATTAGGAGATGTCAATGTACTGTGACATTTATTACAAGGTTCAGGAAGCAATATTAAGACAATTTGTTGTCTATTTTTTTTTTCCGCTGACAGTTCGTCCTGATAAGGACCGATTTCTCATAGTTTGTGATAAAACGAGGCGTCGAGAGACGGGTTTAAATGAAGAAAGACACCTTGTGGTTCATTTAGACGAAAAGGTATAAATCCGTTATTGAAACATACCAGTGGTCATGGTGAAGAGGTCAAGGAATAAACCCCAACTCACTGCTTTTCCGTGCGAGGGAGCCTCCACGCGATCCTCCTCTCTCGCTCCGCATTCCCGCGCGTTTTTGCGCATTTCGTTCAATGTAAAACAGCGCGGGACGAAGGTCAACAAATCGGAGCTCGTACACCCAAACAGGAGATCCCTCGAGCCGGTATGGAAGTCTCGGGTTCACAAGCAATGCATTGTTGTTATTGCAGCAGCACTGGTTTGTTTACTGCTCCACGCCCAAGCCGAGCCATCCCCCGTGCGGCTCGGAGTCGCATCCCTCTGTACATGCCCCCACTTTCACATGCTCATGTTGGCGGTGAGTCGCGCACAGGGGGATCCCGCCGCAGCCAATCACAGGCCGAGTGGGCGTGTCCGTAATCCAAGCGTGAACGCAAAGAGTTGAGGAAAGAAAACTTTTTTAAGCCGGCCATCTTAAAGCCTCGTACACACGATCGTTCACAACTGATAAACTGAAAATTTACAACTGGATCCGTATGAGATATAATGTAGAGATGAAACCATAAAACTTTTAAAAAAGAATTTTTTTTTTTTTAAAATCAAAAACAGCACAACCAACCAACGAATGACTCGAACATATTGGGGACATTGTTTCATAATTGTTGAAGATCACTGAACGAATGCTTGGCTAAAGGTATCCAACGCGTTCCGATGTTTTTGGGAAAATTAAAATCTCATTCTAACCCTACACGTGCAATTAATTACAGGTTGCTAAAGTTTACTCCACTACGAATAATGTCCGTGTTGCATAAGTTGCATGAAAAACTTTTCACCAAACATAATTATTTTCAGGGCCGTGCATTTATTATGTACGCAACTATTGTGAGACGTTTTTTACCGACTCC
Organism: Eptatretus burgeri; assembly: GCF_056783735.1. Classification (NCBI taxonomy): domain Eukaryota; kingdom Metazoa; phylum Chordata; class Myxini; order Myxiniformes; family Myxinidae; genus Eptatretus; species Eptatretus burgeri. The sequence goes on along the minus strand of NC_140973.1, from coordinate 50,088,437 downwards.
CCGACCAGTATGCTCCATCCACCTCTCCCCTCTCAACCCCTTATGTAATTTTTTTTTTTTTTTTTGTATACCTTGGTCGAGGCTCGTATGAGAGCTAACACAACTCACAGCAAGGAGGCATGAGACAAGAGGGGCGGGAGTGGAAGGGACAAAACAGTGGGGAACAGACACATTAGGTGAACTGTGGAAGGGAGAGGGATGGGGATGGGACGGGGAACATGGCGAAGAGAAGATGGACATTTCAGGGACTTTCAGGAAGGAAAGCAGGAGAAATGAAGGAAGTGGGCTTGGGTGGATTATCGGGGGTAGAAAAGATCGAGGATTTGGATGGGGGAAGATAAGAGGTGGTGGTGAACAGCTGTTTTGAAAGCCTGGAGGGAAGAATGGGAAAGAATAGAGTGAGGAAGTTTATTCCAAAGGCGGGAAAAAGAGAAATGAAAGAGTGAAGATGAGCAGTGATTCGTGATTTTGGTAGTTTTACCAGAAGGGGGTTGTTGGCGGACCTTGAGCGCCCTGTGGAAATGTGGTGGGGACAAATCGCAGAGAGAGCAGGGGGGCAAGGCTGGAGAGGAGTCGGTAGAAGACAGAAAGACCACCGACCAACCTGCGGTGATTGAGTGAGAGGCCCAAAGACTCAGCTTCATTGCGGGAGATGCCGATGATCTTAAATGCCCTGGTTTCGACAGCGTGAAGCCGAGAAAGGTGGGAGGCAGGAGCACCAGCACAGAGGGGAGAGCAGTACTCCATCAGGCTACGGACAAAAGCTTTGTAAGTGGTCAGGAGCTCAAGAGGGCCGAGGAAGGACTTAGCACGACGGAGGATTCCCAGTCGGCGACTGGCTTTTGAGGCGAGGTTGGAAATGTGACTTTCCCAGGAAAGGTCATGGCAGATAGTGAGACCTAGAAGCTTGAAAGAAAAGACTTCTTCCACAGGATTGTTGAGAAAGTGGATGGGGGGGTTTTGTAAACGGTCCTTTCGAAGAGACATAGTGAGAGTGTGAGATTTGTCTGGATTGAAAGACATGTTCCACGTGTAGGACCAGTTTGTGATTTTATCCAGATCTGCAGTGAGTGAAGAAGCTGCTGCTTGCCGGTCTGAGGGATGACAGATGGTACGGCAGAGGGTGGAGTCGTCGGCAAAGAGAAATAGAGGATTTTCCAGAGAGTCCGAGAGATCATTGATGAAAACCAGAAAAAGAACAGGGCCCAGAATGCTACCTTGAGGAACTCCAGCCTGCACAGGAAGAGGGGATGAAAGAACTCCATTTAGGGCCACACGTTGACTGCGACAGGAGAGGAAGTCTGCGAGCCATGAGTGGAGATGGCCTTGAATACCATGGGAAGAGAGTTTGGTGAGTAGGGCAGGGTGCCAGACTGTGTCAAAAGCACGTGATATGTCCAGGGATACGGCTCGGATTTCCTGTCTGGCATTGAGGACCTCCATCCATTGATGGGAGAGCAGAAGCAGCATATCCAGGGTAGAGTGACCTGGTCTGAAACCAAATTGATGATTGGAAATCAAGCCATTGGAGAAGAGGATGGATTTCATATCTGAGGCGATGATGGATTCCATCACCTTGCTGATGATTGTGAGAAGGCTGATTGGTCTGTAGTTATAGGGATCTGTTTTTGCACCTTTTTTATGCAGGGCAGTGATGTTAGCAGATTTCCAAGCAGATGGCAGATGACCTTGGGCAAATGAGAGGGTGAATAGAACAGAGAGAGTGTGAGCAAGAGCAGAAGAGCAGGCTTTGAGGACACGTGGGCTGATGCCGTCTGGACCGGTTGCAGAATCTGACTCGAGGTTTGAAAGCAAGCTCTCCACCTTGTCAGGAGAAAAGGATACAGAGTCCAGGGACAGTTGGGTGCGACTGGGTAAAGTGGGTAGAGATAGTGATGGGTTTAGGACACAAAATTTCCAAACTTCTTTCCCTTCACTCCCCCAATCCTACATTCCCAACTTTCTCTCTGATATTCCTCCCTTCAATTCCCAATATTGTGTGCAGTTTTTGTCACCACAACTTAGGAAGGAGATAGATGCCATAGAGATGGTTCAGTGCAGGGCTACAAGATTGATTCCGGGCCGAGCCAGACTTAGCTCTGAGGAGCGGCTGAAGGAGACAGGGCTTTATTCACGACAAAGGAGGCGGTTACGAGGAGATATGACAGAGATGTTTAAGATACTTAAAGGTCGAGATATAATGAGTGCAGATGAATTGTTCAACAGAGTAGACAGTGATATGACCAGGGGCCCGAGCCTGAGAGTCAAGGCGAGGAGAGTTAAGATGGTAGTAAGGCAGGGGTCGTTTACTCAGTGAGTAGTTAATGCATGGAATGGTCTCCCTGGAGAGGTTGTGGTAGCAGAAACAGTAGATAAGATAAGTCACCAACTTCTATCTTCTCATCCAAACTCTCTCTTCCTCATATGTGGCGACTTCAATTGTCATCATGCCAGTTGGCTAGGTGTGGGTACCTCTGTCACCTGTCATGGCACTTCAGCAAAAGCTTTCTGCGACTCATTGGGACTGACTCAATCAGTCAACTTCCCGACCCGGATCTCAACCAATGGTACTCCATCTCTTCTGGATCTGATTTTGACAAATTTCCCTGACAATATCTGCTGCTCTTCCTTCGCTCCAATCGGTTCTTCTGACCATGTCCTTGTCAAAGTGGACATCTCTCTGGCTGTTATCAGAGAACCACCTCACTGCCGTCGAGTCTGGCATTTCACTCAAGCCGACTGGCAGGGTCTCCAAGCAGCCATCAAACTTATAGACTGGTCTCCTATCACTACTTTCTCAAACATCAACTCATTCTAGGAATTCTTTCAAAAAAAACTTGCTCTCCCTCATGCAGAAATTTATTCCCTCTCGTCTTCAGTTGTCCTACCCTTCCTCCCACCCTTGGTTTACTGAACCATGTGGCGAGGCAGTTGTCATGAAACAACTTGCCTTTGCCTCATAGAAAGCAAACCCAACTGAGGGTAATCTCAGTTCCTTCCATAAAGCTCGGAACAAGTGTGTGTCTACCCTCAGGAGAGCCAGAAAACAACATCTTTCTAAGCTCAAGTCTGAACTTTCAAACCTCTCTCCCTCTTCCAAATCCTGCCGGCATCTAATCAAATCTGTTTCTGGTGTATATTCCCCCTCCATCCCCTCCCTTACCTCAAATGGCTGCACTGCTGATACCGCACGTGAAAAAGCTGAATGCCTAAACTCGGTGTTTGCAGCTAAATCTTGTGTCCTAAACCCATCACTTTCTCTACCCACCTTTCCCAGTCGCACCCAACTGCCCCTGGACTCTATGTCCTTTTCTCCTGACAAAGTGGAGAGCTTGCTGTCAAACCTCGACTCAGATTCAGCAATGGGTCCAGACGGCATCAGCCCACATGTCCTAAAAACCTGATCTTCTGCTCTTGCTCACCCTCTCTCTGTTCTATTCACCCTCTCATTTGCTTAAGGCCATCTGCCATCTGCTTGGAAATCTGAAAACATCACTGCCCTGCATAAAAAGGTGCAAAAACAGATCCCTGCAACTGCAGACCAATCAGCCTTCTCCCAATCATCAGCAAGGTTATGAAATCCATCATCGCTTCAGACATGAAATCCTTCCTCTTCTCCAATGGCTTGATTTCTGATCATCAATTTGGTTTCAGAGCAGGTCACTCTACCCTGGATATGCTGCTTCTGCTCTCCCATCAATGGATAGAGGTCCTCAATGCCAGACATGAAATCCGAGCCGTATCCCTGGACATATCACGTGCTTTTGACACGGTCTGGCACCCTACCCTGCTCACTAAACTCTCTTCCTATGGTATCCAAGGCCATCTCCACTCATGGCTCACAGGCTTCCTCTCCTGTCAGAGTCAACGTGTGGCCCTAAATGGAGTTCTTTCATCCCCTCTTCCTGTCCAGGCTGGAGTTCCTCAAGGTCGCGTTCTGGGCCCTGTTCTTTTTCTGGTTTTCATCAATGATCTCTCTGACTCTCTGGAAAATCCTCTTTATCTCTTTGCCGATGACTCCACCCTCTGCCGTGCCATCTGTCATCCCTCAGACCGGCAAGCAGCAGCTTCTTCGCTCACTGCAGATCTGGATAAAATCACAAACTTGTCCAACACGTGGAACATGTCTTTCAATCCGGACAAATCTCACACTCTCACTGTGTCCCTCCAAAAGGACCGTTTAGACCCCCCCCCCCATCCACTTTCTGAACAATCCTCTGGAAGAAGTCCTTTCTTTCAAGCTTCTGGGTCTCTATCTGCCATGACCTTTCCTGAGAAAACCACATTTCAAACCTCGCCTCCAAAGCCAGTCGCCGACTGGGAATCCTCCATCATGCAAAGTCCTTCCTCGGCCCACCTGAGCTCCTGACCACTTACAAAGCTTTTGTCCACAGCCTGATGGAGTACTGCTCTTCCCTCTGGGCTGGTGCTCCTGCCTCCCACCTTTCTCGGCTTCTCGCTGTGAAAACCAAGGCATTTCGGATCATTGTTATCTCCCGCAATGAGGCTGAGTTTTTGGGCCTCTCACTCTCTCACCGCAGGCTGGTCGGTGGTCTTTCTGTCTTCTACCATCTCCTCTCCAGCCTCGTGCCCCCTGCTCTCTTTGCGATTTGTCCCCACCACATTTCCGCAAGGCGCTCAAGGTCCGCCAACAACCCCCTTCTGGGAAACCACCAAAATCACGAATCACTGCTCACCTTCACTCTTTCATTCCTCTTTTTTCCCGCCTTTGGAATAAACTCCCTCACTCTATTCAATCCCATTCTTCCCTCCAGGCCTTCAAAACAGCTGTTCATCGCCACCTCTTGTCTTCCCCCATTTAAATCCACGATCTTTTCGACCCGTGATAATCCGCCCAAGCCCACCTCCTTCAAATTCGCTGCTTTCCTTCCTGAAAGTCCCTGTAATGTCCATCTTGTATACCTCATGTTCCCCACCCCATCTCTCTCCCTTCCACAGATCTTCTGTCTGTTCCTCACTGTTGTGTCCTTCCCACTCCCACCCCTCTTGTCTCATGCCCCCCCTTGCTGTGCGTTGTGTGTTAGCTCTCATATGAGCCTCAACAAGGTATACAAAAAAGAGTTTAAATTGGAATTAGACAGGTACCTGGAAGTTATGGAGATAGAGGGATTATAGGGATGTTGGCAGGACTTTCTGATAGCTTGAACATTGATAGGTGATTGAGACGAATTGTGTACATCTGTGCTGAGTGTGATGTCTGTGAGAAGGTCTTGTCAAGGGATAATATGTTGTTGGCATTGCATATTCTTCACCCATAAACTGCCTTTGTTCACTCCACCCACCCCCACCCCCCATAAAAGAAAAACAATTCCCCCGTTTTTATTTTTTAATCACCCTTGTGATATCTCTGAGCCTGCCACACTGTTCTCATCCCACTCTCCCCTCATTCCCCCAATGGAATTGAATCGTTTTCACAGATTTGTTTTAACCTGCTATTTATGTGGCATGGCATGATGGGCCGAATGATCTTCTCCTGCATCTAATTTCATTGTCATTCTTTCAATTGAAATTGGCAAAATTGAACCCTCCCCTCCTTCCCCACCTCAAAAGCAAATGTATGTGTGTATGTAGTATAATACCAGGGTGTTTCAAAAAGATTGATACAACTTTGACTTCCTGCTATTTCTTTGTTTTTTGACCTATACTGTTTTCCTTTTCAGTTTTTGGTGGTGGTATCGTGGTATTTGTGCCCTGGGATTTCTAGCTCCGTAGCTGAACTCGGCCATTGACAGTGAAACAGAAGACAAAAGTGGTGGCTCTGTGGTATGAGACAAAATCACATGTAAACACCCGTCGGAGATTCTGCCATGATTACGACCTTAGAACACATGATGGACCCACAAATTGTGCCATTCAACGTATTGTGAAACATTTTTTGCACAAGGGTACAGGGCACAACCAGAGCAAGGACAACAGTGGCAGGTCAGCATCAGTAACCAAGATCAAGCCAACATCGACGCCATGCGGGATTCTGCAGTGGGCAGTCCCAAGAAGTCCCACTGCCTGCGCTCCCCAGAGCGAGGCATCAAACCAACATCAGTCCAGCGTATGCTCACTCATGAACTGAAGCTTTTCCCATAAATCATCTCTATAAGGTATAAACTGAGTCAAGATGACATGAGAAGGAGACTTCATATGTGCAATTGGCTCAGTGACAGGATGGAGGGGTTCCCAAACTGAATCAACCTCATCTGGTTCAGTGATGAAGCCCATTTTCACTTCAACGGTGCCATCAACAATCACATTTTCTGGTTGGCAAAACCACCTGAGGAGATCACTGAGAGATACCTGAAAGGGCCTCACGTCACATGTTTCTTCACCTTCAATGCCAGATGGGGAACGCGAGGGCCTTACTGGTTTGAGAATGACAACAGCAGGACGGTGACAATCAACGGTCAGTGCTACCAGGCTGTGCTACAGAAATTCCATAATGATATCGCCCAAAAGGTCACCCCAAACCAGCTCAGCATGACCTGGTTTTGCTGGATGGTGCACCCCCACACACATCTGGTGACACCATCACTTTCCTGCGGCACCTCTTCAGAAACTACCTCATTGCCCTGGGTACCACTCATGACTGGGCTCTCCATAGTCCAGACTTGAACCCCCTGGACTTTTGGTTCTGAGGGGCTGCAGAGGGCTCTGTCTACACCAACCGCCCTGCCACACTGGATGATCTGAAGCAGGAGGAGTTGGACTACCTCCAGGCAGTACCACATGAGACCTACAGGAAAGTTGGACAGAACTTAGGAGCCAGGATCAATGCCTGTCTAAACCGCGGAGGGGCACACACAAAGAACATCAATGACAAGGATTTTGCGTTAATGCCAATTTCAGACCTTGGGCTTTCACTAACTCGAGCAGTGACTTACTACAATAGCAATCAGTGATAGAAAATACCATGTCACCAGCTTTCAAGAAATGTTGGCTTCATGTTCCTGAGGTTTCTGTTTCTTTGTGAATAAACATTTAAAGTTGCATCACTCTTTTTGAAACACCCTGTAGATGGTCCTTTATCACACTTCTGGCATTTCCTTAAAACTTTAAAATCAATTTCTTCACAGGTACTTTGAAAACGATTATATTTATATCTTTTTCAATTATAAACTTATTATATCTTCTGATTGTAAGCATTGCAATTATGTTTCATTGAACCTTGATCTTACTGGTTCATTATTTAAGACTGAAAGCTGTTCTCAAGGATATTAACATAATCACACTTGTGCATGATGCTTCGAGTGTGTGTGTGATCAGCTCTGAATACACGACTTTCGAAATGACGTTATCTGCCTCAGAATTCTCGGTGTGCATGCGCAGAAACCTCGAGAAACGGTGGTGTTCAGGTCACCATAGAGTATATTGTACAGTATGTGCAAGATGAGGATTGTTACCGAAAATGGCTCACAAACGTTCTAAAAGAAGCCGAGAATACTTGGAAAAGTACCATATATATATATATATATATATATATATATATATATATATATATATATATATATATATATATATATATATATATATATATATATATATATATATATATATATATATATATATATATATAGTACTTTTCCAAGTATTCTCGGCTTCTTTTAGAAGGTTTGAGAGCCATTTTCGGAACAATCCTCATCTTGCACATACTGTACAATATATATATATATATATATATATATATATATATATATATATATATATATATATATATATATATATATATATATATATATATATATATATATATATATATATATATATATATATATATATATTAGATGGTGGACACTGGAACTCGTGGATAACTGGGTGGCGTTCGTGGTTTTAAAACAACCCACCGTACCACAACGTTAACAATATATATTGTTACAGATTTCAGAATCCGGTCCGATGAATGCATCCATACATCCAGGTCCTCAGACAGTTATTTCCTAAAATACATGTTCAGATTAGCCCCATCCCCATGTCTAATGTGTTCTTATATGTGATGAGTTGAGAAGAGTAAAGGATAGATCCACTCTCTTATGGGAATTTTTTTTAGAAGCGTCTCACATAGCGAACGCTGCTCATAGAGAGCTCGGCGTTCTTCTTCTTCTTCTTCTTCTTCTTCTTCTTCTTCTTCTTCTTCTTCTTCTTCTTACAAAACCTTAATCTCTCAGACTCGGCTCTTGTATGTACAAGATCCGGATCTCCTTAAATATTGAGCACATGTACACATCCTCACATAGTCTATCATGAACTTTTAAATATATTCAGACATTTGCTTTAAACTTTCGAAAAGTTCATGTTACTATTTAAAGATTATTCAATTTATCGTATTGTAATTTCGTAAATACATTATTTATTTCGTAAATACACGATATATCATAAATACGTCAATACATTATGACGTGTTTCGCTATTGGCTTAATCAAGGCACGTGACGAAATATCGGAAGTTGTTGTTGTTGTTTTTTAATTTTTTTTTTGGTTTAGCCGACAAAATCTTTCGGACGCTGCTCGTGGACACATTTGTCCTTGTTTTTTAACGACAGACACGTTTACAAATATCTTTTCCGAGCTCTAAAGCCTGCCCTTATATTTCCTCAGCAATAATCTTTTACGAGCCCTGGGGCCCACCCTTATATTTCCTCAGCGGCGATCTTTCGTGAGCTCCGATGCCCGCCTTTTTTGAGAGTACACGGGTCGTCATGGTAACCGTGCCCCAGTGGGGTGGGGAGAGCTTGGGGCGGACGGCATCCCGTGGAGACACGCCGAAGATATAAAAAGACGTTCTGTGAGGAGATACGTGGAGAAGGATAGGAAAAGGCGAAAGCCATATGTTCTGAAGGTTAAAAAAAAAAAAAAAAAAAAAAGCTTGAACGAAAGAGGTACGAGAGAGAAACGAGCAAGAAGCGGGTGTAGGCGCGCAAAAGAGAAGGAAGCACGCGTGTGAGTGTCTGGCCAGTGCCAACAGCGAGACGGTTCGTCCTGCCCAGAGTTTCGGCAAGCGAGCGTGTGGTGCGCGTGCGGGTGTGAACAAAGCCGCCAACGGGTGAGGCAAGCTGCGTTCACCATCGGACACCAGGGTCAAAACCCGCGACGAACCATCTCGGTGCCCTCCTTACTTTGACTGCCGTTCGAGGCTGCCCCGCGAGAGGCTGTGCGACAGGGATGGTCCAGGCGACGGACGTGACACACGCACGCGCATTTCAGAACGTTTTCACCTCACGGGCGACTCTGGTGAGCGAGACGATTCTTCCCCCTCCTCCCCCTGAATGACCGGTTGGGTACCCTTGTCTGTGTTTAGCTGTAAGTAAGTCAACCCCCCCCCCCAATAAGCATCTGCTCTTTGTCTCTTTTCTGGCATTTTGATTGATTTTGCTTTGAGATTCATTCTTTATTTACCTCAGCAAATAAAAAGTTCTTTTTATTTATTTATTTTATTATTAATAAATTATTTGTCGATTTCCAACCTGTCCGTGTTTGTCCTTTCCTTCCATTGGTCTCGCATTGTTCGAACCGAGGTAGACTGGGAGGTAATTACCACAGATTTGACCAAAAAATCGTCGACACGCACTAGCGGTTAAAACACTCGGCCGCCCAAATTAAAATCTAATCAGATAATATTGGTGCTTTGCCGAGGGTGTGCTCCCCGCTCAGGTAACCACGTGACCTCTAGTTAAACGGAATTAGATGGTGGACACTGGAACTCGTGGTTGACTGGATGGCGTTCGTGGTTTTAAAACAACCCACCGTACCACAGCGTTTATTGTGAGCGATGGCCCCAGGTCCGGCTCTACTGAGGACAACCGGGGATTAATCCCCCCGAGTGACAAGCTGGTGTCTCGGTACCCGGAACCGCAACAATATATACAATGTCAAGGCTCGTACAAGAGCTAACACACAGAACATACAAGGGGAGCAGGAGAAAAGAGGGGCAGGAGAGGGAAGCACAAAACAGTTGGGAACAGAGACATGAGGAGATCTGTGGAAGGGAGAGGGATGTGGTGAGGTACATGGGGTAAACAAGATGGACACGACAGGGACTTTCAGGAAGGAAAGCTGGGAATTTGAAAGAAGTGGGGGTTGGGTGGATTAACGGGGGTAGAAAAGATCATGGTTTTGGATGGAGAAAGATAAGAGATGGTTGGTGAACAGCTGTTTTGAAGACCTGGAGGGAAGAGTGGGATTGAAGAGAGTGTGGGAGATTGTTCCAGTGGCAGGAAAAAAGAGGAATGAAAGAATGAAGGTACCTGAGAGAAAGGGCGGTGCCTCTGCACAACAAAAGACTTGGAGAACTTTCTTAGCTCGCTGAACAAGCATCTGCCCGTACTGAAAACTCCCAACCATGTGGGTCAGTGCAAGGCTTGAATGGATGGGCCAGGCCCGTCGCTGGGGGGGAGGGAATTTGGGTGCAATTCCCCCCCCATGACGCATCTGGTGCCCCCCACCCACTTGTACGCCACCCATTTATGCCTTGTCGCACCCTGTGAACAACTTAATGTTTAAGGATGAGCGTCCACTGTGAACTCCTTGCTGTTTAAGAGTTCAGCTGTGTGAACTAAAATCCTTATTCCAGATGTTCAACGTGGTGAATAATGCGGCCTTCTTGGATAAACTGTTCTTTAATAATATCCTTCTTTGAATAACAGTCAAGCGATAAGTGTGCGCTTGCCAGCGCATCTCCAAAAGCAATTGGCAAGACGATACAGTCCAAGCCCACAAGACAGAGAGCCGCAAGACCTCGTGTCGAATGTCGATGCTGTGGGTGGATATATAGATATATATATATATATATATATATATATATATATATATATATATATATATATATATATATATATATATATATATATATATATATATATATATATATATATATATATATATTGTTGCGGATTCGCGCCCGCCGGCGTGCGAACGGCCACGTAACTCGAATCGCGGCACGTCGCCCACCGGACGGACAATCCCGTCGTGACCCTCTCAGACTAACGCCGGGAAATAGTCACGGGTGGGCCTTTCGGCCTCACCACGATCGTGCCAATCGGCCCCCCGCGTGGGATAGGGTTGCTCGCCAAATTCGACCTACCTAAGTACCCACACGGAGGGTAGACTGGGCGATCACACCTCGCCGCAGGTCGACTTCGGACACGGGCCACTTTAAGCGACCCGTTCCGTACTATTGGGATAACCGAGCGGTGTTATCGTCGGCCTCGACGGTTCGATTAATTATCGGGCGTATTTGCCCACGACTAACCGTTTACGTGAAGTAAGATGGAGATTCAATAGAGGAAAAGACGAAGCGAAACGGGAAAACAGTTCAACATGAAGCACATTTATTTCGCGATGAACGGAAAGCACACATATACAATTACACCAAAAGCAAATGTAAAAGAAGAAGAAGCACAATAATACACAAAAAGCAAATGCAACAATGCAGATCTAACCGACTACCGAGCACACGGCAACACTTACACAGTTTTGCTTCACAGACGGCGCCGACAACACATACACTCAAAGCAAAAGAAAAGGACCACCCTCAAGGATGAGGGGGGTAGGCGGGCCTGGGGCCGAGACCACGTCGGGCCTACCCATCTGATGATGAGCCGCAAGATGGCGGTGGCGCCCCGACTCCACGGGCCTCGCGGACAGTGTCTGGTAGGGGGTGGGAACGGGGCCCCCTTCTCGCACTATCTCAGCGCGGGGGGAAACAGGAGGGGGTTGTTGATGCTCGGGGGAAGGAGGATATCTCCCTGTCTCGGGTCCCGCGACGAGCATCTCCACCACGACCTCGGTCGCGCCGCCGGCCTCTCCCTCCGCAGCTCCCCGACTCCGACACGAGCACCCCCTCGACCGCCTTCGCCGCCGCCACCTCTCCACAGCTCCGTCCAACCGCCTTCTCCGACTCCTCTCAACTCTTCACTGACTCTGAACTCTTAACTCTCTCCCCTCCGAACTGCTCTGTTTGGCGAGCGCGGCCCCTTATATGCCCCGTGGCCTCGCTCCTTCACCTTCGACCCTTTACCTCCGACCCTTCACCTCTAACTGGCTCCCCATTGGACCGAGGAAAAGTGGGCGTGAATGCTTTTTGATCCATGAATTTGCATATAGCGATATTACTCCAAAGCACCTGGAGGCGGGGCCAAATCGCCCCACGCTCGCCGATAGGACGGAACAGAAGTGGGCGTGAGTCGTTTTTGATCCGTTTTCTTCGGAAAGGCTGTGATGTTTCTGTACACGCTGCTCGGTGCGCGCCCTGCACGAGTCCAGTATCGGTGCCCACAAGCGGCGCGGAAAAGGCGGTGATGCGATGGTTGCGAGGGCGAGTTGTGACGGTAAAGGTCGTGGCTGTTGTTGTGAAGCGGCGTTGCGGTTGGTAGTTGTGTGATGGCTGTTGAGACGTGGTTGGTGGTGGTTGTGATGGTAGTAATGGCGGCTGGTCCAAAATAAAGATAGTAAAAGAAAAACGGCTATCTCGAGGGGTCGCAGCCCGAATGAATGACATTTATTCCCCCTAAACAACGGGTTTGGACGAACTACACATATACTTACAGAGATATCTCACCTAAGGGACCTGAATGGTGGTTTGCGAACTTCGTCAACCACAACAATATATATATATATATATATATATATATATATATATATATATATATATATATATATATATATATATATATATATATATATATATATGTATATGTGTATATATATATATATATATATGTATATGTGTATATATATATATATATATATATATATATATATATATATATATATATATATATATATATATATATATGTATATATATATATATATATATATATATATATATATATATATATATATATATATATATATATATATATATATATATATATGTACATGTATGTATATATATATATATATATATATATATATATATATATATATATATATATATATATATATATATATATATATATATATATATATATATATATATATATATATATATATATATATATATATATATATATATATATATATATATATATATATATATATATATATATATATATATATATATATATATATATATATATATATATATATATATATATATTGTCGCGGATTCGCGCCCGCCGGCGTGCGAACGGCCACGTAACTCGAATCGCGGCACGTCGCCCACCGGACGGACAATCCAGTCGTGACCCTCTCGGACTAACGCCGGGAACCAGTCACGGGTGGACCTTTCGGTCTCACCGCGATCGAGCCAATCGGCCCCCGCGTGGGATAGGGTTGCTCGCCAAATTCGACCTACCTAAGTACCGACACAGAGGGTAGACCGGGCGATCGCACCTCGCCGCAGGTCGACTTCGGACACGGGCCACTTAAGCGACCCGTTCCGTACTATCGGGATAACCGAGCGGTGTTATTCGTCGGCTCGATTAATTATCGGGCGTCTTAGCCCACGACCAACCCTTTACGTGAAGCAAGATGGGGATTCAATGAAAGAAATGACGAAGCGAAGCGGGAAAACAGTTCAACATGAAGCACATTTATTTCGCGGCACACGGAAAGCACACATATACAATTCCACCAAAAGCACATGTAAAGGAAGAAGACAAAAAGCAAATGCAACAATGCAGATCTATCCGACTACCGGGCACTCAGCAACACTTATACAATTTTACTTCACAGACGGCGCCGACAACACACATTCCCAAAGCAAAAGAAAAGAGAACCACCCTCCAGGATGAGGGGGTAGGCGGGCCTGGGGCCGAGACTGTGTCGGGCCTACCCGTCTGATGATGAGACGCGAAGTGGCGGTGGTGCCTCAACTCCGCGGGCCTCGCGGACAGTGTCTGGTAGGGGGTGGGAAGGGGGCCCCCTTTTGTCGCACTATCTCAGCGCGGGGGGAAACAGGAGGGGGTTGCTGATGCTCGGGGAAAGGAGGATTTCACAAACTCTCGGGTCCCGCGACGAGCGTCTCCACCACGACCTCGGTCGCGCCGCCGGCCTTTCCCTCCGCAGTTCCCCGAATCCGACGCGAGCACCCCCTCAACCGCCTTCGCCGCCTCCGCATCTCCACAGCTCCGTCCTCTTCACTCCGACTCCGCGAACTCCCAACTGCGAACTGCTCTCGACTGACGAACGCAGTCGTTTTTATAAGCCCCGTGGCTTCACTCTTTCATCTTTGACCCTCTGCCTCCGACCTTTCACCTCGCTCCCCATTGGCCCGAGGAAAAGTGGGCGTGAATGCTTTTTGATCCATGAATTTGCATATAGCGACCGCCCTCCAACGCCCTGGAGGTGGGGCCAAATCGCCCCTCGCTCACCGATTGGACGGAACAAAAGTGGGCGTGAGTCGTTTTTGATCCGTTTTTCTGCGGAAAATCCGTGATGTTTTTGAACAGGCTGCTCGGTGCGTGCCCCGCACGAGTCCAGCATCGGTGCCCACGAGTGGCGCGAGATGACGGTGATGCGATGGTGGCGAGTTGTGACGGTAAAGGTCGTGGTGGTTGTGGTGAAGCGGCGTTGTGGTTGGTGGTTGTTGTTGTGAAGTGGCGTTGTGGTTGGTGGTTGTTGTTGTGATGGCTGTTGAGACGTGGTTGGTGGTGGTAATAATGGCGGCTGGTCCAAAATAAAGATAGTAAAAGAAAAACGGCTATCCTGAAGAGTCGCAGCCCTCATGAATGACATTTATTCCCTCTAGACAACGGGTTTGGGCCTAACTACACATATACTTACCGAGATATCTCACCTAAGGGACCTGAATGGTGGTTTGCGAATTTGGTCAACCACAACACTACCCCCTCCCCTTTTTACAGACTCGTCCCGAGTCGTCAAATTTTCGTGTGCCATCATGTGTAGTTTTCCCCTAGTACATTTTACCTACGGATCCCTGAGTGCGACATTCATGGTATTCGTGTCCCCAAAATAAATAACCTAAGGGCTGAGTAACTACCTAAACAAACTCACTCACACGGACGACTTAAATAAAATTGCCGGCGCTAAGACAAACATGCCGGGGGCGCACTCATATTTACAGTACATCTTAACCTTAACTTACAAATTTTACACTAAACCATGGCCCAGGATCAATGAACTCTGCAAAAGAAAAGCAGTTAGCAGGGAGCCAGGCTGCTCACATGCAGTCTCTGGCTCAAAACAATGCAGGTGACAGGGAACGTGGCTGGCTGCCCACACGCAGTCCACGGCCTTCCCTTTTGAACTGAACGCAGTGAACCACAACGGTGCATGGGCTGCACAAACGTAGTCTCCGTGCCAGCTCAAGTGGCACACGCAATGAAAACAACGAATGGATGGATGAATGGTTGTACGCAAACACGGTGCACGGGCCGCCACTGCAGGCCCGGGTTGTAGCTGCCAACAGGGCAGTTCTCGCAGCTTGCAAACTGTTGCCTTGCGGATCCTGGCGCACATGGAAATGAACAGGGGGGGGGGGGGCAAAGCAAAATTGAACTGGGCTGGTGAACGTGGGCAGTGGGCATGGCATGGCAAAGGCAGCAGGCAAACACAGCCCGCAGAAGAAGGCCGCTGCAGGCAAACACAGCCGGCAGATGAACTGGCCGGCACAGGCCTTGAAGCAAAACACGGCCAGCTGATGGCACAGGCCTTGCAGCAAAACAACAGCTGCCGATGAAGTTGGCCGGCCTCCGCCTTGAAGCAAAACACGGCCAGCCGATGAAGTTGGCCAGCCTTTGCCGTTCAGTGGAGGTTGGTGGAGGGAGTGCGGTGGTGCTGGCCACTTGGAAGGCGGGCTCGGACCTACCTACCTGTCTCCCTCCCACCTATCGCCTTTGCCTGTCACTGTACATACCCACTCCCTTAATTTGTGAAAAACCAATTTAGCCCCCACTTATTTTTTTTTTTTTTTAATTTCCTTTTTTTACTTCCCCACTATAAATCGTCCCCTAACCCCCTTTATCGTCCTTGTTCGGCTAACCTATCCTGTCACCTAGCCTACTCCCAACCCCTACGTTACCTTCCCGGAGGGGAACAAGGGAGAGCTAACGTCCTGTGTCGAGGCCCAACTCAAGCCTCAGAATGGCCTCCCCAGAGTTCGGCGATCTCACCCAAAGTGGGTCCAGCAGCCCACAACGAGAGCGAGGGGATGGATGGTGCGGAGGGGTACACTTCCTAATCTACCCTAACCATTTAACTGTTAAACTACCCCGGGGCTTTCAACAAGCGCCTCTCGCTTAAACTATTGGTTCTAACAACCCAGATTCCCGTCGCCTGTGTTGGTGTCCTTACAATTTTGGGCCTCGCCCCCCAATTTTCTCTCCGTGCCCTCACACGGTCTCATGGCTGGGACACGTGGCTCCCTTTGGCAGGCACGACCCTCTGCCGAATCTCCCGCTATGGCACCCCCGGGCACTACACTGCCTCCGAGCCTACCAGCTCCCTAACACCGGGGAGTGCCCCCCATGGCACCTCCCCTGAAACGCACACGTGGCAGGCTGGCTTCCCAGGCCCCTTTCCGAGGGTCACCCTTGCCCACAACACTGCCCACGCGGCTAATGGCGCCCCGGGCCCCCGCACCCATGCCCACTACGCTATCCCGGCCCCCCATGGGCCCTTGGCCTGGCACGGCCGACTAGCCTGGTGCCCGGGGTACCCACTCAGCGATACTCACTTTTCGCAGCCACGCTCCCAGCCCGTCAACAGGGCTCCTGCACCCCTCCAAATGGGTTTCGAGCCTACATTCCCACCAACAGCAAAGCGACCTCCATTTTTGTTAATTTGACAAACCCAACTAACTCACTCTACACTGACCCCGGGGGTCCCTTGGGCGGGAGTCACTACTCCCCCCAATCACTCATCGCACCATGCATTCCCCATTCGCTCCACTCACACAGACCCGCTGGCCTCACTCACTCACCAAGCACATGCTTCCACTTAACTCACCAACTCTTCAACACACTCACCGCTGAACTCTGCCATCCTCCTAACTACATCCCCTAACTAACTCGTGCTCCCACGTCGTCCCTTAAACTACAGCACGTTCCTTTTAACCTACGTAGCTAAACTACATCCCCTCTACACATTCACAAGTCTGTCACTGTCTCCAAATAAATCATTTTATTTCCCAACCTAAATCTCGCTATCATCCCTCTAACTAATCCATTCCACGGACTCCATGAGGACTTACCCCTGCCCCATGAAGTCGGTCTAACTAAGCTAACCCTTCCCCCTAACTAGTTTCCATCCTGTGCCCAGGTCAAGGGGGTCTTCCACCCCTTGCCCAGGAATCCTGTGCACCCGAAAGTGAGGCTTGTTTTTTTTTTTTTTTTTTCATGCGCAGCACCAGCGCACTTTGCACCTGCCCGTGACGTCATGCAGCTGCACGTGTTCCTCGTCCCTCCTTGGACGGTACCATCCGGCAGGGATTCCCCTCCTGCGGATTCCAACCCCACGTGCAGCCATGGCGTCACCGTGCGCATAAAAAAAAACACAAGCCCCACGTCTCGAGGGGTTCCCCACGCGAACACATGTGCTTTGCCCGTTGGAGCTTAACACACACGATCGCGTGGAGAATCCGTCCGGTCCAAATCCATTATCCTGCCTAAACTTTGTCCGTCCGCGGGATCGGCAAATCCACCGCGTGCGTTTCCGGACCGGGACTTCACTATCGCAAGCGAGCACGTGGTGGTCTCGTGCGTTGTACAGCACGGACCTCGTGCTCACTGCTGGGTGAACCCGGCACGGTCCCCGAAACAACTACAGCCGCTACCCGGCTTTCTTTACTCGCATGTCGCCGTCGTCGCCATTCGACCCACGCACACCTGCGTGTTACGACGCTCACACTCCATTCCATTACATTCACACCGGGAGACGCGGCTGCGTGCTCCCGCATGCCAACCGACATCTCCCTCACATACCGCTCTCTCACACACACGGTCTCCCTTGCATAAACCATACCACTCACACGTGGCATTTCCCTTACACAAAACACACCACTCACACACGCGGGGGCACTCACCCGCGGTGCCTCATCCACACACCGTGCCTCACTCACACACGCGGGGGCACTCACCCGCGGTTCCTCATCCACACTCCGCGTGCTGGGAAGCACGTACTCCGGCACCATCGCCACCACACCACTCACACACGGGGTCGCTTCCACACACGGGGACGCACTCACCCCTTGCACCACACACACAGGGACAACCACACTGTGGATTCGTGTCCCCACAAGGGTCTCCAGGGCCTCTATACCCCCCAAGCTCTCCGTGCACCTGTCCATAGCACTCCTCCCCTCGACCTCGCTAAGCACGACCGAACCCACCTGGTCGTGACTCGCCTCAAGGGGGCATACTCCCTCCCCTCGTTCCTGGAGGAGGCCATCCAGGTGCTCGCATTGGGTCCCGACACGCTCCGCGAGCTCACCCCCATTATCCTCCACTACCTCCGTGTGTGTGTGTGCGTCACTTACCCCGTCTTCATCGTGCAGTCTTCCCTCTATCGTTCCCTTCTCCCGTGTCTCTGCCAACTCGGTCACCTCTTCACCCTTTACCTCCCTTGTCTCAACTATTATTTCCGTTGTCGTCACCTCGTGTCTCGTCTCACACGTTTTGGTCTCCCCATTTAATTTTTCCCTTTCGGTCACCGTCGATTCTTCTGTCACGACCCTCGCCCAACACGCCCCCCGAATTATTTTTTTACCCGCCTCCACCGCGGGCCTGTCAGCCGCTGCACCGCCTTCCAGCTCGTTCGCTCCTACACGTGGAGTCGCCATTTTGAGTTCCCTGCTGACGGCCTTCATGCCCGCCTGCAGGCATCGGCCCATGTTCTGCGTCTCACCCCGTAGCTCTTTCATTTCTTCCCTCATTTGCTTTGTATTCGCATCCATCGTCGTTTTCACTTCGTCCATTTGCTTGTTCATTCCGTTTCTCATTTCATTTGTGTTTGTATCCATCTTTTCGTTTATTTGTTGTGTATTCGCATCCATCCTTTCGTTCATTCCTTTTATTTCGTTTTTCACTTCGTTTGTCATTGCCGCCAGCATGGCGCATAGCTGGGCCATGTCGGGTGCGCTTGGGTGAGCCGTTTCGGCAAGGGTCGGGGGGTTTTGGTGGAGAGGGGGAGGGGAGGTGTCATACACCGCGGCTGCTGCCGCACCTATTTCGGGCTCTGGGTTCAGTTGGGCGAGTTCGTTTTCCTGTACAATCAACATTTCCTGCACGGGGATTTCATCCTGAGCCATGGATTCTACACATTCTACATCCATTTCTAATACCCCCGGCTCCCGCTCGCCTTGAGACGCCATCTTGCTTCTCGTGAAGGGTGAATTTAGCTCGCTCGTAATTTGGAGGGAATCGGGGGTCGCTCCTCTCACCCCTGGACCGATTCCCGTGAATTTAATTGGAGACAGGAGAGCCCGTTTTCCCGTTCTCCGTTACCAGTGCCGTGAGGAGGGCGATGGGTTTGTATCGCACGACCTGACACCAGTGTCGCGAATTCGCGCCCGCCGGCGTGCAAACGGCCACGTAACTCGAATCGCGGCACGTCGCCCACCGGACGGACAATCCAGTCGTGACCCTCTCGGACTAACGCCGGGAACCAGTCACGGGTGAACCTTTCGGTCTCACCGCGATCGAGCCAATCGGCCCCCGCGTGGGATAGGGTTGCTCGCCAAATTCGACCTACCTAAGTATCCACACGGAGGGTAGACCGGGCGATCGCACCTCGCCGCAGGTCGACTTCGGACACGGGCCACTTCAGCGACCCGTTCCGTACTATCAGGATAACCGAGCGGTGTTATTCGTCGGCCTCGACGGTTCGATTAATTATCGGGCGTCTTAGCCCACGACCAACCCTTTACGTGAAGCAAGATGGGGATTCAATGAAAGAAATGACGAAGCGAAGCGGGAAAACAGTTCAACATGAAGCACATTTATTTCGCGGCACACGGAAAGCACACATATACAATTCCACCAAAAGCACATGTAAAGGAAGAAGACAAAAAGCAAATGCAACAATGCAGATCTATCCGACTACCGGGCACTCGGCAACACTTATACAATTTTACTTCACAGACGGCGCCGACAACACACATTCCCAAAGCAAAAGAAAAGAGAACCACCCTCCAGGATGAGGGGGTCGGCGGGCCTGGGGCCGAGACCGTGTCGGGCCTACCCGTCTGATGATGAGACGCGAAGTGGCGGTGGTGCCTCAACTCCGCGGGCCTCGCGGACAGTGTCTGGTAGGGGGTGGGAAGGGGGCCCCCTTTTGTCGCACTATCTCAGCGCGGGGGGAAACAGGAGGGGGTTGCTGATGCTCGGGGAAAGGAGGATTTCACAAACTCTCGGGTCCCGCGACGAGCGTCTCCACCACGACCTCGGTCGCGCCGCCGGCCTTTCCCTCCGCAGTTCCCCGAATCCGTCGCGAGCACCCCCTCAACCGCCTTCGCCGCCGCCGCCTCTCCACAGCTCCGTCCTCTTCACTCCGACTCCGCGAACTCCCAACTGCGAACTGCTCTCGACTGACGTACGCAGTCGTTTTTATAAGCCTCGTGGCTTCACTCTTTCATCTTTGACCCTCTGCCTCCGACCTTTCACCTCGCTCCCCATTGGCCCGAGGAAAAGTGGGCCTGAATGCTTTTTGATCCATGAATTTGCATATAGCGACCGCCCTCCAACGCCCTGGAGGCGGGGCCAAATCGCCCCTCGCTCACCGATTGGACGGAACAAAAGTGGGCGTGAGTCGTTTTTGATCCGTTTTTCTGCGGAAAATCCGTGATGTTTTTGAACAGGCTGCTCGGTGCACGCCGCGCACGAGTCCAGCATCGGTGCCCACGAGTGGCGCGAGATGACGGTGATGCGATGGTGGCGAGTTGTGACGGTAAAGGTCGTGGCGGTTGTGGTGAAGCGGTGTTGTGGTTGGTGGTTGTTGTTGTGAAGTGGCGTTGTGGTTGGTGGTTGTTGTTGTGATGGCTGTTGAGACATGGTTGGTGGTGGTAATAATGGCGGCTGGTCCAAAATAAAGATAGTAAAAGAAAAACGGCTATCCTGAAGAGTCGCAGCCCTCATGAATGACATTTATTCCCTCTAGACAACGGGTTTGGGCCTAACTACACATATACTTACCGAGATATCTCACCTTAGGGACCTGAATGGTGGTTTGCGAATTTGGTCAACCACAACAATATATATATATATATATATATATATATATATATATATATATATATATATATATAGATATGTATGTATATGTATATGTATGTATGTGTATATGTATATATATATATATATATATATATATATATATATATATATATATATATATATATATATATATATGCATATATATGTATATATATGTATATATATGCATATATATGTATATATATGTATATATATGTATATATATGCATATATATGTATATATATGTATATATATGTATATATATGCATATATATATATATATATATATATATATATATATATATGTATATATATATTGTTGCGGATTCACGCCCGCCGGCGTGCGAACGGCCACGTAACTCGAATCGCGGCACGTCGCCCACCGGACAGACAATCCAGTCGGACAGACAATCCAGTCGTGACCCTCTCGGACTAACGCCGGGAACCAGTCACGGGTGGACCTTTCGGTCTCACCACGATCGTGCCAATCGGCCCTCGCGTGGGATAGGGTTGCTCGCCAAATTCGACCTACCTAAGTACCCACACGGAGGGTAGACCGGGCGATCGCACCTCGCCGCAGGTCGACTTCGGACACGGGCCACTTTAAGCGACCCGTTCCGTACTATCGGGATAACCGAGCGGTGTTATTCGTCGGCCTCGACGGTTCGATTAATTATCGGGCGTTTTAGCCCACGACCAACCCTTTACGCGAAGCAAGATGGAGATTCAATGAAAGAAAAGACGAAGCGAAGCGGGAAAACAGTTCAACATGAAGCACATTTATTTCGCGATGAACGGAAAGCACACATATACAATTCCACCAAAAGCACATGTAAAAGAAGAAGACAATGCAATATTACACAAAAAGCAAATGCAACAATGCAGATCGAACCGACTTCCGGGCACACGGCAACACTTATACAATTTTACTTCACAGACGGCGCCGACAACACATATTCCCAAAGCAAACGAAAAAAACCACCCTCCAGGATGAGGCGGGCCTGGGGCCGAGACCGTGTCGGGCCTAACGTCTGATGATGAGACGCAGAGCGGCGGTGGCGCCTCAACTCCGCGGGCCTCGCGGACAGTGTCTGGTAGGGGGTGGGAAAGGGGCCCCCTTGGTCGCACTATCTCAGCGCGGGGGGAAACAGGAGGGGGTTGCTGATGCTCGGGGGAAGGAGGATATCACCCTGTCTCGGGTCCCGCGTCGAGCGTCTCCACCTCGACCTCGGTCGCGTTGCTGGCCTCTCCCTCTGCAGCTCCCGGCACCGACGCGAGCACCCCCTCGTCCGCCTTCGCCGCCGCCACCTCTCCACAGCTCCGTCTACTCGCCCTCTCCGTCTCCTCTCTTGGCTCGTCCCAACTCTTCACTCTTGACTTCTCCCACTTCTTTCCAGCTCCACCGACGACTCTCTTGAACTCCGCACCACTCTCTTTACTGACGAACGCAGCCGTCTATATAAGCCCCGTGGCTTCGCTCTTTCACCCTTGACCCTTTGCCTCCGACCCTTCACCTCTAACTGGCTCCCCATTGGACCGAGGAAAAGTGGGCGTGAATGCTTTTTGATCCATGAATTTGCATATCGCGACCTCACTCCAATGCCCTGGAGGCGGGGCCAAATCGCCCACGCTCTCCGATTGGACGGAACAAAAGTGGGCGTGAGTCGTTTTTGATCCTTTTTCTGAGGAAAGTCCGTGATGTTTTTGAATACGCTGCTCGGTGCGCGCCCTGCACGAGTCCAGTATCGGTGCCCACGAGTGGCGCGAGATGGTGTGGATGCGATGGTGGCGAGTTGTGACGGTAAAGGTCGTGGCGGTTGTGGTGAAGCGGCGTTGTGGTTGGTGGTTGTTGTTGTGAAGTGGCATTGTGGTTGGTGGTTGTTGTTGTGAAGCAGCGTTGTGGTTGGTGGTTGTTGTGTGATGGCTGTTGAGACGTGGTTGGTGGTGGTAATAATGGCGGCTGGTCCAAAATAAAGATAGTAAAAGAAAAACGGCTATCCTGAAGAGTCGCAGCCCGCATGAATGACATTTATTCCCTCTAGACAACGGGTTTGGGCCTAACTACACATATACTTACCGAGATATCTCACCTAAGGGACCTGAATGGTGGTTTGTGAATTTCGTCAACCACAACACCACCCCCTCCCCTTTTTTACAGACTCGTCCCGAGTCGTCAAATTTTCGTGTGCCATCATGTGTAGTTTTCCCCTAGTACATTTTACCTATGGATCCCTGAGTGCGACATTCATGGTATTCGTGTCCCCAAAATAAATAACCTGAGGGCTGAGTAACTACCTAAACAAACTCACTCACACGGACGACTTAAATAAAATTGCCGGCGCTAAGACAGACATGCCGGAGGCGCACTCATATTTACAGTACATCTTAACCTTAACTTACAAATTTTACACTAAACCATGGCCCAGGATCAATGAACTCTGCAAAAAGAAAGCAGTTAGCAGGGAGCCAGGCTGCCCGCATGCAGTCTCTGACTCAAATAATGCAGGTGACAGGGAACGTGGCCGGCTGCTCACACGCAGTCCAAGGCCTTCCCTTTTGAACTGAACGCAGTGAACCACAACGGTGCATGGGCCGCACAAACGTAGTCTCCGTGCCAGCTCAAGTGGCACACGCAATGAACACACGAATGGATGGATGAATGGTTTGAACTGAACGCAGTGAACCACAACGGTGCATGGGCTGCACAACGCAGTCTCCGTGCCAGCTCAAGTGGCACACGCAATGAGCACAACGAATGGATGGATGAATGGTTTGAATTGAACGCAGTGAACCACAACGGTGCATGGGCCGCACAAACGTAGTCTCCGTGCCAGCTCAAGTGGCACACGCAATGAACACACGAATGGATGGATGAATGGTTTGAACTGAACGCAGTGAACCACAACGGTGCATGGGCTGCACAACGCAGTCTCCGTGCCAGCTCAAGTGGCACACGCAATGAGCACAACGAATGGATGGATGAATGGTTTGAATTGAACGCAGTGAACCACAACGGTGCATGGGCCGCACAAACGTAGTCTCCGTGCCAGCTCAAGTGGCACACGCAATGAACACACGAATGGATGGATGAATGGTTTGAACTGAACGCAGTGAACCACAACGGTGCATGGGCTGCACAACGCAGTCTCCGTGCCAGCTCAAGTGGCACACGCAATGAGCACAACGAATGGATGGATGAATGGTTTGAACTGAACGCAGTGAACCACAACGGTGCATGGGCTGCACCAACGCAGTCTCCGTGCCAGCTCAAGTGGCACACGCAATGAGCACAACGGATGGATGGATGGACACAAACACGGTGCACGGGCCGCCACTGCAGGCCCGTGTTGTAGCTGCCAACAGGGCAGTTCTTGCAGCTTGCAAACTGTTGCCTTGATCCTGGCGCACATGGCAATGAACAGGGGGGGGGGGCAACGCAAAATTGAATGGGGGCTGGTGAACAGGGGCAGTGGGCATGGCATGGCAAAGGCAGCAGGCAAACACAGCCCGCAGAAGAAGGCCGTTGCAGGCAAACACAGCCGGCAGATGAACTGGCCGGCACAGGCCTTGAAGTACCACAGCTGCAGACGATCCGGCCGGCACAGGCTTTGCAGCAAAACAACAGCTGCCGATGAAGTGGGCCGGCACAGGCCTTGAAGAAAAACAGCCAGCAGATGAAGCTGGCCAGCCTTTGCCGTTCAGTGGAGGTTGGTGGAGGGAGTGCGGTGGTGCTGGCCACTCGGAAGGCGGGCTCGGACCTACCCTACAGTCTCCCTCCCAACCTATCGCCTTTGCCTGTCACTGTCTATACCCACTCCCTTAATTTGTCAAACCCCAATTTAGCCCCAACTTTTTTTTTTTTTTTACTTCCCCACTATAAATCGTCCCCTAACCCCCTTTATCGTCTTTGTTCGGCTAACCTATCCTGTCACCTAGCCTACTCCCAACCCCTGCGTTCCCTTCCCGGAGGGGAATAAGGGAGAGCTCGCGTCCTATGTCGAGGCCCAATCCAAGCCTCAGAATGGCCTCCCCAGAGTTCAGCGATCTATAACACAAAGTGGGTCCAGCGGCCCACAACGAGAGCGAGGGGATGGATGGTGCGGAGGGGTACACTTCCTAATCTACCCTAACCATTTAACTGTTAAACTACCCCGGGGCTTTCAACAAGCGCCTCTCGCTTAAGCTATTGGTTCTAACAACCCAGATTCCCGTCGCCTGTGTTGGTGTCCTCACAATTTCGGGCCTCGCCCCCCAATTTTCTCTCCGTGCCCTCACACGGTCTCATGGCTGGGACACGTGGCTCCCTTTGGCAGGCACGACCCTCTGCCGATTCTCCGACGATGGCACCCCCGGGCACTACACTGCCTCCGAGCCTACCAGCTCCCTAACACCGGGGAGTGCCCCCCATGGCACCTCCCCTGAAACGCACACGTGGCAGGCTGGCTTCCCAGGCCCCTTTCCGAGGGTCACCCGTGCCCACAACACTGCCCACGCGGCTAATGGCGCCCCGGGCCCCCGCACCAAGCAGGCGCACCCGTGCCCACTACGCTATCCCGGCCCCCCATGGGCCCTTGGCCTACCACGGCCGACTAGCCTGGTGCCCGGGGTACCCACTCAGCGATACTCACCTTTCGCCACCACGCTCCCAGCCTGTCAACAGGGCTCCTGCACCCCTCCAAACGGGTTTCGAGCCTACTTCCCCACCAACAACAAAATGACTTCCATATTTGTTAATTTGACTAACCCAGCTAACTCACTCTACACTGACCCCGGGGTCCCTTGGGCGGGAGTCACTCCTCTCCCCAAATCACTCATCGCACCATGCATTCCCCATTCGCTCCACTCACACAGACCCGCTGGCCTCACTCACTCACCAAGCACATGCTTCCACTTCACTCACCAACAACTCTTCAACACACACACCACTGAACTCTGCCATCCTTCTAACTACATCCCCTAACTAACTCGTGCTCCCACGTCGTCCCTTAAACTACAGCACGTTCCTTTTAACACTACGTAGCTAAGCTACGTCCCCACTACACATTCACTGTCTGTCACTGTCTTCAAATAAATCATTTTATTTCCCAACCTAAAGCTCACTAAATCCCTCTACCTAATCCATTCCACGGACTCCATGAGGACTTACCCCTGCCCCATGAAGTCGGTCTAACTAAGCTAACCCTTCCCCCTAACTAGTTTCCATCCTGTTCCCCGGTAAGGGGGGTCTTCCACCCCTTGCCCAGGAATCCTGTGCACCCGAAAGTGAGGCTTGCTGTTTTTTTTTTTTTTTTTTTTTTCATGCGCATCACCAGCGCGGCAACTCACAGCTCGCGCACTTTACACCTGCCCGTGACGTCATGCAGCTGCACGTGTACCTCGTCCCTCCTTGGACGGTAAAATCCGGCAGGGATTCCCCTCCTGCCGGATTCCAACCCCACGTGCAGCCATGACGTCACCGTGCGCATAAAAAAAACACAAGCCCCACGTCTCGAGGGGTTCCCCACGCGAACACATGTGCTTTGCCCGTTGGAGCTTAACACACACGATCGCGTGGAGAACCCGTCCGGTCCAAATCCAAAATCCTGCCTAAACTTTGTCCGTCCGCGGGATCTGCAAATCCACCGCGTGCGTTTCCGAACCGGGACTTCACCCTCGCAAGCGAGCACGTGGGGGCCTCGTGCGTTGCACAGCACGGACCTCGTGCTCGCGGCTGGGTGAACCCGGCACGGTCCCCGAAACAACTACAGCCGCTACTCGGCTTTCTTTCCTCACATGTCTCCGTCGTCGCCTCCATTCCGCCCACGCACACCTGCGTGTTACGACGCTCACACTCCATTCCATCACATTCACCCCGGGAGACGCGGCTGCGTGCTCCCGCATGCCAACCGACATCTCCCTCACATACCGCTCTCTCACACACACGGTCTCCCTTGCATAAACCATACCACTCATACGTGGTGCTCCATTCACTCGCGGCCTTCCACTCACTCGTGCCATACTACTCACACAAACCACACCACTCACACACGCGGGGGCACTCACCCGCGGTTCCTCATCCACACACCGTGCCTCACTCATACACCGTGCCTCACTCATACACCGTGCCTCACTCACACACGCGGGGGCACTCAACCGCGGTGTTTCATCCACACACCGTCCCTCACTCACACACGCGGGGGCACTCACCCGCGGTGCCTCATCCACACTGGCCGTTTCATCCACACACACGGCCTCTTCCACACACGGTGACGCACTCACACCTTGCAGCACACACACAGGGACAACTACACTGGGGATTCGTGTCCCCACTAGGGTCTCCGGGACCTCTATACCCCCCAAGCTCTCCGTGCACCCGTTCGCAGCACTCCTCCCCCCAACCTCGCAAAGCACGACCGAACCCACCTGGTCGTGACTCGCCTCAAGGGGGCAGACTCCCTCCCCTCGTTCCTGGAGGAGGCCATCCCGCTGCTCGCACTGGGTCCCTACACGCTCCGCGAGCTCACTCTCATCGTCCTCCACTACCTCCGTGTGTGTGTGTGCGTCACTTACCCCGTCTTCATCGTGTAGTCTTCCCTCTATCGTTCCCTTCCCGGCTACCGTCACTGCCAACTTCGTCACCTCTTCACCCTTTACCTCCCTTGTCTCAACTATTTTTATTTCCTTTGTCGTCACCTCGTGTCTCGTCTCACACGTTTTGGTCTCCCCATTTAATTTTTCCCTTTCGGTCATCGTCACGACCCTCGCCCAACACGCCCCCCGAATTATTTTTTCACCCGCCTCCACCGCGGGCCTGTCAGCCGTTGCACCCCCACCCAGCTCGTTCGTTCCTCCACGTGGAGTCGCCATTTTAAGCTCCCTGCTAACGGCCTTCATGCCCGCCTGCAGGCATCGGCCCATGTTCTGCGTCTCACCCCGGATCTCTTTCATTTCTTCCTTCATGTTTGCTTCCATTCCGTTTATTTGCTTGTTCATTTCGTTTCTCATTTCATTTGTGTTTGTATCCATCTTTTCGTTTATTTGTTGTGTATTCGCATCCATCTTTTCGTTCATGTTCGCATTTATCTTTTGTGCATTCGCATCCATCTTCGCTGTCATTTCCGCATTCATTTTTGCCAGCATGGTGAATAGCTGGGCCATGTCGGGTGCGCTTGGGTGAGCCGTTTCGGCAGGGGTTGGGGAAGGGTTTTGGTGGAGAGGGGGAGGGGAGGTGTCATACACCGCGGCCGCTGCCGCACCCATTTCGGGCTCTGGGTTCAGTTGGGCGAGTTCGTTTTCCTGTACAACCAACATTTCCTGCACGGGGATTTCATCCTGAGCCATGGATTCGACACATTCTACATCCATTTCTAATACCCCCGGCTCCCGCTCACCTTGAGACGCCATCTTATTTCTCGTGAAGGGTTAATTTAGCTCGCTCGTAATTTGGAGGGAATCGGGGGTCGCTCCTCTCACCCCTGGACCGATTCCCGTGAATTTAATTGGAGACAGGAGAGCCCGTTTTCCCGCTCTCCGATACCAGTGCCGCGAGGAGGGCGATGGGTTTATATCGCACGACCTGACACCAGTGTTGCGGATTCGCGCCCGCCGGCGTGCGAACGGCCACGTAACTCGAATCGCGGCACGTCGCCCACCGGACGGACAATCCAGTCGTGACCCTCTCGGACTAACGCCGGGAACCAGTCACGGGTGGACCTTTCGGTCTCACCACGATCGTGCCAATCGGCCCTCGCGTGGGATAGGGTTGCTCGCCAAATTCGACCTACCTAAGTACCCACACGGAGGGTAGACCGAGCGATCGCACCTCGCCGCAGGTCGACTTCGGACACGGGCCACTTTAAGCGACCCGTTCCGTACTATCGGGATAACCGAGCGGTGTTATCGTCAACCTCGACGGTTCGATTAATTATTGGGCGTATTTAGCCCACGACCAACCCTTTACGTGAAGTAAGATGGAGATTCAATTAGAGAAAAGACGAAGCGAAACGGGAGAAACAGTTCAACATAAAGCACATTTATTCCGCGGCAAACGGAAAGCACACATATACAATTACCACAATTATGCACCAAAAGCAAATGTAACAAAAGAAGAAACAACAATTACGCACCAAAAGCAATTGCAACAAAAGAAACACAATGCATATCTACTACCGACTACGCGAGCACACGGCAACACTTACACAGTTTTACTTCACAGACGGCGCCGACAACACATATACTCCAAAGCAAAAGAAAAAGGGGCCACCCTCAACGATAAGGGGGGCAGACGGGCCTGGGGCCGAGACCGCGTCGAGCCTACCCGTCTGGTGATGAGCCGCAAAATGGCGGCGGCGCCCCGACTCCGCGGGCCTCACCGGCACTGCCTGGAATGGGGTGGGAACGGGGCCCCCTTCTCACACTATCTCAGCGCGGGGGGGAAACAGGGGGGGGTTGTTGATGCTCGGGGGGTGGAGGATATCTGGCTGGCTTGGGTCCCGCGACGAGCGACTCCACTGCGACCTCGACCGCATTCCCGGCCTCCCCTCTCCGCAGCTCCCCGACTCTTACACGAGCGCAGACCTCCACAAAGCTTCTTGGCTTCTCCAGCCTCTCCGGACCCCGACAGACACTCTCTCGACTGATTTCGCCGCCGCCACAACTCTCCAACTCTTTTCTCTTCTCAACTCTTCCCTCTTCTCAACTCTCTCCTCTTCTCAACTCTGAAACACTCAACTCCCAAATTCGCCCCGCGCTCGGCGCTTTATAGTCCGACAGGAGAAATCATATGCAGATTTTTGGATCAGGAACGGCTCGGGGGCGGAGCCACGCTCCCCCATTAGATGGAGGAAAAGTGGGCGTGAATCATTCCTGATCTGCGAATCTGCATTTCGCGATTATACTCCGACGCGCCTGGAGGCGGGGCCAAATCGCCCCACGCTCGCTGATAGGACGGAACAGAAGTGGGCGTGAATCATTCTTGATCCGATTTCTCGGAAAGGCTGGTGTTTTTGCACCCGCTGCTCGGTGCGCGCCCTGTACGAGTCCAGTATCGGTGCCCACAAGCGGCGCGGGAATGGCAGTGATGCGATGGTTGCGAGGGCGAGTTGTGACGGTAAAGGTCGTGGCTGTTGGCGTTGCTGTTGTTGTGAAGCAGCGTTGCGGTTGGTGGTTGGTGTGTGAAAGCGGTTGTGGAGAAGGTGGATGTTGTGAAGGCGGTTCTGGAGAAGGTGGCTGTGGTTGTCGAGATGCGGTTGGTGGTGGTTGTGGTGGTAGTAATGGCGGTTGGTCCAAAATAAAGATAGTAAAAGAAAAACGGCTATCTTAAAGGGTCGCAGCCCGAATGAATGACAATTATTCCCTCTAAACAACGGGTTTGGGCTAACTACACATATACTTACAGAGATATCTCACCTACGGGACCTGAATGGTGGTTTGCGAATTTCGTCAACCACAACAATATATATGTATATATATGTATATGTATATGTATATGTATATATATATGTATGTATATGTATGTATATGTATATATATATATATATATATATATATGTATGTATATATGTATGTATATATGTATGTATGTATATATATATATATATATATATATATATATATATATATATATATATATATATATATGTATATGTATTGGTTGATCAGTGCCCCAGACGAGATACACTTCTAGTCTTGGGGGATTTCAATGCATCGACTGGAACTGATAGGGACCGTTATGAGGTGTGTGTTGGTCCCCATGGGTCAGGAACTATGAACCAGAATGGCACTAAGTTCCTTGACTTTGCAAGAAGTCATGGACTTAGGGTGGCTGGTTCATGGTTTCAGCGCCCACAAGCTCATCGCTGGACTTGGTATTCCAACGCTGGCGGTGTGGCAAAGGAGATTGACCATGTCCTCATTGACGGTCGTTGGAGGATGATCCAGAACTGCAGGGTCTACCGGAGTGCTCAGTTACTCAATACTGACCACAGGCTTGTTGTAGCAACTCTAAAGCTGCACCTTAAATCCTGGAGAATGGTACCATCCCAGCCGAGGCTGGATGTTGCCAAGCTCAGGGATGAGAGAGTAGCTGAGGAGTTTGCGAACAGGCTGAGTGGACACTTGGGGGGTCTGGGGGGTCTGGGTGCTTTGGGGGGTCCTGAAGAGTTGTGGAGCGCCTTCAAGACCACCGTCCTTTGTTGCCGGTGGATGCCTTGGAGCTCACCGCAGGGCAAAGAAGAATTTTGTCTCTCAAGGGACACTGGATACCATTGACCAGAGTCGCAGGGCCAGGCTGAATGGCAGAGCTGAGCTGTTCAGGGAGCTGAGGCGTAAAACTGTACGTGCACTGAGGGTGGACAAGGAGGCCTATGTGCGAGGAATCTGTGAGGGGGTAGAGCATCACCTGTGGACAGGTGATTCTCGTCCAGCTTACAGGGGAATTCGCGCATTACGTTCATCCAAGCCCATCCCTCGGAGCACTACAGTTCGAGCAGAGAGTGGTAGGCTCTTGACAGAGGAGTCTGAAGTGAAGACCCGCTGGGCCGGTTACTTTGAGCGGTTGTACCAGGCTGATCCCCCAACTGTCGAGTTGGACGTCAAGGGTGTTACAATCCCTGTTGCTGACCCTCGAATCAACTGTGGTCCACCTACGCTTGTGGAAACACGGGCTGCGGTGAACCAGTTGAAACGGGGCAAAGCTCCAGGGATCTGTGGCATCCATGCCGAACTTCTCAAGGCTGGTGGAAATGCTGCACTCGTGTCGTTGCATGCAGTTTTGTGCTCTGCCTGGAACACAGGCATCATCCCAACTGACTGGAAGAGGGGCCTTGTTGTCCCTCTCTGGAAAGGGAAGGGTGATCGCCAAGACTGCAACAACTACCGAGGGGTGACGCTGCTCTCAGTGCCGGGCAAGGTCTTTGCTCGGATAATTCTCGATAGGGTTCGCCACCATCTGCTTGAGCTCCAGCGTCCAGAGCAGTCAGGCTTTACACCAAAGTGGTCAACGATTGACCGTATCCTTGCACTTTGTGTCCTCACCGAACGCAGACGAGTTTCGGCAGGGGCTGCTTGCAGCCTATGTTGATCTCTGTAAAGCGTTCGATTCAGTGAATCGGGATGTCCTCTGGAGGATTCTTGGTCTTCGTGGGGTGCCACCAAAACTGATCGATCTGATGTCTGAACTCTATTCTGGTACTGAGAGTGCTGTGAAGTGTGGTGGTCCCATCTCTGACTTATTTCCAGTTGTTACTGGAGTTCGTCAGGGATGTGTACTTGCCCCCACACTTTTCAGCACTTGTATGGACTGGATTCTAGGGAGGATGTCGGAGAGATCAAGTTGCGGTGCGTCATTTGGGAATGTCAAGATCTCGGACCTTGACTTTGCAGATGATGCAGTCATCTTTGCGGAGACTTTAGACATCCTCTTGGGGGCCCTCGAGGTGCTGAATGAGGAGTCGGAGCCGTTGGGATTACGGGTTTCTTGGGTCAAAACTAAGATCCAGGCTTTCGGTGACATCTTGGATGCTGCTGTCCTGTCTGTGTCTGTTTGTAGTGAGGATGTTGAGGTCGTGGAGAGATTCACTTACCTTGGCAGTGATATTCATGTCTCTGCTGGCTGCGAGTCAGAGGTCAATAGACATCTGGGTCGGGCCTGGGGAGTCATGGATTCACTGTATCATGGGGTGTGGCGCTGCCGGTACCTGTGCGGGAGGACGAAAGTCCGAGTCTTCAGGTCCTTGGTACTTCCAGTCTTGCTCTATGGATGCGAGACTTGGACTCTGACCAAGGATCTGAGAGGGAGACTTAATTCCTTTGGTACCAGGTCTCTTCGGAGAATCCTTGGCTATCGCTGGTCGGATTTTGTGTCCAACGAGCGGTTGCTGAGAGATACTCGGATGAGATTTGTTACCTGCATAGTCCGTGAGCATCAGTTGCGGCTGTATGGACATGTGGCTCGTTTTCCTGACTCTGATCCTGCTCACCAGATTTTCTCAGCGAGGGAGTCTCATGAGTGGAGGAGGCCAGTGGGTCGACCACGTGCCTCATGGTTGCAACAGGTTGACCATCATCTCAAGGAGATGGGGATGGGCCTGGCATCTGCCTGGGGGATGGCCAGACGGAGGCCCCTGGAGTACCGGCGGAAAGTGGACGCAGCGACGCGCTGTTCTGGCACATGCTCCCATACCTGACCTGACCTGACCTGTATTTATTTATTTATTTGTAATCTTGTGATTCGTATAACTCAAAAAGTATTAAACCGAATTGCATGAAATTTGGTGGGATGATTGGTTATTAGCCAGGAAGCATTCGATTAGATTTTGGGATCGTTCGGGTCGAAGGTCAAGGTCAAGGTCACAAAAAGGTCAAAATCGTCTTTTTCGATAACACGGTCAATTTTTATTCAATTTGCATGCAACTAACACCAAAATGCTCAGAATTCAACGCCTCATCTTGTGATATGCAATATGACACAATGACGCCCATACTCTTGTTGAAACGTTGTATTCACCGAGCTTGCGAGTGAAGACTCGCCAAAACGACGTGAGTTGATTGTTGTTTCGTCCGTAGCCCCCGAAAGTCGGGGGGGGGGGTCATGACATTATAGATATGTGGTTTGTGTCATAAGACCATTCATATGAAACCAGTTCCCCACACTCATACCAAGAACAAAAAAAGTAGTGGCGGCGAAGGTATGCGCTCTATGAGTGCCCGTTCTAGTTAAAGATGAAGTGCACCGCGTGACCTTCACAACCCTCCATCTTACAAAAGTAATTTTCTAATAAAAATTAGAAAAATACGTGTGTTTGCAATCGTGCTTACATTTGAAATTATGCAGATAAAACCTGTTTTTGGTGCATGCATCATTTAATAAATAAAACCGTCAACCGTCAAATGTTGCGAGTCGTGAGATTAGTGACACGAGTCCCGAGGGACGAGTCACGGAGAGTGCCAGCTGGCAGCAGTAGAAAAAGACATGGATATACGAAAATGGCAAAGAAAAGGAAAAAGGTTGCGGTTGTGGTTGTGGTTGTGGTTGTGGTCAGCACCCGCCGTGGTCGGCTGCTTTGTACTTCTGATGTTTAAGTTAAATGTTGTGTTTGTTGCTTTGCATATCATATATCTAGTGCTTTGTGCATAACCTTACCTCTGTGTAATTGACTGCTTTAAATGCGGACTTTGTGCTATCTTCAGGCTGCTCATATTTGCTGTTGATAGTTTAACGTGATGATCGCAGATCATAGCCTACTGTATATTATTTGAAAGTGCACTGATTCCGGTGCCAACCTCCCCCGTTTAGTCATTGTATCTCTGGTATATTAATTTTCTAATGCCAATTCTTGACAACACCTTGTATAAGTGCAGCTGAATTGGAGCCAATTGTCTAATCATTGAATATCTTCATTGTGAATGTGCCAGTTTGTTGCGGCTCTCCTGCATTCGAATAATTTTAGGCCAAAAACATCGGAACATATTAAATCTAGCTGAGATCAATTTGGTTAGTATGCGACAGCAACCTCAGTATAGATGTGTCAATGCTGCATGAATACAATAGCATACCGGGTTATCAAAAATATTAAATATTATAATTGTGCCCCCCCCATCCAGTTCATATGCCCCCATTAATACCGAGCCCTGGCGACGGGCCTGGGATGGGCATGTGCTACACAAACCTCCGACGAATCGCTATCAGTGAATGTCTGTGAACATTTGGGAGTGTCTCCTCTGAACATCGCAGGCTTGGTGATTTGTTTAATGCACGTCTGCAATTGGAAAGTCGATGCTGTGTATAATTACCAAGTAACAGTAACCAACTCTTCAGCAAAGGACATCTTCATGATGTGAAAATACACCAAGCTTGTGCCAGTTGTTATCAATATATTGTTTGTTTTGGTTTCGGTGATGCAAGAGAAATTATACGTAACGATATTTTTGCATCTGTTGCTAAAAGGAAAGGCGTCCGTGTGTGTGTGCTTGGGAGTGTTGTTTTTATATCAGCTATGGCCACCCGCTTGTATTAACATGAAGTGATAGGAACTCAACACCTCTGGTCTCATCCATGAATATTTCTTGTATTTCCTATATTTCCATGAGACTGATTTGCATCCAGGAACCCAAAAACTTTGGATAACCATTTTGGAATTTCCACTTTCGTTTAAATGCTGAAAATTAGGTTAAAAAGATGATTTAACTCCCAGATTTCGTGCTGGCAACGCTAACAAAGGTAGCAACAGCAGGTGCCCATACGAGCAGATACACACAGCGCATGCGCAAAAGTCCTTGTTAGCATTCATGTCATTTTGAAAGTTGCATATTGTATAAGACAGTCAGGATTTTGGAACTCGGCAGCTTACATACGTGTAAGCAATATCTTCAAATAATCTGCAAGAGGATTGGCTGCCATTGTTTCCTGACCATTTTGTTTCAGGTGTTGCTGGCACCCACAGGTGTGCGCATTATTCTTGTCGGGTCTTTGGCCGATAAATGCTTTTGGCCCAAATCTTTCACAAACCGGATAGCTCAACCTGACGTTCAACTGAGAGGGATTTGAGAAGGAATTTACAATTTTGTTCAGGGCGCTGGTGATAATTTGCTCAGACACCTGCGTGGGTCTATCATGGTACCTTGTGCTTGAACGTTTTAGTGTGCGGGCATCACCGGTTTTGACTGTCATAATTCACAGATATATTATATTATATACCAAGTGAAGTGGTACAAAGAATGATTTAAGCTGCCACGGTGTGTCAATTGTTGGTGTTTCATTCGAAAAAGGTGTTCGAGAAGACGATTGTGAAAGCCTTGAATTCCAGCAGATAACGGATTTACTCGCTGGGGTGTGTTAAGGTTAAATTTGCATGATAGGGAAAGGATGTTTGAATGTCGAGATATCGTTCAGTCAGACAGAGAATTTTATTCCAATCACACAAGTTCAAAACAAACTTTTGACAATCATGGGCTTTGTAAGCAAGAGACCACCAAGAGGCCTTAAAGGTCACCTGGAGACCTTAACGGTCATTAAGAGGTTTTTAACGGCTTCCTGGGCGATAGCCGGGGCCTTCATGACCATCCTGAACATTGCGATGAGGCCACCTAGTGGCCTTAAAGGGAATATTTGTATGTGTGCAGGTTGAGTATTGAGGAGGATAAAGTTACCAAAACATGCACAGCAATTCCATGATACCGATTAAACTTGATCCCATTCAATTTGCTTCCTGCTTTGACTTGAGTGGTGCATTGCTCTCGTAAACTCCCTCCACACATGTCCAGTGATGTAAATGACAGTTCGCAATTATGATGTGTCCTCTTCTTTTGTATGTAGCACAAGGTTGGAGGGTAGCATCATTGGCTGAGGGCATGGCTGCGCCATTGATCATGCCCTCTTTAGGTTAGGGCAGGAATTTGGAATTTGGCCGTGGTGCTGGTGATAGCTCGCCTGTTCTTCGCAAAGGATACCATGGGGTCTTTATTATCCACCACCGAAGTTGAAGGTTATGTTTTCACCCCTTTCTGTTTGTCTGTCTGTTTGTCTGTCTGTTTGTCTGTGTACAGGATATTTTCAAAAAGTTGTGGACGGATCCGGATGAAATTTTGTGGACAGGTTCGGTGTGTGACAACGATGAACTCATTAGATTTTGTTGAAGATCCAGATCCAGATCCAACTACTGGAATTTTTAAAGTGATTCTTCACCATTGAGAGATTGGGCTAAACTAATATATAGCATGATATCTCAAAAAGTTGTGGATGGATTCGGATGAAACATGGGGGACAGATTGGGTGTGTGACAAGGATGAATTGATTCGATTTTGGTGAAGATCCGGATCCGGATCCAACCACTCGAATTTTTTAAAGTGATTCTTCAACATTGAGAGATTGGGCTCAAAAACGACAGAGTGCTGCATCGCATGCTATTTCAAAAATGTATTGGGCTTGATATGTTCTTGTGGATCAGGCATTACGTGGTGGAGGTATGCGCTCCATTGAGTGCCCTTCCAGTTGGTAATGGCACACACCCCTGTTGAGGGGGTCAATTAAGTCATTACGACCTTTGCCTTATGACCCGTCGTCCCCCTTGCAAGTTTAGTTGGTTGAGATTGCAAAAGTAATGACCAAATGCCTCGATGTCAGACAGACGGATGTCAAAATGTGTATTTTAATGTGATGACACATTGACAGGGCTCACAAGGCCCCATTAGGCCACTATTGAGTTCTGTATGGGGCCCCCAAATGACTAACCCTGTCTCGAGGCAGATGGGACTCGCAGGTTTATGTTCATCAGAGGAACGGCACACACATTGATGAATCACCATTCCTGAGAAGCAGCAGGTATGACAGTTTATAGCTGGGCCGAGACTGAAACCCAGGCGAGACAGCTCAGAGGCGAGTGTGCGTACTTCGACATTAAATTACCAGCCGAGAAAGATTGCTGTGTGGTATTTCGAAAGATATGGTGCCGTCTTCCGGTTCAGGACTTCCGGTTCATGGACCGGTGCATGAGGAGGACTGCGTGGCGAGCTCTCCTTCCAGGCCCTCGAAAGTTTAGTTTCCAGTCCTAAAGCGTTTTGCGTATTTTGTTATCGAGATTTGTGTCAGGGTCTGTGGAACTCCTCCATAACTCCAAAACCATGAAACTGTACTTATTTTTTTTCATGTTGTGTTCATAACAGTTTTAGTGGGTAGTTGAGTTAGTTTATTGAAAGAAGCAGGGCGAGGCCTCGTGATAAGTTTAGCGTGAAGTGAGTTGGGGCCTTGGGAGTATGGGGGTGAAGAAGGTTATAAATAGAGAGTGAAGGAGAAAGGATGAGGAGTACGTAAAATGTCAGAGTTTCTCAATGTGGGCCACATCAACAATGAGGTAATCAGAGGGTTCTTATTGTTGCAGGAAGTGTGAGGAAATCGTCCACTTGAAGAAGGTTATTACCGGGTTGAAGGAACACATCGATAATTTGCAGCAAGTAGCAGAATGTGAGAAATTTGTCGATAATAGTTGGTTACGGTTGTGGAATGAGGTTACTGAGGATATTGGAAGTGGTGACGGTGCAACGGGGGTGGGCGGTGGTTGTGGTGCAACAGGGGCAGGCGGTGGTTACGGTGCAACGGGGGCGGGCGGTGGTTACGGTGCAACGGGAGCGGCCTTGGTGACGGTGCAACGGGGGCGGGCGGTGGTGATTGTGCAACAGGGACAGGCGGTGGTGACGGTGCAACGGGGGCGGGCGGTGGTGACGGTGCAACGGGGGCGGGCAGTGGTGACGGTGCAACAGGGGCAGGTGGTGGTGATGGTGCAACAGGGGCAGGCGGTGGTGATGGTGCAACGGGGGTGGGCGGTGGTGATTGTGCAATGGGGCGGGCGGTGGTGACGGTGCAACGGGGGTGGGCGGTGGTGACGGTGCAACGGGGGCGAGCGAT
The DNA here is from genome assembly GCF_056783735.1 of Eptatretus burgeri. Classification (NCBI taxonomy): domain Eukaryota; kingdom Metazoa; phylum Chordata; class Myxini; order Myxiniformes; family Myxinidae; genus Eptatretus; species Eptatretus burgeri. The sequence continues at coordinate 50,049,904 of NC_140973.1, read as the reverse complement.
GGTGACGGTGCAACGGGGGCGGGCGGTGGTGACGGTGCAACGGGGGCGGGCCGTGGCGGAGGTGCAGTGGCGGTGGTAAAGTGGGCGCGGTCAGTGGCGGAGGTGCAGCGGGCGGCAGGCAGTGGCGGAGGTGTAGTGGGCGCGGTCAGTGGTGGAGGTGCAGCAGGCGTGGGCAGTGTCAGAGGTGCAGCAATAGAAATAGGTTAAAATGAGGTATGGGAGACAGTTTTTGTGGGTGATGAGATTATTAAATATGTAGATTTTTCAATCTGCAGGAAGGATTGTAGACACAGAATTCTGTGTAGTTTTGAAGGAGCGGGAGTTCGGGACGTTGAAGGAAGGGGAAACGATATTGTATCGGGTCATGGCAGGAAGAAGTTGGTTGTGGTGCACCTCGGTGCGAATTATGAAGGGAAAGTTTACTCAGAGGTTTTGAAAAATAGATACAGGATATTGGGTAAGTGGCTGAAAGCAAAGGGTTGTGAGGTCATGTTTTCTGGGATCCTCCCAAGATTGGGGAACAATATAGAAATTATGAGCAGAGCAATCAACGTCAACCAATGGCTGGAAGAATGGGGTAGAGAGGAAGGTTTTACATTGAAGAAGCCGTGGGAGTCATTTAGGGGACAAAGGGAGTGTTTCCAGAATGATGGCCGTATATTAAATAGAAAGGGGGCAGAAAGGTTTGCAGTGGGAATTGAGGAAGCAATTCAGGCTTTTTTAGGTCAGTGGAGGGTGGGAAAGCTATAAAGGAAGGAACGAATGAAGTAATTGGGATGTCAGGAAAATAGAATTTTAGGAAGGGAAAAGTTAAACATATTCTCTTCCAATGCCAGAAGTTTAAATAATAAGATGGAAGAGCTTGAAGCCAAAGTAGATAGCGAGGAGTACGATATAGTTGCAATGAGTGAGACGTGGTTTAAGGAGGAGAGTAACTGGGACAGGATTAGAAAGCTTCAAGGTGTATCGGTGTGATGGGAAGGAGAGAATAGGAGGAGGAGTAGCAATCTGGGTAAAGGACAGCTTTGCATCAAGAGAAAGTGGTGACATTAAGGAAGGAATAAATGTTGAGGATTCTGTGTGGGTTGAGATTAGAGATTGTAAAAATATTAAGATACTGGTACGATACTTTTATAGGGCTCCGTGTGGGAAGGAAGGAGGAGTACATGAAGAATTCAACAGGGCATGTGGTAAGGGAAGAGTGTTGACTATGGGGGATTTTAACTTGCCAGGGATAGATTGGGTCCAGGAACAGGGAAAGGGTAGAGCAGATGAGGATTTCCTAGTTTATTCCAAGATTGCTTTTTATCCCAGATTGTAGATAAGCCCACGAGGGGGAGTGCAGTGTTAGACCTCCTTTTAAGTCACAATCCCAATATGGTGGAGGAGGTGGAGGTTGGGGAGCATTTAGGAGCAAGTGACCATAACATTGTGTGTGCAAAGATTCTGTCGAGGGTTAGAGTTCAGGATCGTATTCTAAGGCTATTATATTTCAGGAAGGCAAACTTTGAGGGTATGAGGAGAGAATTGGGTGATGTAGATTGGGAGACTCTAACAACAGGACAATCAGCATTAGAAAAATGGGAAACCTTCAAGGACCAAATGTGTAGAGTGCAGAGTAAGTACATTCCAATGAGGTGTAAAACTAGAAACAGAAAGAGACCAGGGTGGTTGAGCAGTGAGATAAGGAACGCTATTAAGGAGAAGAAAAAGACATTTATTGTGTTTGAAATACCAGGACTGGAGTTAGATTTATATCACTATCGAAGTAAACAGAGGCAAGTGAAGAAAATAACTTGGCAAGCCAAAAGTGTGTATGAGAAGGACATGGCTAAAGATATTAAACATAATAGCAAGGCTTTCTTTTAGTATATCAGAGGAAAAGAACAGGTTTATTGTCAGGTCAGGTTCGATCTGTGACCTGCTACAGGTACCATGTAAACCTGTACCAACCTGTTCCATGGTCGGGTTGTCGGCGACTAAACCGTCTCCCCCACCAGGTTTTCTGGTGAGGAGGGTGTTTGGATATGGACACCCAGCAGGATTAAAAACAAAACCTGTCAAAGGGCGGAGGAGCTCCTTGTGAGCCAACGGCCATTCATATCTAGTGCCCAAATGTGTCTGCGGACGTCCTCCTGCAGTTGGGTTACTTTTTTATTAGGAGGTTGGTGGCAGGATTTGCACTCCGGCCACCGTAAAACCCTTCATTCCGCAAAACACAAAAACGCAAAAAAAAATCTGAAAACCCACTCCGTGGGAGTACCTCCTGCGCAGCTTCCCTTCGCAGGGCAGCTCACCGGATGACGGGATTGGGGCAAACCCTTCGGGACCCCCAATCTTTGATGATAGGAGGGAAACCATGGGGTAACATCCCTGGGTCAGATTGCGGGAGAGTGTGTCGGAGTGGTGCTGAGGTGTCGTCCACCAGACGGCGGTCTCCTTGGCTTAACCTGAGGCGGTCCCTTCGGGTGGGTGCCTGGAATGTCCTATCCCTAAGAGAGGATGATCACCTGTCTCTGTTATCATCTGAGCTCAAGCGTTTGGACATCGGGATTGCAGCTCTCTCTGAGGTTCGGAGACCGGATTGCGGCGAGATCATGGTGGGTGGTTACACCTACTATTGGTCTGGTCGCTCTGATGGTTACCATACCCAAGAAGTTGCTGTAGCTGTGTCCAAGAAGCTGACCCCAATGATAATTGAGGTAACTCCGGTCAACGAGCGTATTATGAGATTAAGGATTCGTCACTCCTTAGGTGTCATTTCCCTGTTCTCTGTTTATGCTCCGACTGAGGCGAGTGATCTCACCGTGAAGGATGCATTCTACGCCACGCTCGAGTCTGTGGTTGATCAGTGCCCCAGACGAGATACACTTCTCGTCTTCGGGGATTTCAATGCATCGACTGGAACTGATAGGGATGGTTATGAGACATGTGTTGGTCCCCATGGGTCAGGAACTATGAACCAGAATGGCACTAAGTTCCTTGACTTTGCAAGAAGTCATGGACTTAGGGTGGCTAGTTCATGGTTTCAGCACCCACAAGCTCATCGCTGGACTTGGTATTCCAACGCTGGCGGTGTGGCAAAGGAGATTGACCATGTCCTCATTGACGGTCGTTGGAGGATGATCCAGAACTGCAGGGTCTACCGGAGTGCTCAGTTCCTCAATACTGACCACAGGCTTGTTGCAGCAACTCTAAAGCTGCACCTTAAATCCTGGAGAATGGTACCATCCCAGACTAGGCTGGATGTTGGCAAGCTCAGGGATGAGAGAGTAGCTGAGGAGTTTGCGAACAGGCTGAGCGGACACTTGGGGGTCTGGGTGCTTTGGGGGTTCCTGAAAAGTTGTGGAGTGCCTTCAAGACCACCATCCTTAATGTTGCCAGTGGATGTCTTGGAACTCACCGCAGGGCAAAGAAGAATTTTGTCTCTCAAGGGACACTGGATACCATTGACCAGAGTCGCAGGGCCAGGCTGAATGGCAGAGCTGAGCTGTTCAGGGAGCTGAGACGTAAAACTGTACGTGCACTGAGGGTGGACAAGGAGGCCTATGTGCGAGGAATCTGTGAGGGGGTAGAGCATCACCTGTGGACAGGTGATTCTCATCCTGCTTACAGGGGAATTCGTGCATTGCGTTCATCCAAGCCTATCCCTCGGAGCACTGCAGTTCGAGCAGAGAGTGGTAGGCTCTTGACAGAGGAGTCTGAAGTGAAGGCCCGCTGGGCCGGTTACTTTGAGCGGTTGTACCAGGCTGATCCCCCAGCTGTCGAGTTGGACATCAAGGGTGTTATAATCCCTGTTGCTGACCCTCGAATCAACTGTGGTCCACCTTCGGTTGTGGAAACACGGGCTGTGGTGAACCAGTTGAAACGGGGCAAAGCTCCAGGGATCTGTGGCATCCATGGTGAACTTCTCAAGGCTGGTGGAAATGCTGCACTCGTGTCGTTGCATGCAGTTTTGTGCCCTGCCTGGAACACAGGCATCATCCCAACTGATTGGAATAGGGGCCTTGTTGTCCCTCTCTGGAAAGGGAAGGGTGATCGCCAAGACTGCAACAACTACCGAGGGGTGACGCTGCTCTCAGTGCCGGGCAAGGTCTTTGCTCGGATAATTCTTGATAGGGTTCGCCACCATCTGCTTGAGCACCAGCGTCCAGAGCAGTCAAGCTTTACACCAAAGAGGTCAACGATTGACCGTATCCTTGCTCTTCGTGTCCTCACCGAACGCAGACGAGAGTTTTGGCAGGGGCTGCTTGCAGCCTATGTTGATCTCTGCAAAGCGTTCCATTCAGTGAATCGGGATGTCTTCTGGAGGATTCTTGGTCTTCGTGGGGTGCCACCAAAACTGAGCGATCTGATGTCTGAACTCTACTCTGGTACTGAGAGTGCTGTGAAGTGTGGTGGTACCATCTCTGACTTATTTCCAGTTGTTACTGGAGCTCGTCAGAGGTGTGTACTGGCCCCCACACTTTTCAGCACTTGTATGGACTGGATTTTAGGGAGGATGTCGGAGAGATCAAGCTGTGGAGCATCGTTTGGGAATGTCAAGATCTCGGACCTTGATTTCGCAGATGATGCAGTCATCTTTGCGGAGACTTTAGAGATCCTTTTGGGGGCCCTCGAGGTGCTGAATGAGGAGTCGGAGCCGCTGGGATTACGGGTTTCTTGGGTCAAAACTAAGATCCAGGCTTTCGGTGACATCTTGGATGCTGCTGTCCTGTCTGTGTCTGTTTGTGGTGAGGATGTTGAGGTCGTGGAGAGATTCACTTACCTTGGCAGTGATATTCATGTCTCTGCTGGCTGTGAGTCAGAGGTCAATAGACATCTGGGTCGGGCCTGGGGAGTCATGGATTCACTGGATCATGGGGTGTGGCGCTGCCGGTACCTATGCAGGAGGACAAAAGTCCGAGTCTTCAGGTCCTTGGTACTTCCAGTCTTGCTCTATGGATGCGAGACTTGGACTCTGACCAAGGATCTGAGAGGGAGACTTAATTCCTTTGGTACCAGGTCTCTTCGGAGAATCCTTGGCTATCGCTGGTCGGATTTTGTGTCCAACGAGCGGTTGCTGAGAGAGACTCGGATGAGATTTGTTACCTGTATAGTCCGTGAGCGTCAGTTGCGGCTGTATGGACATGTCGCTCGTTTTCCTGACGCTGATCCTGCTCATCAGATTCTCTCAGCGAGGGAGTCTCATGAGTGGAGGAGGCCAGTGGGCCGACTATGTGCCTCGTGGTTGCAGCAGGTTGACCATCATCTCAAGGAGATGGGGATGGGCCTGGCATCTGCTTGGGGGATGGCCAGACGGAGGCCCCTGGAGTACCGGCGGAAAGTGGACGCAGCGACACGCTGTTCTGGCACATGCTCCCATACCTGACCTGACCTGACCAGTGTGGGCCCAATGAGGAATAGCACCAGGAGAGTGGTTAGTGATGAAACGGAGATGGCAGGCTCATTAAACAGGTATTTTTCTTCAACTTTTACACAAGAACAGTCAGGAGAATTGCCAATAGCTGAGAGTATCTATCGAGGAGGTGAGGAAGGGCTTTTTACAGACGATCCAGGTTGGAGTGGAGGAAGTAAAGGAACAGCTGGGTAATCTAAGAGTAGATAAGGTCCAGATAATATGCACCCGAGAGTATTGAGGGAGCTGTCTGAGCAGGTAAGCGAGATGTCAACGGATATTTTCAATAGCTCACTGGAGTCAGGACAGGTACCGGAGGATTGGAGAGTAGCAAATGTCACACCATTATTTAAGAAAGGATCCAGAGAAGAATTGGGAAACTATAGACCTGTTAGTTTGACATCAGTTATGGGGAAGGTGTTGGAGACATTAATTGGGGACCAAATAAGGAACCATTTAAATAAATACAAACTAATTAAAGGTAGTCAGCATGGGTTTACCAAAGGTAGTTCCTGTTTAACAAATCTTTTGGAGTTCTCTGAAGCATGGTCTGATTGGGTGGATGAGAGAAAGGCAGTGGGCATTGTATATCTGGACTTAAAGAAGGCATTTGATGAGGTACCACATCGGAGGTTGTTAGCCAAAGTGAGGGCTTGTGGACTGGCTGGTCAGGTAGTTAATTGGATTGCAAACTGATTTAGTGATTGGAAGCAAAGAGAGGCTGTAAGTCGGAGGATGTCTTGCTGGGAGGATGTAAGTAGCGGGGCACCTCAAGGATCAGTACTCGGACCATTACTATTCAATATTTACATCAACGATTTGCATAATGTGGTAAAGAGTAAGGTTTCTTAATTTGCGGATGACACAAAGCTTGAAGGTAAGGTGGATAGCAGAGGGGGTGATGAACAGATTCAAGAAAGTATTGATACTTGTGTAGATTGGGCAAAAGACAGGCAGATGGAAGTTAACCTGAACAAGTGTAAGGTGTTGGGGATGGGAAAGAACAATGAATATAGAGATTACAGGTTGCAAGGGGTAATATTGGAGCGTGTCACACAAGAGAAGGATCTGGGGGTGGTAATAGATATGGGAGGTAAGCTGGCAGCACAGTGCCAGGCAGCTATAGGTAAAGCAAATATGGTTTTAGGCTGTTTGAGGAGGGGGATCAATTATAAATCAAAAGAGGTGGTGTTAACATTGCACAGGAATTTAGTGAGGGCCACATCTAGAATATTGTGTGCAGTTTTGGTCTGCACAGTTCCGGAAGGATGTAGATACCATCGAGAGGATTCAGCGTGGGGCTACTGGATTGATTCCGGGCCGAGCTGGACTCAGCTATGAGGAGCGGTTTAAGGAGACAGGGCTTTATTCAATAGAAAGGAGGTAGTTGCGAGGAGATATGATAGAGATGTTTAAGAAAATGAAAGGTATCGATAAAATAAGTGCAGATGAATTGTTCAACAGAGTAGACAGTGAGGGACCAGGGGCCATAGCCTGAGAGTAAAGAAGAGGAGACTTAAGATGGTAGTAACGCAGGGGACTTTCAGTCAGAGAGTAGTTAATGCATGGAATGGTCTCCCTGGAAAGGTCGTGGCAGCAGAAAAAGTAGACAAGTTTAAATTAGAATTAGGTAGGTACCTGGAAGTTATGGAGATAGAAGGGTATGGGGATGTTGATAAGACTTTTAGGTATTTTGAATATTGATGGGTGATTTTGTACGGAGTGCTGTTGGTGGGGGTCTTGTTAAGGGGGGTTGTGTGGTTGATGTGTGTTTTTAACCAAGCCCATGCCCCCTCTCCTAGGGGAAGAAAAGATTATTTTTTTTAACAACAAATAATACAAAAATAAATAAATAAAATACAAAAACAAACAAAAAAAATACAATTTTTTTTTCTTTCATTAATTAATTTTTTTTTGCATTTCTTTCTTGGATCTTGGGTTGGTGTGGTGTTCGCGCAGGCATGATGGGCTGAATGGCCTCCACCGGTGTTGGATTCCCTTGTTGTTGTCCTTGTTGTCTTCACTGTAGTTTGTATGCAGTTCTTGCTAGGGCTTGGCGGTGCTACTGATGCAGTGCCCCCTGTAGGTTTGAGCAGGAATTGGTCATTTGTTGAGGGTGCCGGCAATAACTCACTACTCTTCGCTGTGGAACTTCTAACCTCCAACAACTAATGCTAACAGATGCGATACCCAGTTTAACATCCATCCGAGGGACAACACACATATTGATGTCTCGCCCTGAAGGTTGAATGTGTGCTATAATATGATATTAAAACATATTTTTGTAATCATTATGCAATATTCCATGTTGACTCATAAATAAATACACAAGCTGTCCCTTCAGTGTGTGTGTATATGTATATATATATATATATATATATATATATATATATATATATATATATATATATATATATATATATATATATATATATATATGTTTCTCAAGTTAAAATATATGTTCCTGGGTGGCAAATATATACAAGAAATGATTGGAACACAGGCTGTCCCTTAAGTGGGTAGCCATTTTTTGTAAGTTATTGAATACAACAAGCAAACATAACTTTTCAGTTGAATATGCAACAGTTAGACTAATGTTTGAATTTTTATTTTGTACTCAACATGTCCACCTTCTCTTTAAACATACATCTGGGGACGTTGAACAAAAGTGTCGATGACTTTATCACATATGACACGGGATATGTCCTGAACAGCATTTGGGATGCGATCCCGCAGCTATCCAAGGACTGTGGGCATGTGGCATAAGCTCTGTCCTTGATGGGACCCCACAAAAAAACGTAGGGATTCAGATGGAGGGATCTTGGGAGCCAAGCAATAGGTCCACCATCGCCGATCGATATGTTTTTTCGGAATATTGAATCGAGGAATTCACGAAGATCATTCATGGAAAAAAAAGAAGACAAACGTTCATTGAAAGAGAAGGTAGACGTGATGAGTACTAAATAAAGCTTCAAACATTACTCTAACTGTTCCATATAAGTATGAACTGAAAAGTTTGGAATGATTGTTGTATAGAAAAGGGTACCTATTAAATGGACACCCTGTTGTGTGCGTGTGGATGTGTGTGTTGAAGACTCCATGCTGATTACTGCCAGTGAGGCCAAATATGTGTCCATGGAGTGATTCCCTAGGGGAACTGGCATTGCCATAAAGGGTTTATGAAGCCCTTGCAGGTCGACTATTACTACGGATAGCAGCGTAGCAGCTGACACTACTTTTAGCAGTGGGTGGTTCTGCCTCTCACAGGCTGCATTCAAGCTGGAAGTTGCATTTTAACTTGAAATTACATATTTGTTTTTCCCCAAAATCAATGATCACTTTAGAGTACTGTCGCTCCAGAAGGCTGGCGTGCAATCCAACTTGGGCTAGATCTCTTCAGACCCACACCAACAGGAACAACGTGCAGTGCTGTGGCAGACAATTAGTCGGGCTTCCTGAGTGTTACTGTATCTTAAAACTTGATTGTACCTTTGAGTTGTTTGTCGATTGTTTATTTACCAATACATCCCAGTGGGAGCTGTCATATAAATTGTGGGACATGTGGAATTGCTGATGCACAGGAAGTAGGAAAGCTGTTTACTACTTAGCCCAAGAAAGGAACTAAATTGAATTGGCTTCATGTCTATTAATTAGTATCTTGGTAAATATGAACCTGTCGAGAATGTTCTCTGAGCCCAGCTGTATAGTGTCATGCCTTGTTTTAATTAGTTATTTGGCACTGTGGCTGCACCCTGTTGGTACGTATTCCATCTACCGCTTTGTTGAAGGTGTGAGGCTGAGCCATGATGGCTGCCAGTCCAAAATACTTTAACCCCAAAAAGTAATATTGCCCCAATATCAGTTTGTTGCTTTATTTCTGGGAGTGAATATCTTATGTCACGATACCCAATTTGGCCTCTAGAAAAAACCAACAGGTCAATGCTGCCTTTGTCATGATCTAAATCTGGAAGAATGATACCTGGATTTAGACAGGCCCTGGGTCGGATAAATTTTCCTGGACTTCCTGATGAAAGATTAATTGTAGTCTGATATTCACCTTATGCCTTCCTATCAACAGAATATCCAGTGAGCCTACCCCACCATATCAAACATGTATAAAATGCATTCATGGTGGGGGTTTCAATTAGCTTAAGATGAAGCGAACACATGATCTATCAGCGCTGGCTTAATCATATGTAGACACTCGCCGGAGGTGCTGCCGGGAATACGACCTCAGAACACGTGATGGACCCATAAATTGTGCCATTCAATGTATTGTGAAACATTTTGAGCACAAGGGCACAGTGCACAGCCAGAGCAAGGGCAACAGTGGCAGGGTCAGCATCAGTAACTAACAGCCAAGCCAACATTGACGCCATGCGGTGAGCGCTACCAGGACGTGCTCCAGAATTTCCATAATGATCTAGCTCAAAAGGTCACCAAAAACCAGCTTACCTTGACCTAGTTTATGTAGGATGGTGCATCCCCACATACAGCTACTGACACCATCACTTTCCTGCTGCAGCTCTTCAGAAACGACCTCGTTGCCCTGGGTACCGCTCATGACTGGGCACTCCATAGCCCAGACTTGAACCCTCTGGACTATTGGTTCTGGGGGCCTGCCAAGGGCTCTGTCTATGCCAACTGCCCTGCGACACTGGATGATCTGAAGCAGGAGGTGTCAGATTACCTCCAGACAGTGTCACATGAGACCGACAGGAAAGTAGGACAGAATTTTGGAGTCATTATCAAAGCCTATCTGGACCGTGGATGGGCATACATCGACAACGTCAATTACAAGGATTCTGTGTAAATGCCAATTGCAGACCTTGGGCTCTCACTAACTCGAGCAGTAACTTACTGCAATAACTATCAGTGATAGAAAACACCATGCCATAAGCTTTCAAGAAATGTTTGGTTCACATTCCTGAGGTTTCTGTTTCTTTGGAAATAAACATTTATTGTTGCATCACTCTTGTTGAAACACCCTGTAGATGCTGTGTTCTCAAAATGACGCTTTACATAGTTTGGATAACAAAGGTGTGATGGAAACTGTAATTTAGATTTTCATGGTGTGTGTGTGTGTGTGTGTGTGTGTGTGTGTGTGTGTGTGTGTGTGTGTGTGTGTGTGTGTGTGTATATGTATATATGTATATATATATATATATATATATATATATATATATATATATATATATATATATATATATGTGTGTATATATATATATATATATATATATATATATATATATATATATATATATATATATATATATATATATATATATATATATATATATATATATATATATATATATATATATATATATATATATATATATATGTACATATGTATATATATATATATATATATATATATATATATATATATATATATGTATATATATATGTATATATATATGTATATATATATATATGTATATATATATATATATATATATATATATATGTATATATATATATATATGTATATATATATATATATATATGTATATATATATATGTATATGTATGTATATATGTATTTATATATATATATATATGTATATATATTTATATATATATATATATATATATATATATATATATATATATATATATATATATATATATATATATATTGTTACGGATTCGCGCCCGCCGGCGTGCTGACGGCCACGTAACTCGAATCGCGGCACGTCGCCCACTGGACGGACAATCCAGTCGTGACCCTCTCGGACTAACGCCGGGAACCAGTCACGGGTGGACCTTTCGGTCTCACCGCGATCGAGCCAATCGGCCCCCGCGTGGGATAGGGTTGCTCGCCAAATTCGACCTACCTAAGTACCCACACGGAGGGGAGACCGGGCGATCGCACCTCGCCGCAGGTCGACTTCGGACACGGGCCACTTAAGCGACCCGTTCCGTACTATCGGGATAACCGAGCGGTGTTATTCGTCGGCCTCGACGGTTCGATTAATTATCGGCGTATTCAGCCCACTACCAACCCTTTACGTGAAGCAAGATGAGGATTCAATGAAAGAAATGACGAAGCGAAGCGGGAAAACAGTTCAACATAGAGCACATTTATTCGCGATGAACGGAAAGCACACATATACAATTCCACCAAAAGCACATGGAAAAGAAGAAGACAAAAAGCAAATGCGACAATGCAGATCTAATACCGACTACGCGAGCACACGGCAACACTTATACAATTTTACTTCACAGACGGCGCCGACAACACACATTCCCAAAGCAAAAGAAAAGAGAACCACCCTCCAGGATGAGGGGGTAGGCGGGCCTGGGGCCGAGACCGTGTCGGGCCTACCCGTCTGGTGATGAGATGCGGAGCAGCGGTGGTGCCTCAACTCCGCGGGTCTCCCTGACAGTGTCTGGTAGGGGGTGGGAAGGGGGCCCCCTAGGTCGCACTATCTCAGCGCGGGGGGAAACAGGAGGGGGTTGCTGATGCTCGGGGAAAGGAGGATTTTTACTCTGTCTCAGGTCCCGCGACGAGCGTCTCCACCTCGACCAGGTCGCGCCGTCGGCCTCCCTGGTGTGCAGCTCCCGGCACCGACGCGAGCACCCCCTCGTCTGCCTTCGCCGCCGCCGCCTCTCCACAGCTCCGTCCTCTTCGCTCCGACTCCAACTCCGAACTCTTCCTCCTGCGAACTCCTTCCAATGCACACACGACTTTCTGACGAACGCAGCCGCTTATATAAGCCCCGTGGCTTCGCCTTTGACCCCCTGCCTTCGACCTTTCACCTCGCTCCCCATTGGCCCGAGAAAAAGTGGGCGTGAATGCTTTTTGATCCATGAATTTGCATATAGCGACCGCCCTCCAACGCCCTGGAGGCGGGGCCAAATCGCCCCTCGCTCACCGATTGGACGGAACAAAAGTGGGCGTGAGTCGTTTTTGATCCGTTTTTCTACGGAAAGTCCGTGGTTTTGTACACGCTGTTCGGCGCGCGCCCTGCACGAGTCCAATACCGGTACCCACAAGCGGCGCAAGAACGGTGGCGATGCGACGGTTGCGAGGTGTGAAGGTAAAGGTCGTGGCTGTTGTGGTGAAGCGGCGTTGTGGTGGGTGGTTGATGTTGTGATGACTGTTGAGACGCGGTTGGCGGTGGTGATAATGGCGGTTGGTCCAAAATAAAGATAGTAAAAGAAAAACGGCTATCCTGAAGAGTCGCAGCACGCATGAATGACATTTATTCCCTCTAGACAACGGGTTTGGGCCTAACTACACATATACTTACCAAGATATCTCACCTAAGGGACCTGAATGGTGGTTTGCGAATTTGGTAACCACAACACTACCCCCTCCCCTTTTTACAGACTCGTCCCGAGTCGTCAAATTTTCGTGTGCCATCATGTGTAGTTTTCCCCTAGTACATTTTACCTACGGATCCCTGAGTGCGACATTCATGGTATTCGTGTCCCCAAAATAAATAACCTGAGGGCTGCGTAACTACCGAAACAAACTCACTCACACGGACGACTTAAATGAAATTGCCGGCGCTAGGACAGACATGCCGGGGGCGCACTCATATTTACAGTACATCTTAACCTTAACTTACAAATTTTACACTAAACCATGGCCCAGGATCAATGAACTCTGCAAAAGAAAAGCAGTTAGCAGGGAGCCAGGCTGCTCGCATGCAGTCTCTGGCTCAAAACAATGCAGGTGACAGGGAACGTGGCTGGCTGCTCACACGCAGTCCAAGGCCTTCCCTTTTGAACTGAACGCAGTAAACCACAACGGTGCATGGGCTGCACAAACGCAGTCTCCGTGCCAGCTCAAGTGGCACACGCAATGACCACAACGAATGGATGGATGAATGGTTTGAACTGAACGCCGTGAACCACAACGGTGCATGGGCTGCACAAACAGTCTCCGTGCCAGCTCAAGTGGCACACGCAATGAACACAACGAATGGATGGATGGACACAAACACGGTGCACGGGCCGCCACTGCAGGCCCGTGTTGTAGCTGCCAACAGGGCAGTTCTCGCAGCTTGCAAACTGTTGCTTTTACGATCCTGGCGCACATGGCAATGAACAGGGGGGGGGGGGCAAAGCAAAAATTGAACGGGGCTGGTGAACAGGGGCAGTGGGCATGGCATGGCAAAGGCAGCAGGCAAACACAACCTGCAGAAGAAGGCCGCTGCAGGCAAACACAGCCCGCAGAAGAAGGCCGCTGCAGGCAAACACAGCCGGCAGACGAACTGGCCGGCACAGGCCTTGAAGCAAAACACGGCCAGCCGATGGCACAGGCCTTGCAGCAAAACAACAGCTGCCGATGAAGTTGGCCGGCCTCTGCCTTGAAGCAAAACACGGCCAGCCGATGAAGTTGGCCAGCCTTTGCCGTTCAGTGGAGGTTGGTGGAGGGAGTGCGGTGGTGCTGGCCACTTGGAAGGCGGGCTCGGACCTACCTACCTGTCTCCCTCCCACCTATCGCCTTTGCCTGTCACTGTATATACCCACTCCCTTAATTTGTCAAACCCCAATTTAGCCCTAACTTATTTTTTTTTATTTTAATGTTTACTTTCCCTCTATAAATCGTCCCCTAACCCCCTTTATCGTCTTTGTTCGGCTAACCTATCCTGTCACCTAGCCTACTCCCAACCCCTACGTTCCCTTCCCGGAGGGGAACAAGGGAGAGCTAACGTCCTGTGTCGAGGCCCAACGAAGCCTCAGAATGGCCTCCCCAGAGTTCGGCGATCTTAACACCAAGTGGGTCCAGCGGCCCACAACGACAGCGAGGGGATGGATGGTGCGGAGGGGTACATCTCGTAATCTACCCTAACCATTTAACTGTTAAACTACCCCGGGGCTTTCAACAAGCGCCTCTCGCTTAAACTATTGGTTCTAACAACCCAGATTCCCGTCGCCTGTGTTGGTGTCCTTACAATTTCGGGCCTCGCCCCCCAATTTTCTCTCCGTGCCCTCACACGGTCTCATGGCTGGGACACGTGGCCCCCTTTGGCAGGCACGACCCTCTGCCGAATCTCCCGCTATGGCACCCCCGGGCACTACACTGCCTCCGAGCCTACCAGCTCCCTAACACCGGGGAGTGCCCCCCATGGCACCTCCCCTGAAACGCACACGTGGCAGGCTGGCTTCCCAGGCCCCTTTCCGAGGGTCACCCTTGCCCACAACACTGCCCACGCGGCTAATGGCGCCCCGGGCCTCCGCACCAAGCAGACGCACCCGTGCCCACTACGCTATCCCGGCCCCCCATGGGCCCTTGGCCTACCACGGCCGACTAGCCTGGTGCCCGGGGTACCCACTCAGCGATACTCACCTTTCGCAGCCACGCTCCCAAGCCCGTCAACAGGGCTCCTGCACCCCTCCAAATGGGTTTCGAGCCTACACTCCCACCAACAACAAAACGACCTCCATTTTTCAATTTGACTAACCCAGCTAACTTACTTTATACTGACCCCGGGGTCCCTTGGGCGGGAGTCACTCCTCCCCCCAATCACTCATCGTACCATGCATTCCCCATTCACTCCATTCACACAGACCCGCTGGCCTCACTCACTCATCATGTACTCACCTCACAACTCACCAACTCTTCAACACACTCACTGCTGAACTCTGCCATCCTTCTAACTACATCCCCTAACTAACTCGCGCTCCCACGTCGTCCCTTAAACTACAGCACGTTCCTTTTAACACTACGAAGCTAAGCTACGTCCCCTCTACACATTCACTGTCTGTCACTGTCTCCAAATAAGTCATTTTATTTCCCAACCTAAAGCTCACTAAATCCCTCTACCTAATCCATTCCACGGACTCCATGAGGACTTACCCCTGCCCCATGAAGTTGGTCTAACTAAGCTAACCCTTCCCCCTAACTCGTTTCCATCCTGTGCCCTAGTCAAGGGGGTCTTCCACCCCTTGCCCAGGAATCCTGTGCACCCGAAAGTGAGGCTTGCTTTTTTTTTTTTCCATGCGCAGCACCTGCGCGGCAACTCGCGCCCTTTACACCTGCCCGTGACGTCATGCAGCTGCACGTGTTCCTCGTCCCTCCTTGGACGGCACCATCCGGCAGGGATACCCCTCCTGCCGGATTCCAACCCCACGTGCAGCCATGGCGTCACCGTGCGCATAAAAAAAAACAAGCCCCACGTCTCGAGGGGTTCCCCACGCGAACACGTGCTTTGCCCGTTGGAGCTTCACACACACGATCGCGTGGAGAACCCGTCTGGTCCAAATCCATTTACCTGCCTAAACTTTGTCCGTCCGCGGGATCGGCAAATCCACCGCGTGCGTTTCCGGACCGGGACTTCACTATCGCAAGCGAGCACGTGGTGGTCTCGTGCGTTGTACAGCACGGACCTCGTGCTCACTGCTGGGTGAACCCGGCACGGTCCCCGAAACAACTACAGCCGCTACCCGGCTTTCTTTACTCGCATGTCGCCGTCGTCGTCTCCACTCCACACACGCACTCCCGCGTGTTACGACGCACACACTCCACTCCATCACATTCACACCGGGAGACGCGGCTGCGTGCTCCCGCATGCCAACCGACATCTCCCTCACATACCGCTCTCTCACACACACGGTCTCCCTTGCATACGGCCGTTCACTCACGCGTGCCTCACTACTCACACAAACCATACTACTTACACACGCGGGGGCACTCACCCGCGGTTCCTCATCCACACTCCGTGCCTCACTCACACACGCGGGGGCACTCACCCGCGGTGCCTCACTCACACACACGGCCTCACTCACACACGCGGGGGAACTCACCCGCGGTGCCTCACTCACACACCGTTCCTCACTCACACACGCGAGGGCACTCACCCGCGGTGCCTCATCCACACACGGCGTGCTGGGAAGCACGCACTCCGGCACCATCGCCACCACACCACTCGCACACGGGGTCGCTTCCACACACGGGGACGCACTCACATTTTGCACCACACACACAGGGACAACCATACTGGGGATTTGTGTCCCCACAAGGGTCTCCGGGGCCTCTATACCCCCCAAGCTCTCCGTGCACCCGTCCTCTCAACCTCGCAAAGCACGACCGAACTCACCTGGTCGTGACTCGCCTCAAGGGGGCATACTCCCTCCCCTCGTTCCTGGAGGAGGCCATCCAGCTGCTCGCACTGGGCCTCCACCCAGTCCGCCAGCTCCCCCTCATGGTCCTCCACTACCTCTGTGTGTGTGTGTGCGTCACTAACCTTGTCCAATTCACCCTCTATCTCCCGTGTCTCTATACATTTTATTCTTTCTGTCGTCTCTTTGTGTCTATTCGTCTCTGCTTCTTTTTGGCGTCTTTCCCTTATCTTTATGTAGGTCAACCTTGCTTTCTCCTTAAGTCGCTCCCGTCCTTCCCTGTTTTTCACTCCTTGCTCTTTCACGATCTCCGCGTACCTCATTCTTGCTTTCCGTCTTAATTGTTCTCTTCTCTCCCTCTCAATTCCTTTCACCTCGTCTCTTGTCTCCCGTGTCTCTATACATTTTCTCTCCTTGTTCCTTATTTCTGTCTCTTCCTGGTTCCTTTTTCCTTCCCATCTGAGTCGTTCTTTCTCTCTGAGCCCCATTAGCTGTTCGTTCTCCCTCCGGAGCTCCTCAATCTCCGTTGACTCCAGTCTCGCTCTCCGTTTTAGTTGTTCAATTTCACACTCATATAGTTGTTGTTTTCTCTCCCACTGTTCCTCCTGCTCTTTGTTTTCCAATCTCATTGTTTCTTTCAATTGGCTCATTTCCTTCCTGTGTTTCATTCGCTGTTCTCTCACTACTCTTCCTCGTTTCCTCTCCTGTCCTTCCTTCTCCAGTTTCATGGTTTCCTTCATTTGGTTAATCTCCTTTTTGTGTTTCATTTGCTGCTGTCTAATTACTCTTCCTCGTTTCCTCTCCTGTCTTTCCTTATCCAGTTTCATGGTTTTCTTCATTTGGTTCATCTCCATTTTGTGTTTCATTCGCTGTTCTTTGTCTATCTCCTCGTACTCCAGCCTCAGCTTTTCTTTCAATTGGTCAACCTCAGATTCATGTTCTTTTTGTTTTCTATTCCATTGTTCCTCTCGTTCTTCCCTCTCCAATCTCCTTGTGTCCTTCAATCTCCTGATTTCTCCTTCCTGCTTCATTCCTTGATCCTTCAACTTGTCCTCGTATTCCAACCTATTTTTTTCCTTTTGTCGTTCAGTTTCAAATTCATACTCTTTCAGTTTTTTATTCCACTGTCTCTCTTGTTCCTCGTTCTGCAATCTCATCGTTTCCTTCAATTGACGGATTTCTTTCTCCTGTCTCATTCCTTGTTCTTTGTATTTCCTATTCCACTGTCTCCCTTGTTCCTCATTCTGCAATCTCGTTATTTCTTTCAGTTGGCTGACTTCCTTCTCCTGTCTGATTTGTTCTTCCTTCATTACTCTTTTTTGCATCTCATTCTGCAATCTCGTGGTTTCCTTCAGTTGGCTGATTTCCTTCTCCTGTCTCATTCCTTGTTCTTTCAGTACTCTTTCTTGTTCCTCATTCTTTAATCTGGCCTTCGCTTCCAGCTGTTCGATCTGTACAGTGTGGTTTCTTAAAGTTTCATTTTCTGTTGTCGTTCTTTCTTCTCTCACCACCCTCAACTCGTTTTGTAATTCCCTCTCTTTGTTTTGGTGTTTCTGTAACTCAGAAGCTTTCTTTTCCAATTCCTTTCTCATCTCCGCACACTCCGACTTTGCTTTGGCTTCTAATTGTTCAATCTGCTCAGTGTGGTTCCTTAACGTTTCATTCTCTGTTCTCTTCCTTTCCTCTTTTAACATCCTCAGTTCGTCTTGTAATCCTCTTTCTTTGTTTTCGTGTTTCAGTATCTCAGAAGTTTTTGTTTCCAATTCCTTTCTCAATTTGCGTGCTTCTTCACTCATTTCATCTCTTCTTTCCACCGCTTCCCTCCTCAATTCGTCCCTTTTTTTACTGTATTCATTTAGTTTTTTCTGCCATTCCTTTCCCATTCTAATCTCCCCTTCCAGGATTTCTCTTTTAAACTGGCTTGCCCTTACCTCTCGCTTCAGTAGTTCCAATTCTCCATCTTGTTCGCGTTTTTCCTTTTCGAGCTTTGTTTTCCTTTCTCCTTGCTCCCTCAATTCTCCCTGCAGTTCTTCGAACTGTTCTGACTTTTCCAGCAATTCCTCCGACCTTTCCTCGAGCTGTCTCTCTCCTCTTTTTATCTTCCATTCTAGGCTTTCTCTTTCCTGATTGCCTGTTCTTATCTCTTCCTTCAATTGTTCCAACTCCCCATCGTGTTCACATTTTTTCTCTTCCAACAGTATTTCCCTCACTCTCTCCTCCAGTTCTTTGAACCGCCTTGCTTGCTCCACTAATTTTTCCATTAATTGTTTTACTTCCAAGTCGTGCTCCTTTTGTTTCTTTTCGAGCTCGGTTTTCCATTCTTCCTCCCATTGTTTCCTTTCCTGGGAGATACCAATCTGCTGTTCCTCTATTCTTTTGTTCAGTTTGCTCTTCGCATATTCCAACTGACGGGTATAAAACACTACCAAATTCTTTTTCCCACGTAATTTGTCGACTCTATTGGCCAAGTCATGTTTTTGCCACCGAATTCGTTCCAGTAAATCGTCCAATCGCTGTGTCCCCCCGTACACGTAATTTTTCTGAAGCGCATCTGCGTGCCGTTGTGACTCGTCCACTCCACGTTGCACCTCCTCGATATATTCTTCATAACGCTTCACCTTTTCCAAGACATCCCCCAATTGTGCCTGAAGCCTGCCAATGCTCGCATAGTCATCCTGCCACGCCTGCCATGGCACATGCCGTGACCACGTGCCTTGAACCGGTGACTGGGAGCTCACGCCTCGTGCTGTGCCATTAATATCAGCCCGCTCCGTGCTGCTATTGTGCGACTCCGTTTGCCGGCAAAGTTCGTGCTCAAGCCGCTCCCACTGACCACAGTTAGTGGTGGGGTTATAATTATAAAAAGAACCGACCTGGGCCACGGATCCTACATGACGACACATACCTAATACCCCCGGCTCCCGCTCGCCTTGAGACGCCATCTCGCTTCTCTTAAAGGGTTAATTTGAATCGCTCGTAATTTGG
This sequence comes from Eptatretus burgeri, assembly GCF_056783735.1. Lineage (NCBI taxonomy): Eukaryota > Metazoa > Chordata > Myxini > Myxiniformes > Myxinidae > Eptatretus > Eptatretus burgeri. Next base: position 50,030,442 of record NC_140973.1, on the reverse strand, counting down.
AGGGAATCGGGGGTCGCTTCTCTCACCCCTGGACCAATTCACGTGAATTTAGCTGGAGACAGGAGAGCCCGTTTTCCTGTTCTCCGATACCAGTGCCGTGAGGAGGGCGACGGATTTGTATCGCACGACCTGACACCAGTGTTACGGATTCGCGCCCGCCGGCGTGCTGACGGCCACGTAACTCGAATCGCGGCACGTCGCCCACCGGACGGACAATCCAGTCGTGACCCTCTCGGACTAACGCCGGGAACCAGTCACGGGTGGACCTTTCGGTCTCACCGCGATCGAGCCAATCGGCCCCCGCGTGGGATAGGGTTGCTCGCCAAATTCGACCTCCCTAAGTACCCACACGGAGGGGAGACCGGGCGATCGGACCTCGCCGCAGGTCTACTTCGGACACAGGCCACTTAAGCGACCCGTTCCGTACTATCGGGATAACCGAGCGGTGTTATTCGTCGGCCTCGACGGTTCGATTAATTATCGGCGTATTCAGCCCACTACCAACCCTTTACGTGAAGCAAGATGAGGATTCAATGAAAGAAATGACGAAGCGAAGCGGGAAAACAGTTCAACATAAAGCACATTTATTTGCGATGAACGGAAAGCACACATATACAATTCCACCAAAAGCACATAGAAAAGAAGAAGACAAAAAGCAAATGCGACAATGCAGATCTAATACCGACTACGCGAGCACACGGCAACACTTATACAATTTTACTTCACAGACGGCGCCGACAACACACATTCCCAAAGCAAAAGAAAAGAGAACCACCCTTCAGGATGAGGGGGTAGGCGGGCCTGGGGCCGAGACCGTGTCGGGCCTACCCGTCTGGTGATGAGACGCGGAGCGGCGGTGGTGCCTCAACTCCGCGGGCCTGCCGGACAGTGTCTGGTAGAGGGTGGGAAGGGGGCCCCCTAGGACGCACTATCTCAGCGCGGGGGGAAACAGGAGGGGGTTGCTGATGCTCGGGGAAAGGAGGATTTTTACTCTGTTTCGGGTCCCGCGATGAGCGTCTCCACCTCGACCAGGTCGCGCCGTCGGCCTCCCTGGTGTGCAGCTCCCGGCACCGACGCGAGCACCCCCTCGTCTGCCTTCGCCGCCGCCGCCTCTCCACAGCTCCGTCCTCTTCGCTCCGACTCCAACTCCGAACTCATCCTCCTGCGAACTCCTTCCAACGCACACACGACTTTCTGACGAACGCAGCCGCTTATATAAGCCCCGTGGCTTCGCCTTTGACCCCCTGCCTTCGACCTTTCACCTCGCTCCCCAATGGCCCGAGAAAAAGTGGGCGTGAATGCTTTTTGATCCATGAATTTGCATATAGCGACCGCCCTCCAACGCCCTGGAGGCGGGGCCAAATCGCCCCTCGCTCACCGATTGGACGGAACAAAAGTGGGCGGGAGTCGTTTTTGATCCGTTTTTCTGCGGAAAGTCCGTGGTTTTGTACACGCTGTTCGGCGCGTGCCCTGCACGAGTCCAATACCGGTACCCACAAGCGGCGCAAGAACGGTGGCGATGCGACGGTTGCGAGGTGTGACGGTAAAGGTCGTGGCTGTTGCGGTGAAGCGGCGTTGTGGTGGGTGGTTGATGTTGTGATGACTGTTGAGACGCGGTTGGCGGTGGTGATAATGGCGGTTGGTCCAAAATAAAGATAGTAAAAGAAAAACGGCTATCCTGAAGAGTCGCAGCACGCATGAATGACATGTATTCCCTCTAGACAACGGGTTTGGGCCTAACTACACATATACTTACCGAGGTATCTCACCTAAGGGACCTGAATGGTGGTTTGCGAATTTGGTAACCACAACAATATATATATATATATATATATATATATATATATATATATATATATATATATATATATATATATGTATGTATATATGTATATATATATATATATATATATATATATATATATATATATATATATATGTATGTATATATATAGATATGTGTATGTATATATGTATTGTTGCGGTTTTCGCGCCCGCCGGCGTGCTGACGGCCACGTAACTCGAATCGCGGCACGTCGCCCACCGGACGGACAATCCAGTCGTGACCCTCTCGGACTAACGCCGGGAACCAGTCACGGGTGGACCTTTCGGTCTCACCGCGATCGAGCCAATCAGCCCCCGCGTGGGATAGGGTTGCTCGCCAAATTCGACCTACCTAAATACCCACGCGGAGGGTAGACCGGGCGATCGCACCTCGCCGCAGGTCGACTTCGGACACGGGCCACTTAAGCGACCCGTTCCGTACTATCAGAATAACCGAGTGGTGTTATCGTCGACCTCGACGGTTCGATTAATTATCGGGCGTATTCAGCCCACTACCAACCCTTTACGTGAAGCAAGATGGGGATTCAATGGAGGAAAAGACGAAGCGAAGCGGGAGAACAGTTCAACAATAAAGCACATTTATTCGCGGCACACGGGAAGCACACAAATACAATTCCACCAAATGCACACAAAAAAAAGAAAACACAATTCCATTTACACAAAAAGCAAATATAAAAGTGAAAACACAGTGCAGAGCTAATACCGACTACCGAGCACACGGCAACACTTATACAATTCTACTTCACAGACGGCGCCGACAACACATACCCAAAACCAAGGAAAGAATACCCTCAAGAATGAGGCGGGCCTGAGGCCGAGACCGGGTCGCGCCTACCCGTCTGGTGATGAGACGCGGAGCGGCGATGGCGCCCCAACTCCGCGGACCTCGCGGACAGTGTCTGGCAGGGGGTGGGAAAGGGGCCCCCTTGGTCGCACTATCTCAGCGCGGGGGGAAACAGGAGGGGGTTGCTGATGCTCGGGGTATAGAGGATCTTTATTATCCCTGGTGTGCGTCTCCACCTCGGCCAGGTCGCGCTGCCGGCCTCCCTCGGGCGTGCAGCTCCCGGCACCGACGCGAGCACCCCCTCGTCTGCCTTCGCCGCTGCCGCCTCTCTGCCTCTGGACTCTCCGACTCTGGACTCCTCTTTGGGCTCTCCTCGTTGGACTCTCCGATCGACTCTCCCCTTCGCGACTCTCTTCAGCTTCTCCAGCTACTGCAGGCTTCGGGCTCCAGACTTCCACACCTCTTACCCTTCTGACTGACGAACACGGTCCTTTTATCCCCCCCGTAGCTTCGCCTTTGACCCCCTCCCTTTGACCTTTCACCTCGCTCCCCATTGGCCCGAGAAAAAGTGGGCGTGTGTCGTTTTTGATCCGTTTTTGAAGCACAAAATCCGTGATTTTGTACACGCTGTTCAACGTGCGCCCTGCACGAGTCCAACACCGGTACCCACAGCGGGGCAAGAACGGTGGCGATGCTACGGTTGCGAGGTGTGACGTGAAGGTCGTGGCGGTTGTGGTGAAGCGGTGTTGTGGTTGGTGGTTGATGTTGTGGTTGTGGTGGTAATCATGGCGGTTGGTCCAAAATAAAAGTAAAAGAAAAACGGCTATCCTGAAGAGTCGCAGCACGTATAAATGACATGTATTCCCACTAGACAACGGGTTTGGGCCTAACTACACATGCACTTACCGAGATACCTCACCTAAGGGACCTGAATGGTGGTTTGCGAATTTGGTAACCACAACACTACCCCCTTCCCTTTTTACAGACTCGTCCCGAGTCGTCAAATTTTCGTGTGCCATCATGTGTAGTTTTCCCCTAGTACATTTTACCTACGGATCCCTGAGTGCGACATTCATGGTATTCGTGTCCCCAAAATAAATAACCTGAGGGCTGCGTAACTATCTAAACAAACTCACTCACACGGACGACTTAAATAAAATTGCCGGCGCTAAGACAAACATGCCGGGGGCGCACTCATATTTACAGTACATCTTAACCTTAACTTACAAATTTTACACTAAACCATGGCCCAGGATCACTGAACTCTGCAAAAGAAAAGCAGTTAGCAGGGAGCCAGGCTGCCCGCATGCAGTCTCTGGCTCAAACAAAGCAGGTGACAGGGAACGTGGCTGGCTGCTCACACGCAGTCCAAGGCCTTCCCTTTTGAACTGAACGCAGTGAACCACAACGGTGCATGGGCTGTACAAACGCAGTCTCCGTGCCAGCTCAAGTGGCACACGCAATGAGCACAACGAATGGATGGATGGACACAAACACGGTGCACGGGCCGCCACTGCAGGCCTGTGTTGTAGCTGCCAACAGGGCAGTTCTCGCAGCTTGCAAACTGTTGCCTTGATCCTGGCGCACATGGAAATGAACAGGGGGGGCAAAGCAAAAATTGAACGGGGCTGGTGAACGTGGGCAGTGGGCATGGCATGGCAAAGGTGAGCAGGCAAACACAGCCCGCAGAAGAAGGCAGCTGCAGGCAAACACAGCCGGCAGACAAATTGGCCGGCACAGGCCTCGAAGAAAAAACAGCTAGCAGATGAACTGGCCGGCACAGGCCTTGCAGCACACAGCTGCCGATGAAGTTGGCCGGCCTCCGCCTTGAAGTAAAACACGGCCAGCCGATGAAGTGGCCAGCCTTTGCCGTTCAATGGAGGTTGGTGGAGGGAGTGCGGTGGTGCTGGCCACTTGGAAGGCGGGCTCGGACCTACCTACCTGTCTCCCTCCCAACCTATCGCCTTTGCCTGTCACTGTACATACCCACTCCCTTAATTTGTCAAACCCCAATTTATCCCCAACTTATTTTTATTTTTATTTTTACTTTTATGTTTACTTCCCCTCTATAAATCGTCCCCTAACCCCCTTTATCGTCCTTGTTCGGCTAACCTATCCTGTCACCTAGCCTACTCCCAACCCCTACGTTCCCTTCCCGGAGGGGAACAAGGGAGAGCTAGCGTCCTGTGTCGAGGCCCACCGAAGCCTCAGAATGGCCTCCCCAGAGTTCAGCGATCTAACCCAAAGTGGGTCCAGCGGCCCACAACGACAGCGAGGGGATGGATGGTGCGGAGGGGTACATCTCCTAATCTACCCTATCCATTTAACTGCTAAACTACCCCGGGGCTTTCAACAAGCGCCTCTCGCTTAAACTATTGGTTCTAACAACCCAGATTCCCGTCGCCTGTGTTGGTGTCCTTACAATTTCGGGCCTCGCCCCCCAATTTTCTCTCCGTGCCCTCACACGGTCTCCTGGCTGGGACACGTGGCTCCCTTTGGCAGGCACGACCCTCTGCCGATTCTCCCGCTATGGCACCCCCGGGCACTACACTGCCTCCGAGCCTACCAGCACCCTAACACCGGGGAGTGCCCCCCATGGCACCTCCCCTGAAACGCACACGTGGCAGGCCGGCCTCCCGGGCCCCTTTCCGAGGGTCACCCGTGCCCACAACACTGCCCACGCGGCTAATGGCGCCCCGGGCCCCCGCACCAAGCAGGCGCACCCGTGCCCACTACTCTATCCCGGCCCCCCATGGGCCCATGGCCTACCGCGGCCGACTAGCCTGGTGCCCGGGGTACCCACTCAGCGATACTCACCTTTCGCAGCCACGCTCCCAAGCCCGTCAACAGGGCTCCTGCACCCCTCCAAATGGGTCTCGAGCCTACTTTCCCACCAACAGCAAAACGACCTCCATTTTCCAATTTGACTAACCCAGCTAACTCACTTTACTCTGACCCCGGGGTCCCTTGGGCGGGAGTCACTCCTCCCCCCAATCACTCATCGCACCATGCATTCCCCATTCGCTCCATCCACACAGACCCGCTGGCCTCACTCACTCATCATGTACTCACCTCACAACTCTTCAACACACACACCGCTGAACTCTGCCATCCTTCTATCTGCACCCCCTAACTAACTCGTGCTCCCACGTCGTCCCTTACACTATAGCACGTTCCTTTTAACCTACGTAGCTAAACTACGTCCCCTCTACACATCCACAAGTCTGTCACTGTCTCCAAATAATCCCATTAATCAATTTCCCCACCTAAATCTGGCTACAATCCCTCTAACTAATCCATTCCACGGACTCCATGAGGACTTACCCCTGCCCCATGAAGTCGGTCTAACTAAGCTAACCCTTCCCCCTAACTAGTTTCCATCCTGTGCCCAGGGTAAGGGGGTCTTTCACCCCTTGCCCAGGAATCCTGTACACCCGAAAGTGAGGCTTGCTTTTTTTTTTTTTTTTCCATGCGCAGCACCTGCGCGGCAACTCAGAGCTCGCGCACTTTGCACCTGCCCGTGACGTCATGCAGCTGCACGTGTTCCTCGTCCCTCCTTGGACGGGACCATCCGGCAGGGATACCCCTCCTGCCGGATTCCAACCCCACGTGCAGCCATGACGTCACCGTGCGCATAAAAAAAAACAAGCCCCACGTCTCGAGGGGTTCCCCACGCGAACACATGTGCTTTGCCCGTTGGAGCTTAACACACACGATCGCGTGGAGAACCCGTCCGGTCCAAATCCATTTACCTGCCTAAACTTGTCCGTCCGCGGGATCGGCAAATCCACCGCGTGCGTTTCCGGACCGGGACTTCACTCTCGCAAGCGAGCACGTGGCGGTCTCGTGCGTTGCACAGCACGAACCTCGTGCTCACTGCAGGGTGAACCCGGCACGGTCCCCGAAACAGCTACAGCCGCTACACGGCTTTCTCTCCTCTGTCGCCGTCTCCGTCTCCATTCCACACACGCATACCTGCGTGTTACGACGCACACAGTCCACACCATCACATTCACACCGGGAGACGCGGCTGCGTGCTCCCGCATGCCAACCGACATCTCCCTCTCATACCGCTCTCTCACACACACGGTCTCCCTTGCACACAGCGACCTTGCACACGGCCGTTCACTCACGCACGGTGCCTCACCACTCACACAAACCATACTACTTACACACGCGGGGGCACTCACCCGCGGTGCCTCACTCGCACTCCGTGCCTCACTCACACACGGCGTGCTGGGAAGCACGTACTCCGGCACCATCGCCACCACACCACTCACACACGGGGTCGCTTCCACACACGGGGACGCACTCACACCTTGCACCACACACACAGGGACAACCACACTGGGGATTCGTGTCCCCACAAGGGTCTCCGGGGCCTCTATACCCCCAAGCTCTCCGTGCACCTGTCCACAGCACTCCTCCCCTCAACCTCGCAAAGCACGACCGAACTCACCTGGTCGTGACTCGCCTCAAGGGGGCATACTCCCTCCCCTCGTTCCTGGAGGAGGCCATCCAGGTGCTCGCACTGGGTCTCTACACGCTCCGCGAGCTCAACCCCATTGTCCTCCACTACCTCCGTGTGTGTGTGCGCGTCACTTACCCCGTCCTCACCGTGCAGTCTCTCCTCTATCGTTCCCTTCCCGGCTACCGTCACTGCCAACTCTTCACCCTTTACCTCCCTTGTCTCAACTATTATTATTTCCTTTGTCGTCACCTCGTGTCTCGTCTCACACGTTTTGGTCTCCCCATTTAATTTTTCCCTCTTGGTCACCGTCGATTCCTCTGTCACGACCCTCGTCCAACACGCCCCCCGAATTATTTTTTCACCCGCCTCCACCGCGGGCCTGTCAGCCGTTGCACCCCCTTCCAGCTCGTTTGCTCCCACACGTGGAGTCGCCATTCCCAGCTCCCTGGTCACGGCCTTCATGCCCGCCTGCAGGCATCGGCCCATGTTCTGCGTCTCACCCCGTAGCTCTTTCATTTCTTTTCTCATTTGCTGTGTATTCGCATCCATCGTCGTTTTCACTTCATTTGTATTTGTATCCATCTTTTTGTTCATTTGTTGTGTATTCGCATCCATCTTTTGTGTATTCGCATCCATCTTTTGTGTATACGCATCCATCTTTTCGTTCATGCCTTTCATATCCGCATTTATTTGTTGTGTATTCGCATCCATCCTCGTTGTCATTGCCGCCAGCATGGCGCATAGCTGGGCCATGTCGGGTGCGCTTGAGTGAGCCGTTTCGGCAGGGGTTGGGGAAGGGTTTTGGTGGAGAGGGGGGGGGGAGGTGTCATACACCGCGGCCGCTGCCGCACCCACCTCGGGCCCTGGGTTCAGTTGGGCGAGTCCGTGTTCCTGCACAATCAACATTTCCTGCTCGGGGATTCCATCCTGGACCATGGATTCTACTTTACTACACATATACATTTCTAATACCCCCGGCTCCCGCTCGCCTTGAGACGCCATCTTGCTTCTCGTGAAGGGTTAATTTGCTCGCTCGTAATTTGGAGGGAATCGGGGGTCGCTTCTCTCACCCCTGGACCGATTCCCGTGAATTTAGCCGGAGACAGGAGAGCCTGTTTTCCTGTTCTCCGATACCAGTGCCGCGAGGAGGGCGATGAATTTGTATCGCACGACCTGACACCAGTGTTGCGGTTTTCGCGCCCGCCGGCGTGCTGACGGCCACGTAACTCGAATCGCGGCACGTCGCCCACCGGACGGACAATCCAGTCGTGACCCTCTCGGACTAACGCCGGGAACCAGTCACGGGTGGACCTTTCGGTCTCACCGCGATCGAGCCAATCAGCCCCCGCGTGGGATAGGGTTGCTCGCCAAATTCGACCTACCTAAGTACCCACGCGGAGGGTAGACCGGGCGATCGCACCTCGCCGCAGGTCGACTTCGGACACGGGCCACTTAAGCGACCCGTTCCGTACTATCAGAATAACCGAGCGGTGTTATCGTCGACCTCGACGGTTCGATTAATTATCGGGCGTATTCAGCCCACTACCAACCCTTTACGTGAAGCAAGATGGGGATTCAATGGAGGAAAAGACGAAGCGAAGCGGGAGAACAGTTCAACAATAAAGCACATTTATTCGCGGCACACGGGAAGCACACAAATACAATTCCACCAAATGCACACAAAAAAAAGAAAACAATTCCATTTACACAAAAAGCAAATATAAAAGTGAAAACACAGTGCAGAGCTAATACCGACTACCGAGCACACGGCAACACTTATACAATTCTACTTCACAGACGGCGCCGACAACACATACCCAAAACCAAGGAAAGAATACCCTCAAGAATGAGGCGGGCCTGAGGCCGAGACCGGGTCGCGCCTACCCGTCTGGTGATGAGACGCGGAGCGGCGATGGCGCCCCAACTCCGCGGACCTCGCGGACAGTGTCTGGCAGGGGGTGGGAAAGGGGCCCCCTTGGTCGCACTATCTCAGCGCGGGGGGAAACAGGAGGGGGTTGCTGATGCTCGGGGTATAGAGGATCTTTATTATCCCTGGTGTGCGTCTCCACCTCGGCCAGGTCGCGCTGCCGGCCTCCCTCGGGCGTGCAGCTCCCGGCACCGACGCGAGCACCCCCTCGTCTGCCTTCGCCGCTGCCGCCTCTCCGCCTCTGGACTCTCCGACTCTGGACTCCTCTTTGGGCTCTCCTCGTTGGACTCTCCGATCGACTCTCCCCTTCGCGACTCTCTTCAGCTTCTCCAGCTACTGCAGGCTTCGGGCTCCAGACTTCCACACCTCTTACCCTTCTGACTGACGAACACGGTCCTTTTATCCCCCCGTAGCTTCGCCTTTGACCCCCTCCCTTTGACCTTTCACCTCGCTCCCCATTGGCCCGAGAAAAAGTGGGCGTGTGTCATTTTTGATCCGTTTTTGAAGCACAAAATCCGTGATTTTGTACACGCTGTTCAACGTGCGCCCTGCACGAGTCCAACACCGGTACCCACAGCGGGGCAAGAACGGTGGCGATGCTACGGTTGCGAGGTGTGACGTGAAGGTCGTGGCGGTTGTGGTGAAGCGGTGTTGTGGTTGGTGGTTGATGTTGTGGTTGTGGTGGTAATCATGGCGGTTGGTCCAAAATAAAAGTAAAAGAAAAACGGCTATCCTGAAGAGTCGCAGCACGTATAAATGACATGTATTCCCACTAGACAACGGGTTTGGGCCTAACTACACATGCACTTACCGAGATACCTCACCTAAGGGACCTGAATGGTGGTTTGCGAATTTGGTAACCACAACAGTATATATATTGTTACGGATTCGCGCCCGCCGGCGTGCTGACGGCCACGTAACTCGAATCGCGGCACGTCGCCCACCGGACGGGACAATCCAGTCGTGACCCTCTCGGACTAACGCCGGGAACCAGTCACGGGTGGACCTTTCGGTCTCACCGCGATCGAGCCAATCGGCCCCCGCGTGGGATAGGGTTGCTCGCCAAATTCGACCTACCTAAGTACCCACACGGAGGGTAGACCGGGCGATCGCACCTCGCCGCAGGTCGACTTCGGACACGGGCCACTTAAGCGACCCGTTCCGTACTATCGGGATAACCGAGCGGTGTTATTCGTCGGCCTCGACGGTTCGATTAATTATCGGGTGTCTTAGCCCACGACCAACCCTTTACGTGAAGCAAGATGGGGATTCAATGAAAGAAATGACGAAGCGAAGCGGGAAAACAGTTCAACAATAAGCACATTTATTTCGCGATGAACGGAAAGCACACATATACAATTCCACCAAAAGCACATGTAAAAGAAGAAGACAAAAAGCAAATGCAACAATGCAGATCTATCCGACGACCGGGCACTCGGCAACACTTATACAATTTTACTTCACAGACGGCGCCGACAACACATATTCCCAAAGCAAAAGAAAAGAGAACCACCCTCCAGGATGAGGGGGGTAGGCGGGCCTGGGGCCGAGACCGTGTCGGGCCTACCCGTCTGATGATGAGACGCGGAGCGGCGGTGGTGCCTCAACTCCGCGGGCCTCGCGGACAGTGTCTGGTAGGGGGTGGGAAGGGGGCCCCCTTTTGTCGCACTATCTCAGCGCGGGGGGAAACAGGAGGGGGTTGCTGATGCTCGGGGAAAGGAGGATTTCACCAAATCTCGGGTCCCGCGACGAGCGTCTCCACCACGACCTCGGTCGCGCCGCCGGCCTCTCCCTCCGCAGTTCCCCGAATCCGACGTGAGCACCCCCTCAACCGCCTTCGCCGCCGCCGCCTCTCCACAGCTTAGTCCGATCGCCCTCTCCGTCTCCTCTGAACTCGTCCCAACTCTTCACTGGCTCCGCGAACTCCCAACTGCGAACTCCCCTCCACTTCCAACTGAACTGCGACGAACGCAGTCGTTTTTATAAGCCCCGTGGCTTCGCTCTTTCATCTTTGACCCTCTGCCTCCGACCTTTCACCTCGCTCCCCATTGGCCCGAGGAAAAGTGGGCGTGAATGCTTTTTGATCCATGAATTTGCATATAGCGTCCGCCCTCCAACGCCCTGGAGGCGGGGCCAAATCGCCCCTCGCTCACCGATTGGACGGAACAAAAGTGGGCATGAGTCGTTTTTGATCCGTTTTTCTGCGGAAAGTCCGTGATGTTTTTGAACACACTGGCTGGTGCGCGCCCCGCACGAGTCCAGCATCGGTGCCCACGAGTGGCGCGAGATGACGGTGATGCGATGGTGGCGAGTTGTGACGGTAAAGGTCGTGGCGGTTGTGGTGAAGCGGCGTTGTGGTTGGTGGTTGTTGTTGTGAAGTGGCGTTGTGGTTGGTGGTTGTTGTTGTGATGGCTGTTGAGACGTGGTTGGTGGTGGTAATAATGGCGGCTGGTCCAAAATAAAGATAGTAAAAGAAAAACGGCTATCCTGAAGAGTCGCAGCCCGCATGAATGACATTTATTCCCTCTAGACAACGGGTTTGGGCCTAACTACACATATACTTACCGAGATATCTCACCTAAGGGACGTGAATGGTGGTTTGCGAATTTGGTCAACCACAACACTACCCCCTCCCCTTTTTACAGACTCGTCCCGAGTCGTCAAACTTTCGTGTGCCATCATGTGTAGTTTTCCCCTAGTACATTTTACCTACGGATCCCTGAGTGCGACATTCATGGTATTCGTGTCCCCAAAATAAATAACCTGAGGGCTGCGTAACTACCTAAACAAACTCACTCACACGGACGACTTAAATAAAATTGCCGGCGCTAAGACAAACATGCCGGGGGCGCACTCATATTTACAGTACATCTTAACCTTAACTTACAAATTTTACACTAAACCATGGCCCAGGATCAATGAACTCTGCAAAAAGAAAGCAGTTAGCAGGGAGCCAGGCTGCCCGCATGCAGTCTCTGGCTCAAATAATGCAGGTGACAGGGAACGTGGCCGGCTGCTCACACGCAGTCCAAGGCCTTCCCTTTTGAACTTAACGCAGTGAACCACAGCGGTGCATGGGCTGCACAAACGTAGTCTCCGTGCCAGCTCAAGTGGCACACGCAATGAGCACAACGAATGGATGGATGAATGGATGCACGCAAACACGGTGCACGGGCTGCACAAATGCAGTCTCCGTGCCAGCTCAAGTGGCACACGCAATGAACACAACGAATGGATGGATGAACACAAACACGGTGCACGGGCCGCCACTGCAGGCCCGTGTTGTAGCTGCCAACAGGGCAGTTCTTGCAGCTTGCAAACTGTTGCCTTGATCCTGGCGCACATGGCAATGAACAGGGGGAGGGCAAAGCAAAATTGAACGGGGGCTGGTGAACAGGGGCAGTGGGCATGGCATGGCAAAGGTGAGCAGGCAAACACAGCCTGCAGAAGAAGGCCGCTGCAGGCAAACACAGCCGGCAGATGAACTGGCCGGCACAGGCCTTGAAGAAAAACAGCCATCAGATGAAGTGGCCGGCACAGGCCTTGAAGCAAAACACGGCCAGCCGATGGCAGATGAAGTGGGCCGGCACAGGCCTTGCAGCAACACAGCCAGCAGATGAAGCTGGCCAGCCTTCGCCGTTCAGTGGAGGTTGGTGGAGGGAGTGCGGTGGTGCTGGCCACTCAGAAGGCGGGCTCGGACCTACCTACCTGTCTCCCTCCCACCTATCGCCTTTGCCTGTCACTGTCCATACCCACTCCCTTAATTTGTCCAAACCCCAATTTAGCCCCAACTTAATTTTTTATTATTTTTTTTTTCTTTTACTTCCCCACTATAAATCGTCCCCTAACCCCCTGTACTGTCCTTGTTCGGCTAACCTATCCTGTCACCTAGCCTACTCCCAACCCCTACGTTCCCTTCCCGGAGGGGAATAAGGGAGAGCTAACGTCCTGTGTCGAGGCCCAACGAAGCCTCAGGATGGCCTCCCCAGACTTCAGCGATCTATAACACAAAGTGGGTCCAGCGGCCCACAACGAGAGCGAGGGGATGGATGGTGCGGAGGGGTACACTTCCTAATCTACCCTAACCATTAACTGTTAAACTACCCCGGGGCTTTCAACAAGCGCCTCTCGCTTAAACTATTGGTTCTAACAACCCAGATTCCCGTCGCCTGTGTTGGTGTCCTTACAATTTTGGGCCTCGCCCCCCAATTTTCTCTCCGTGCCCTCACACGGTCTCATGGCTGGGACACGTGGCCCCCTTTGGCAGGCACGACCCTCTGCCGAATCTCCCGCTATGGCACCCCCGGGCACTACACTGCCTCCGAGCCTACCAGCTCCCTAACACCGGGGAGTGCCCCCCATGGCACCTCCCCTGAAACGCACACGTGGCAGGCTGGCTTCCCAGGCCCCTTTCCGATGGTCACCCGTGCCCACAACACTGCCCACGCGGCTAATGGCGCCCCGGGCCCCCGCACCAAGCAGGCGCACCCGTGCCCACTACGCTATCCCGGCCCCCCATGGGCCCTTGGCATACCAGGGCCGACTAGCCTGGTGCCCGGGGTACCCACTCAGCGATACTCACTTTTCACAGCCACGCTCCCAGTCCGTCAACAGGGCTCCTGCACCCCTCCAAACGGGTTTCGAGCCTACATTCACACCAACAGCAAAACGACTTCCATATTTGTTAATTTGACTAACCCAGCTAACTCACTCTACACTGACCCCGGGGGTCCCTTGGGCGGGAGTCACTCCTCCCCCCAATCACTCATCGCACCATGCAGTCCCCATTCGCTCCATACACACAGACCCGCTGGCCTCACTCACTCACCAAGCACATGCTTCCACTTCACTCAGCAACTCTTCAACACACTCACCGCTGAACTCTGCCATCCTTCTAACTACATCCCCTAACTAACTCGTGCTCCCACGTCGTCCCTTAAACTAGAGCACGTTCCTTTTAACACTACGTAGCTAAGCTACGTCCCCTCTACACATTCACAAGTCTGTCTCTGTCTCCAAATAAATCATTTTATTTCCCAACCTCAATCTCGCTACATCCCTCTACCTAATCCATTCCACGGACTCCATGAGGACTTACCCCTGCCCCATGAAGTCGGTCTAACTAAGCTAACCCTTCCCCCTAACTAGTTTCCATCCTGTGCCCCGGTAAGGGGGTCTTCCACCCCTTGCCCAGGAATCCTGTGCACCCGAAAGTGAGGCTTGCTTTTTTTTTTTTTTTCCAGCGCAGCACCAGCGCGGCAACCCGCAGCTCGCGCACTTTGCACCTGCCCGTGACGTCATGCAGCTGCACGTGTACCTCGTCCCTCCTTGGACGGTACCATCCGGCAGGGATACCCCTCCTGCCGGATTCCAACCCCACGTGCAGCCATGACGTCACCGTGCACATAAAAAAAACACAAGCCCCACGTCTCGAGGGGTTCCCCACGCGAACACATGTGCTTTGCCCGTTGGAGCTTAACACACACGATCGCGTGGAGAACCCGTCCGGTCCAAATCCATAATCCTGCCTAAACTTTGTCCGTCCGCGGGATCGGCAAATCCACCGCTGGCGTTTCCGGACCGGGTCTTCACTCTCGCAAGCGAGCACGTGGGGGCCTCGTGCGTTGCACAGCACGGACCTCGTGCTCACTGCTGGGTGAACCCGGCACGGTCCCCGAAACAGCTGCAGCCGCTACTCGGCTTTCTTTCTTCTGTCGCCGTCGTCGTCGCCATTCAACACACGCACACCTGCGTGTTACGACGCTCACACTCCATTCCATTACATTCACACCGGGAGACGCGGCTGCGTGCTCCCGCATGCCAACCGACATCTTCCTCACATACCGCTCTCTCACACACACGGTCTCCCTTGCATAACCCATACCACTCACACGTGGTGCTCCATTCATACAAACCACTCCCCTCACACCCGCGGGGGCACTCACCCGCGGTGCCTCACTCACACACCGTGCCTCACTCACACACGCGGGGGCACTCACCCGCGGTGCTTCATCCACACTGGCCGTTTTATCCACACACACGGCCTCCTCCACACACGGTGCCTCATCCACCCACACACGGCGTGCTGGGAAGCACGTACTCTGGCACCATCGCCACCACACCACTCACACACGGGGTCGCTTCCACACTCACACCTTGCACCACACACACAGGGACAACCACACTGGGGATTTGTGTCCCCACAAGGGTCTCCGGGGCCTCCATACCCCCCAAGCTCTCCGTGCACCTGTCCACAGCACCCGTCCCCTCAACCTCGCAAAGCACGACCGAACTCACCTGGTCGTGACTCGCCTCAAGGGGGCAGACTCCCTCCCCTCGTTCCTGGAGGAGGCTATCCCGCTGCTCGCACCGGGCCTCCACCCAGTCCGCGAGCTCACCCCCATTTTCCTCCACTACCTCGGTGTGTGTGTGTGCGTCACTTACCCCGTCTTCATCGTGCAGTCTTCCCTCTATCGTTCCAATCTCCCGTGTCTCTGCCAACTCAGTCACCTCTTCACCCTTTACCACCCTTGTCTCAACTATTATTATTTCCTTTGTCGTCACCTCGTGTCTCGTCTCACACGTTTTGGTCTCCCCATTTAATTTTTCCCTTTCGGTCACAGTCACGACCCTCGCCCAACACGTCCCCCGAATTATTTTTTCACCCGCCTCCACCGCGGGCCCGACAGCCGTTGCACCCCCTTCCAGCTCGTTTGCTCCCACACGTGGAGTCGCCATTTTTATCTCCCTGGTCACGGCCTTCATGCCCGCCTGCAGGCATCGGCCCATGTTCTGCGTCTCACCCCGCAGCTTTTTCATTTCCTCCTTCATGTTTGCTTCCATTCCGTTTATTTGCTTGTTCATTTCGTTTTTCATTTCATTTGTATTTGTATCCATCTTTTCGTTCATGCCTTTCATTTCGTTTTTCATTTCGTTTTTCATTTCATTTGTATTTGCATCCATCCTTGCTGTCATTGCCGCCAGCATGGCGCATAGCTGGGCCATGTCGGGTGCGCTTGGGTGAGCCGTTTCGGCAAGGGTCGGGGGGTTTTGGTGGAGAGGGGGAGGGGAGGTGTCATACACCGCGGCCGCTGCCGCACCCATTTCGGGCTCTGGGTTCAGTTGGGCGAGTTCGTTTTCCTGTACAACCAACATTTCCTGCACGGGGATTTCATCCTGAGCCATGGATTCTACACATTCTACATCCATTTCTAATACCCCCGGCTCCCGCTCGCCTTGAGACGCCATCTTGCTTCTCTGAAAGGGTTAATTTAGCTCGCTCGTAATTTGGAGGGAATCGGGGGTCACTCCTCTCACCCCTGGACCGATTCCCGTGAATTTAGCCGGAGACAGGAGAGCCCGTTTTCCCGTTCTCCGTTACCAGTGCCGTGAGGAGGGCGATGGGTTTGTATCGCACGACCTGACACCAGTGTTGCGGATTCGCGCCCGCCGGCGTGCTGACGGCCACGTAACTCGAATCGTGGCACGTCGCCCACCGGACGGACAATCCAGTCGTGACCCTCTCGGACTAACGCCGGGAACCAGTCACGGGTGGACCTTTCGGTCTCACCGCGATCGAGCCAATCGGCCCCCGCGTGGGATAGGGTTGCTCGCCAAATTCGACCTACCTAA
The DNA here is from genome assembly GCF_056783735.1 of Eptatretus burgeri. Taxonomy (NCBI): domain Eukaryota; kingdom Metazoa; phylum Chordata; class Myxini; order Myxiniformes; family Myxinidae; genus Eptatretus; species Eptatretus burgeri. The sequence goes on along the minus strand of NC_140973.1, from coordinate 50,013,783 downwards.
GTACCCACACGGAGGGTAGACCGGGCGATCGCACCTCGCCGCAGGTCGACTTCGGACACGGGCCACTTAAGCGACCCGTTCCGTACTATCGGGATAACCGAGCGGTGTTAATCGTCGGCCTCGACGGTTCGATTAATTATCGGGCGTCTTAGCCCACGACCAACCCTTTACGTGAAGCAAGATGGGGATTCAATGAAAGAAATGACGAAGCGAAGCGGGAAAACAGTTCAACAATAAGCACATTTATTTCGCGATGAACGGAAAGCACACATATACAATTCCACCAAAAGCACATGTAAAAGAAGAAGACAAAAAGCAAATGCAACAATGCAGATCTATCCGACTACCGGGCACTCGGCAACACTTATACAATTTTACTTCACAGACGGCGCCGACAACACATATTCCCAAAGCAAAAGAAAAGAGAACCACCCTCCAGGATGAGGGGGGTAGGCGGGCCTGGGGCCGAGACCGTGTCGGGCCTACCCGTCTGATGATGAGACGTGGAGCGGCGGTGGTGCCTCAACTCCGCGGGCCTCGCGGACAGTGTCTGGTAGGGGGTGGGAAGGGGGCCCCCTTTTGTCGCACTATCTCAGCGCGGGGGGAAACAGGAGGGGGTTGCTGATGCTCGGGGAAAGGAGGATTTCACCAAATCTCGGGTCCCGCGACGAGCGTCTCCACCACGACCTCGGTCGCGCCGCCGGCCTCTCCCTCCGCAGTTCCCCGAATCCGACGCGAGCACCCCCTCAACCGCCTTCGCCGCCGCCGCCTCTCCACAGCTTCGTCCGATCGCCCTCTCCATCTCCTCTGAACTCGTCCCAACTCTTCACTGGCTCCGCGAACTCCCAACTGCGAACTCCCCTCCACTTCCAACTGAACTGCGACGAACGCAGTCGTTTTTATAAGCCCCGTGGCTTCGCTCTTTCATCTTTGACCCTCTGCCTCCGACCTTTCACCTCGCTCCCCATTGGCCCGAGGAAAAGTGGGCGTGAATGCTTTTTGATCCATGAATTTGCATATAGCATCCGCCCTCCAACGCCCTGGAGGCGGGGCCAAATCGCCCCTCGCTCACCGATTGGACGGAACAAAAGTGGGCGTGAGTCGTTTTTGATCCGTTTTTCTGTGGAAAGTCCGTGATGTTTTTGAACACACTGGCTGGTGCGCGCCCCGCACGAGTCCAGCATCGGTGCCCACGAGTGGCGCGAGATGACGGTGATGCGATGGTGGCGAGTTGTGACGGTAAAGGTCGTGGCGGTTGTGGTGAAGCGGCGTTGTGGTTGGTGGTTGTTGTGTGATGGCTGTTGAGACGTGGTTTGTGGTGGTAATAATGGCGGCTGGTCCAAAATAAAGATAGTAAAAGAAAAACGGCTATCCTGAAGAGTCGCAGCCCGCATGAATGACATTTATTCCCTCTAGACAACGGGTTTGGGCCTAACTACACATATACTTACCGAGATATCTCACCTAAGGGACCTGAATGGTGGTTTGCGAATTTGGTCAACCACAACAATATATATATATATATATATATACATATATATATATATATATATATATATATATATATATACATATATATATACATATATATATATATACATATATATATATATACATATATATATATATATATATATATATATATATATATATATATATATATATATATATATACATATGTATATATATATATATATACATATGTATATATATATGTATATACATATGTATATATATATACATATATATATATATATATATATATATATATATATATGTATGTATGTATGTATGTATATATATATATATATATATATGTATATATGTATATATATATATATATATAACTCCTCAAAATCAAAAATTACTTGTGTCATCATGGTGTCACCACAATGGCAAAATGACAGATGCATTTGGAACCTTGCAGAGTGAAATGGATAGTCAGGTTGTGTTAATGTTTCACCAGTCATGGCCAAAAGGATTTGTTTTCTTTTTCAAGATTTTGGCTCGGTAATTTAGAATTGCGGAGCTAAGCTCTGCCTCGGATAGTCTGAGGTGTCAGAGCGGCGCTCTGGTGCATTCCGGCACCACAATACCCATGCTTTATCCATGTCCTTTCATAGTTGGACTTGCATCTCGGGGCCTCCACAAATTCTTGCACATCTCCAGACTTCCTCCTTCGGAACCTGGTCAGGAATCAAACCAATTTCATTTAATTATTTATATTCCGTATGCACAATGGAAATCAATATACTAAGGTTCCACACTCATCATATTGATGTTAAAACAAGAAATAGCGGCTCTCAAGCGATTGATGGGGAGAGAGATGGAGTTTGGTTTCCACATTGTCACTTCTGCGTCATGTTCAAAACACAAGGAAATCAGACACAGATGCAGGTCATTCAGCCCTTCATACCTGCGCCACATAAATACCACACTAATTTATCAACACAAGAAGAAGAAAAAGAAAATAAGAAAATGCAAGATGTTTTTATTGTGTATTTTTAAAATAAAGTGTTTTTGTGTTTTCTTTTTACGAAGTTTTTGCATTTTTAAATTATATATGTATATATATATATATATATATGTATATTGTATATATACTATATATATATAATTGTATATATTATATACCCCCCCTTCCTCCCAAAGAGGAGGGGGCATGGGCTTGGTTGAAAACACACATCAACCACACAACACTCCTTGACGAGACCCCCACCAACAGCACTCCGTACACACGTGCACAATCACCCATCAATGCTCAAACTACCAAAAAGTCCTGCCAACATCCCCAGACCCCTCTATCTCCATAACTTCCAAGTACATATCTAATTCCAATTTAAACTTATCCACTGTTTCTGCTGCCACAACATTTCCAGGGAGGCCATTCCCTGCATTAACTACTCTCTGAGTAAAAGACCCCTGCCTTACTACCGTTTTAATTCTCCTCTTCTTCATTCTCACGATATCGTCCCTGGTCCTATCACTGTCTACTCTGTTAAATTATTAATCTGCACTTATTATGTCTATACCCTTCATTATCTTAAAGATCTCGATCATATCTCCTCGTAACCACCTCCTTTATAGTGTATAAAGCTCTGACACCTTCATCTGCTCCTGATAGCTAAGTCTAGCTAGGCCCGGAATCACTCCAGTAGCCCTGCGCTGAACCCTCTCTATGGTATCCATTTCCTTCCTGAGTTGTGGTGATCAAAACTGCACACAATATTCTAGATGTGCCCTCACTAAATTCCTGAACAATGTTAACACCACCTCTTTTGATTCATAAATGATCCCCCTCTGAACACAACATAAAACCCGATTTGCTTTACCTATAGCTGCCTGGCACTGTGCTGCCTGCTTACCTCCCGTATCTATTACCACTCCCAGATCCTTCTCCTGTGTGACACGCTCCAAAATTTCCCCTTGCATCCTGTAATCTCTATTTTCATTGTTCTTTCCCATCCCCAACACCTTACACTTGCTCAGGTTAAATTCCATCTGCCAATCTTTTGCCCAATCTTTGCAAACACCAATACTTTCCTGAATCTGATCACCACCTCCCCCCCCCCCTCTCTGCTATCCACCTTACCTTAAATATTTGTGGCATCTGCAAATTTGGAAAGCCAACTCTTCACCCCACTATCCAAATCGTTGATATAAATTATGAATAGTAATGGTCTGAGTAGTGATCCCTGAGGTACCCCACAACTTACATCCTCCCAGCAAGATATCCTGCCACTCACAGCCACTCTTTGCTTCCTATCACCAAGTCAGTTTACAATCCAATTAGCTGCCTGACCAGCCACTCCACAAACCCTCACTGTGGCTAACAACCTCTGATGTGGTACCTTATCAAATGCCTTCTTAAAGACTAGATATACTATGTCCACTACCTTTCCCTCATCCACCAAATCAGACAATGCTTCATAGAACTCCAAGATTTGTTAAACAGGAACTACCTTTGGTCAACCCATGCGACTCCCTTGACTTAGTTTGTATTTATTTAAATGGTTCCTCATCTGGTCCCTAATTAATGTCTCCAACACCTTCCCCACAACTGATGTCAAACTAACAGGTCGATAGTTTCCCAATTATTCTCTGCATCCTTTCTTAAATAATGGTGTTACATTTGCTACTCTCCAGTACTCCGGTACCTGTCCTGACACCAGTGAGCTCTTGAAAATATCCATTAACATCTGCTTACCTGCTGAGCTTACCTGCTCAGCCACTTCCCTCTATACTCTCGGGTGCATATTATCTGGCCCCAGAGCCTCATCTACTCTTAGATTACCAAGCTGTTCCTTTACTTCCTCCACTCCATCCTAGATCTTCTGTAAAAGCCCTTTCTCACCTCCTTGATAGATACTCTGGTATATCGCATATCGCACATCATCAAGGCATCATCATCGCATGGCATCCGTTTGGTCAGGCACTTTGACTTCGTTGGCACAGGCGCTCGTTTGCATGTATTAGCTCGAGAATTGCCACAGGTATCCATCAACAATATCGTCCGAATGCTCAAAGAGAGGATAACTGATGAAATGAGCCATTTGCAGTCTCAACAGATGTCTCCGTTCGCACTTAGACTTGTGTGTGACGGTCATTTATTTGTTGGGAATGTCACACATTACATTTAATTATCTATATTCCATATGCAGAATGGAAATTAACATACAAAGTGTCCACGGTCTCCATAGGACGACACTGAGTATTAGTAGTCATTGCATTATCCGATATGACCTCAACCAAGGAAATGAGGCCATTTGGCCCATCATTGCCGTGTTGCACTCCCGGGTTGATTTTGTTTTTGCTGCAGCTCTAAATATCAATTTTCTTAAATCGAAAGAACCCGATCTTGACCGGGTGATTGTGTGTGTGTGTGTGTGTGTGTGTGTGTGTGTGTGTGTGTGTGTGTGTGTGTGTGTGTGTGTGTGTGTGTGTGTGTGTGTGTGTGTGTGTGTGTTTGTGTATGGAGCTCCATAACTGGATGAGGTAGCAATTTACAGGTCAAGTCCCATAACAGCAAATGCTACATGAACTGTCAGCAACAAGCATCGTCACTCACACAAACACATTGTCTCTGACCTCATGATCACCAGATAGGAGGTGAGGTTGCAGTCATGAAGGATAAATTAAACAAAAAGAGCAATTTATATGCATGACATCAGTATCATGTCACATTCATGGTCAGAGTTGCTATCTGTGCGTTGTTCGGTGTTCAGGTAGATCAAGCACGAATTCATGCCAACCACAGGGGTCAACTGGGAACACGAATACGTCAACGACAACAAGGGTTCAGATGGGAATAGCAACAGGTTAACTAACAAGCCAGCTAACAGAGGTTCAGAAGGGAACACTAACAGGATAACTTGCAGAGGATCAGATGCAGGGCCGGATTTTCCAATAGGCAACATAGGCCATTGGCCTCGGGCCCACCAGTAACTTGGGGCCCACCGGGGACTTGTGGGTTCTCTGATCGGTTTCATTGTATGCTTTTTATTATGCATCGTATTTCATTGTATGCATTGTATTTCATTGTAATTTATTATGCTTCAGTTTCATTGTATTTTTCCATTATTCCTATGTGTAAGATGTACATGATATGGAACTTGATTTACTTTGATGTACTTGATATGGAACTAATTTGATAAAAAAAATTATTGATGTGTTACATTATGTTGTAATTCTTTCTTTTTTTACATTACAATATTACGATATATAAATATATATAATTTTTTTTTGGGGGGGGGGGGGCACTGATAGGGTTTGGCCTAGGGCCCACAAGCAAGTAAATCCGGTCCTGATCAGATGGGAACATTAACCCTACACTGCATGTTGAAGAGTACATGGAAACGAGAGTTCGTGAACTTTGATAAAATCTTCTCATCATCATCTATAGAGAACAAACTGATTGAAGGCCTCTCAGAAAGGCGGAAACACCACGAGGTTACTCGAACAAAGCATGTCCCGCAAACTCACCAACTGATGTATATCTTCCACCGCCCTTTGTGCGGAGCATGCAAGGAGGCACCTCTGGGTGCTCGGCCTCGTCGATCGGAAGCTCATGTTTTTCCCGTCAGCATTTTCTTGCAAAGCGCTCCGCAAGCTGCTTTCACCATAGAAGTGTGTCAGGACATTGCCCTACAGACCAAGCAGCAGAGCCCTGTGGCCTTAAAAGAGACGTGAACATGAGAAAACCTTCTTCGAGCCTGGACAGGTACGTGCTGATGTGAATTATTCGTGGCTTCATAACCATCATTCCGCTTGAGGGTTCTCATAGCCTCTCAAAACTTAAATTATAACGTGCCAATTCATCCGTACCATCTGATCGGACAGCTTGACTTTATCGCCATTGCCAATTGTGCTTAAATGCGACAAGCGTTTAAAACACAGTGAGCTGTTTATTAAGAACCAGACACTCACAGTTGTCTAAGAAACACCGAAGTTTATTTGAGAAACGTATTCATCTATAATTATTATCAGGGAGATATTTTTTCTTCCATATCATATGCAAGGTCCGACTTAATACAATGGAAAAATGTCGAACAGTTATGGAGAGTCTTGTTGTGCTGGACGAGGATTCAATGCGAATTGAGGTCGTCCTGCAGTGGGACTGCAATAGGCTGGTTTAGGGCATTTTTAGGATGTGATTAATGAGAACCAAAAACGATGTCCTCTCTTCATAGTTGAAATGTCGTATGACGTGCACTTCATTTTGGGATTTTTCAACGAGAGCATATTTTGTAGCTCGTACAGGTTGTTTTTCCTACTGATTGAAGCCAATCTCATAGTAAAAACTGCTTTGTAGCCATTATGTTCCACTACGATAAGTAAAGGAGGAGTGGAGAGGAGATTGGGACCATACTCTGTGCACAGCATTGGTGCTGCTGAAGCAGTCTCCTTGGCTATTGGGGACAATCCTGGATGTGTCGCTACTCCGACACAGTATACCAGCATGCTGGCACTCATTTTGCCGACCTCGGAAGGATGACGAGACGAGTTAACCCCACCTGGTATTAATTCAACAGCTGAGCTGGATTTCAACTCAGGACCCTCGGATCCAAAGCCCACCACCCTAACCATTAAGCCAACACCAGGCATATGATAAATAAAGACGGTTCATAATTATCTTAACTATGGGTCTCTAGTTATCGAAAGTCATCCCAGTGTTTCACAGGTAGTGTGAGTCATCGATGTGCGTGCTGTCCGTCGAATGGACTTTAAATGGAAATCCCGTCTGCCGGCATTTGTTAGTGGACATTAAAGATTTCACAGTGTCCTTCGCAAAGAGTCTGCGAGCTATCGCCAGTACCATGAACATATTGTTGCGGTTGAGGAAATCCGCAAACCACCATTCAGGTCCCGTAGGTGAGATATCTCTGTAAGTACATGTGTAGTTAGCCCCAAACCCATTGTTTAGAGGGAATAAATGTGATTCATTCGGGCTGCGACCCTTCAAGATAGCCGTTTTTCTGTTCTATCTTTATTTTGAACCAACCACGTCTCAACCGCTATCACACAACAACCACCAACCGCAACGCCGCTTCACAACAACAACGCCAACAGCCACGACATTTACCTTCACAACTCGCTCTCGCAAACATCGCATCACCACCATTCCAAGCGTCGCCATGGCCATAAACCACCACAATAAACCCTCCACCACCTTCATCTCTCTTCCTTCTGCCGCCATTCCCGCACCGCTTGTGGACACCGAGCGTCAGGCTGTCCTGGACTCGTACAGGGCGCGCGGTGAGCCGCGGGTACAAAGTGCTGCCTTTCCGAGGAGAAGTCGGATCAGGAATGATACACGCCCACTTCTGATCTGTCCAATCAGCAAGCGCGGGGCGATTTGTCCCCGCCTCCAGGCGCGTCGGAGTAGAATCGATATATGCAAATTCGAGGATCAGGGGAGATTCACGCCCCTTTTTCTCCGTCCAACGGGCGAGCGTGGCTCCACTCCCGAGCTCGTTCTGATCCAGAAATTTGCATATTGCATATCCTACACCACTATAAAGCGCCGAGCACTGGGCGAATTCAGTCATTTTTGGGCTCGGGCGAGTTGGAGAAGTGTGGCAGCGGCAGAGAGTTTTGGGCTCGGGCGAGTTGGAGAAGTGTGGCAGCGGGAGAGTTTTTCGGTCAAGGGAGTTGGAGAAGTGTGGCAGCGGCAGAGTGTGGCAGCAGCAGTCAAGACGGGTCTGGAGGAGAGTCAGTCTGTCGGTGTTCGGAGTCTGTCGGGGAGCTGCAGAGAGGGGAAGCCGGGAGCGCGGTCGAGGTCGCAGTGGAGTCGCTCGTCGCGGGACCCAAGCAAGCCAGCTATCCTCTTTCCCCAGAGCATCAACAATTCCCCCCTTCCCCCCCTTGCTGAGATAGTGCGAAAAGGGGGCCCCGTTCCCACCCCACTCCAAGCAGTGCCAACGAAACCCGCGAAGGAGCGCGGAGTCGGGGCACCGCCGCCACATTTGCGGCTCATCACAAGACGGCTAGGCTCCACCCGGTCTCGCGGCCCACAGGCCCGTCTGTCCCCTTGTATTTGAGGGTGGCCCTTTTCTTTTACTTTTGAGTATATGTGTTGTCGGCGCCGTCTGTAAAGTAAAACTTTGTAAGTGTTGCCGTGTGCTCGCGTAGTCGGTAGTATCTCTGCATTGTTGTGTTTCTTTCGTTGCAATTGCTTTTGGTGCATAATTGTTGTAATTGTATATGTGTGCTTTCCGTTTGCCGCGGAATAAATGTGCCTCATGTTGAACTGTTTTCCCGTTTCGCTTCGTCTTTTCTTTAATTGAATCTCTATCTTACTTCACGTAAAGGGTTGGTAGTGGGCTTAATACGCCCGATAATTAATCGGAACCGTCAAGGTCGACGATATAACACCGCTCGGTTATCCCGATAGTACGGAACGGGTCGCTTCAGTGGCCCGTGTCCGGAGTCGACCTGCGGCGAGGTGCGATCGCCCGGTCTACCCTCCGTGTGGGTACTTAGGTAGGTCGAATTTGGCGAACAACCCTATCCCACGCGGGGGGCCGATTGGCACGATCGTGGTGAGGCCGAAAGACCCACCCGTGACTAGTTCCCGGCGTTAGTCCGAGAGGGTCACGACAGCATTGTCCGTCCGGTGGGCGACATGCCACGATTCGAGTTACGTGGCCGCTCGCACGCCGGCGGGCGCGAACTTGCAACAATATTACAAATTCCTGACCTAACCAGTAGAGGGCATTACATCAGTGGCACAGCCATGCCCTCAGCCAACGATGTGACCCCATAGCCTTGTGCTGCATACAAACGAAGAAGGAGTTATTGGAACATCCTTGTAAAATATACAACCTGTCATGAAGTTTGGGACAATATATTTACTAGGTACAAAAAAATGCAAGAATTTCAACTCCTCATCCCTTCCCATATGTCCCCTCTTTTCTCCTCCCCCACTCCCTCCCCTTACTGATTCCATTCCTTTCTAACCTCCAGTTCCTTTTTTGCACCCCTCTTACCACACTCCTCTACACTCCCACTTTATGTCTTCTATCCTTTCTCCTCTTCCTTTTCTCAATTTTAATTCATTCACTGTTGCCCCCGATGCACTATCCCTCTTGTTCTTTTGTAATTGAAAGGTGGTGCCTTTGGGATGCAATCTCTTAAGTGGTCTTTGGCATGCTTTCATACCGGTGTTAATTTACAAGCATTTTTGCAAGTTCTTTGTGTGTATTTACTTTGTTTATGCACTTTTGTAAAACTTGCAAGTTACATAGTTGCATCAGGATAAAATGCAGTGACCAGCCAAGTTTGCTGGCGCAGCAATTCTATTTGTTTTGACCGAATATTCTTGCTGAGGCAGCGTGTGTTGTCAGAAAGTCATAATTCTGAACACTCACCTAACTTTTTCCCAAACTCACTCACTCATTCAATAAAATTACTGGGTCACACTCGAGTCAGATCGAGTGATCAATCACAATCATCTACATATATAAAACAGTGTGTATTTGTGCATTTGTCTGTGCCCCTTTATTAGGACGATGTAAGAAGGGTTATAAAGGCTAATCTTTTAACACGACTATGTGTTCACTACGGTCTATTTTTCAGGATTAAAAAACAAAAACTTGAAAAAACATTTTTCATAAAAGAGTAATTACGTGTTTTCCATTGGAAATGTAGATGGTGACTTGTAACTGGGCCTCATGGGTGGTGTGCAGAAGAATTATTTAAAATAATAATAAATACAAGGTGCAGGGAGGTGAAATTTGCTGCATGTGATGTGTCATGTGTAATGTGCTCTGCATGTGACACTAGGCTGAGGCTTTAAACTTTGGCATGGTTTATTTTCCTTGTGGCCACTCTTGTGATGGGGAAAGCTGTGATAAAAGAGGAAAAGTAATGATAAAAAACCATGAGTAATGTCTTGGAAAAAAAAAAATATATAAATATAAATATATAAGTATTATATATATATATATATATATATATATATATATATATATATATATATATATATATTATATATATATATATATATATATATATATATATATATATATATATAATATATGATTATATGTCAGGCGTTGTGGCATGCACCTGTAATCCGGCTACTCGGAGGCTTGGGTTGGAGGATCGCTTGAGGACGGGAGCTCTGCGCTGGGCCGTGCGATGAGAGGGTGTAGTGCATCCCGGAATCATGGCGAAACCCAATCCTTATCCCTGTGTCATAAGAGGTGACTAGGGTTACGTCAGGAAGGGCATCCGGCGTAAAACCTGTGCCAAATCAGTATGCGGATCATAACGGATGATCCGCTGTGGCGACCCCTAACGGGAGCAGCCGAAAGACGAACAACAACATATATGATTATATGTATGTAGATACACTCGGTGTACAAAACATAAAGAACACCTTCCTAATACTGAGTTGCACCCCATTTTTCCCTCAGAACAGCCTCAATTTGTCAGAGCATAGACTCTTGCAAGGTGTCAAAAGCGTTCCACAAGGATGTTGGCCCATGTTGATTCCAATGCTTCCCACAGTTGTGTCAAGTTGACTGGTAGTGGATCTCCACGCCAATTAACTTGTTCCATCTCATCCCACAGATGCTCATTTTGGATTGAGATCTGGTGACTGGGCAGGCCACTGCAGGAAGTTGAATTGACTGTCATGTTGATAGAAGCATTCCTGGACAATGCTAACCTTGTGGCATGAGACATTGTCCTGCTGAATAAATCCATTCCCAGATGGATACACTGTTGCCGTGATGGGATGCACCTGATTGGCAATGACGTTCAGATATCCTGTGGCATTCAAACGTTGCTCCACTTTTATCAAGGGCCCCAATGTGTGCCATGAAAACACCCCCCACACCATCACACCACCACCACCAACCTGCAATGTTGACACATGGCATGATGGATGCATGTACTCATGTGGTTTTCTCCATACACTAGTCCTCCCATCAGCGTGAAACAGCAGGAACCGAGATTCATCAGACCAGGCAATGTTTTTTCCAATCCTCCAGTGTCCAGTGTTTTTGTTCCTTTGCCCACTACAACCGCAGGTTCTTGTTTTTTGCTGAAAGAAGTGAAACTCTGTATGGCCGTCGGCTGCTATACCCTATTTGTGTCAAGGTACTACGAGTTGAGCATTATGTTATGGGTCTTTCGGCACCAATGTTCTAATGGACTGTCAGTTGACTAACTCTGCGCAATTAGGGTCAGCCTCCTTTGGCCTCTTTCATCAATGAGCCATTTGCAACCACTGGCCTGTCTTTGGCTGGATGTCCTTTGGGTGGTGGACCATTCTTGATACACATGGGAAACTGTTGAGCTTAAACCCAGCAGCGTTGCAGTTCTTGACACACTTAAACCGGTGTGCCTGGCACCTACTACCCCATTCAAAGGCACTTGAATATTTTGTCTTGCCCATTCACCCTCTGAATGGCACACATACACAATCCATGTCTAAATCGTCTCAAGGCTTAAAAATCCTTCTTTAACCTGTCTCCTCCACTTCATCTACACTGATTGAAGTGGATTTAACAGGTGCAATCAATAAGGGATCATAGCTTTCACCTGGAATCACCTGATCAGTGTATTTCACGGAAAGAGCAGGTGTTCCTAACGTTTTGTACATTGAGTGTATGTTGTCAAAAGATTCATTTCTCCAACCTCAAGCATTAACATGACTTTACCATCACATTGATGAAATTTCACACTGGTTGGGATGATCAGCACACAATCACACTGTAGTGCCTCCACCACGTGCCATGGATTGAACCCATTCAGATGATAAATATCTTAGCCCCTGGCTGTGTAGAGCGAGTCTGTAAGATTGCCAAAGAGGATGAGCTGACAGACTGTCTTGTGAGGGAGTAGCCATCCATAACACCGCTTAACTGGAATGGTGACTATGAACTTGGAATGGAGATCTTGTGGGGGGAATCCACTCCACGTTGATGACTGTCACAGGCCCGTCGCTAGGGGTGGGGGGGGGCATTTGGGTGCAATGCCCCCCATGGCGCATCTGGTGCCCCCCCCACTTGTACGCCACCCATTTATGCCCTGTTGCACCCTGTGAACAACTTAGTGTTTAAGGACGAGCGTCCACTGTGACCTTGCTGTTTAAGAGTTCACCTGTGTGAACTAAAACCCTTATTCCAGATGTTCAGTGTGGTGAATAATTAGGCCTTCTTGGATAAACTGTTCTTTACTAATATCCTTCTTTGAATAACAGTCAAGAGATAAGTGTGCGCTTCCCAGCGCATCTCCAAAAGCAATTGGCAAGACAATACAGTCCAAGCCCACAAGATGAAAGATAATAACATAAGCACCAACGTCAGCAGCCAAGACCTCGTGTCGAATGTCGATGTTGTGGGTGGTTATGTACACCGTGGATCATTTAGTTTTAAGGAATAACCAATCAGCGTCTTCGATATGGAGACCCTATTGAGCAGGTTACCTGATTGGTTGTAAGTTAGGTATAAATGTAATACAGTCATAATATGATAATATGATTAAGGAAAAGACATAAATTTACATTATTAAAGATGAAGTGCACGTGCACCACGTGACCTTCACAACCCGTCAACCCTCCATCTTACAAAAGTAATTTTATAATAAAAATTAAAAAATATTTGTGTGTTTGCAATCCTGCTTACATTTGAAATTATGCAGATAAAACCTGTTTTTGGTGGATGGATCATTTAATAAATAAAACCGTCAACCGTCAAATCTGGCGAGTCGTGAGATTAGTGACGCGAGTCACGAGGGACGAATCACAGAGCATGAGCTCGCAGCAGGAGAAAAAGATGGATATTCAGATTATAAATATCTTAGCCCCTGGCTGTGTAGAGCGAGTCTACGTGGATGATGAATATTCGTGAAGTCTATGTGAAGAGCGTGGATGATGGATATTCGAAAATGGCTCAGAAAAGGAAAAAATGCAAGCGACAAAAATGAAGAAGATGATGAAAGACATGTTGTGGGAGGAGGAGGAGGAGGAAAAGACGATCATGTCGATGAAATACCGACAGAAGCTGGCCAACCTGGCCAAGCCAGCAACGTCAGCCCTGCGGCTGTAGCCCCAGTGCAGACAGCCGAGTTTCCATGCTCGGCGGCGGCCTCGGGATCGGCTGTGACTGTCAAGCCGTTTCCCGATGATCTTGGAAGTGAGAGACCGAATCGAGTTATTCTACAGCGGTACCCTGACCATCTGTTGCAGAACAAGAGTCGCTCGTTTGTGTCCTCGTGGTACCAGACTAATGAATGGCTGGAATACAGTGTGCAGACAGATTCAGCATTCTGCTATCCATGTAGGAAGTTTAACACCGCACGCGGCCCAGTGGACTCCACTTTCACAGTGCGAGGCTACCGGAATTGGAAACATGCCATGGAGAAAGGCAGGGGGTTTCACAAACACGCAACTTCAAAGGAACATTTAACTTGTGTTTTGAGGTGGAAGGAGAATGAGAGGCGCATCAATTGTGATGAGGAGATTTCCACACTCCTCAATGCTGACCAGCAAAATTGAAACCGGTACTATGTGTCTGCTCTTATAGATGTTGTGGGATTTCTCGCCGAAAATCAGATACCTTTTAGAGGGAGCCTTGATCATTTTGAGGATATGTCAGACGGGAACAGTGGGCTCTTCCTCTCGCTTTTAAACTACACACTCAAAAAAGACACCAAGCTAGCTGAAATAATAAAGAATATCCCACGAAACGCAAGCTATAACAGTCCGGAAATGCAGAATGAACTGATCTGCACATTGAGTAATGTTGTGACGGATGCCATCGTGGAAGAAGTAGGCACGTCGTGGTTTACCATCAAGGTGGATGGGACGAGGGACCCCACTGAATGTGAGAACATATCAATCATCATTCGCTTTGTATCGGCATCAAATGAAGCAATAGAGCGTCTACTCACAATAGCTACAGCCGACGCTGGAGATGCAAAAACATTGACAGACCTAATAATTGCAGAGCTGACAAAAACAGGACTTGACACGTCAAAAATAAAAGTCAGGTGTACGACGGGGCTTCAGTAATGGCTGGGAAGCACGGTGGGGTGCAAAAGTTGTTGCAAGAGATATTGGAAAGAGAAATCCCCGATGTGCACTGCTTAAATCACCAACTCCATCTGGTAGTGCTGGCAGCAGAGAAAGCTGTCACTGATTTCCTCGGGGTTTGTTGTTGCCTGTACAAATTCTTCAGAAAACCCACTGTTGCTGCACAGTATAAAGGTGAGTGGTTAAAACGACTTCTTGATCAAAGGTGGACGGGACATTTAGCCACCGTGCCTGTGATCATAGGATCTTTTAAGGATATCACATCCTAACTGTCGGAGATTGATGCAGAGCGCGCCTACGGTGCAGAGATGAGGATGGAGGCTATTGGGCTTTTGCGGGAAGTCTCTGGGCCTGCCTTCATGTTCATTGCTATCTTTGTACAAAAACTGCTGATGTTGTTAAATGGCCCTAACAGACGCTTGCAGGCAGAGGACATGGACTTGCTAACGGGGTTGGAACTGGTGGCGAGTGCTACAGAGTGCGTGAAGAAACTCCACTCTGAGGATGAGTTCACTGATCTGTGGAACAAGGTCAATGATGCTTACACTTCTACACCTGCACCACCAAAACGGAGACGCACAATGCATAAGAACTTGGAACAGTTTGTAGTTTTGGAGACGACAGGACAAAACAACGACAATGACAAGACGGAACTGCAGAGGGTTTTTTACAGCGCAATTGACACTGTGCTTGGTGAGATCGCTCAGCGCTTCAGTGAGCGCAACACACAACTCGCCCGTTCACTCGCTGCCTTGAATCCTGAAAATGGCACGTTTTTGGATCCCCACTTGCTCCAGCACATCATGACATTAACAAAGTCAACCATCAGTGAAACAGAGTGTGTGGTTGCAAAGCAGTTTATTCGCTCACAGACAGAAAAGCAGCCAAACGAGAGATGGACAACACAAAAACTCCTCTCAACATACCACAAAACGCTGGAAGCCATGCCAAGTGTAGTGACTGCTATGAGACTTGGACTAACATTTGGTGCGTCCACTGCCATGTGTGAAAACTCATTCTCAACATTGAGGAATGTCTTCACTGACCATCGACGGTCCATGCGCCATGCACGCAAGGCACAACTGGTACGGCTGGCCTTCGAGAGAGACCTCACACGTAAATGCCTGAATGAATGGAAGGAGAAGGTCCTCAGAAGATGCCACACTGAGACACGTCGCATGCAGCTCTTCTGACAGCGAATACAGTGGTATAAAAACTATACGAGGAGTTCAGATTGTGTGTATGACTGCTGGTGATGCGTGTGTGGTTGCGGTTGCAGTGTGGTTGTGGTCAGCAACCGCCGTGGTCAGCTGCTTTGTACTTCTGATGTTTAAGTTAAATGTTGTGTTTGGTGCTTTGCATATCCCATATCTAGTGCTTTGTGCATAACCTTACCTCTGTGTAATTGACTGCTTTAAATACGGACCTTGTGGTATCTTCAGGCTGGTCATATTTGCTGTTGATAGTTTCACGTGATGATCGCAGGTCACTACCGACTGTATCTTATTTCATAGTGCACTGATTCTGGTGCCAACCTCCCCCGTTTAGTCATTGTATCTCTGGTATATTAATTTTCTAATGCCAATTCTTCACAACACCTTGTATAAGTTCACCTGAATTGGAGCCAATTGTCTAATCATTGAATATTTGCATTGTGAATGTGCCAGTTTGTTGCGGCTCTCCTGCATTCGAATAATTTTAGGCCAAAAACATCGGAACATATTAAATCTAGCTGAGATCAATTTGGTTAGTATGCGACGGCAACCTCATTATAGATATGTCAATGCTGCATGAATACAATAGTATTCCGGGTTATCAAAAATATTAAATATAATAATTGTGCCCCCCCCATCCAGTTCATATTCCCCCCTTAATACTGAGTCCTGGCTACGGGCCTGGACTGTCAGGAAACCATAAATGTGTCCATGGATTGATTGATCAGGGGGTGGGCTGACAATCCTGCAAAAATGGTTTCTCGACCCATTGTAACCTCACTTATGCTGTGTGGTCAGCAGTGTGGTAGCTGTCACTACATTAGGCAGTGGGCAATTCTACTTTTGTTTTTCATGGACCATCCAAACTGGTTTACCCACTTAATGTTATACATATATATATATATATATATATATATATATATATATATATATATATATATATATATATATATATATATATATATATATATATATATATATATATATATATATATATATATATATATATATATATATATATATATATATATAAAGATCCACCCACATCTCTCACCTGTGAATGGAGGGAATAGCCAATCAGCACTCATGTAATCGACTACACCCAGGTGGCTAGGATTATATAAACGATTGACCCCCTCCCACACTCCTCCAACCGAATAAGCTGCGTAAAGCAACCCAAGAAGACTTGCACAACATAAGTGCTATGCTGTTTCGAACCCTTTCCAGAGTTCCTCAACAATTATAAAGACGTTCACACATAGTACACACATCAGAATCCCAAAGCTACACACCCCCTCAACTACACGCATCAGTTTCATCACTTATTGGCGAATCATCAGTGATAGTGTATACAGCAATGCATATCAACGAGGCTCCGAAGCATGGACCACGTGGAAACGTCGAAAGCAGTCAACAAATAAATAAATTATGACCCACCCACATCTCTCACCTGTGAATGGAGGGAATAGTCAATCAGCTCTCACCTAATTGATGACACCCAGGTGGCTCGGATTATATAAATGATTGACCCCTCCCACACTCCTCCAGCTGAATAAGCTGCTTAAAGCAACCCAAGAAGACTTACACAAGGTAAGTGCCACACTGTTCCGAACCCTTCCCAGAGTTCCTCAACAACTATAAAGACGTTCACACGACAATCCCAATGCTATACTCCCCCTCAGCTGCCAGACTGGTTTCATTACTCATTGGTGAATCATCAGCGATAGCATAGACAGCAATGCTTTATTTATTTATTTCTTGACTACTTTTGACGTTTGCACGTGGTACATGCTTGGGAGCCTCATTGGTCTGCATTGCTGTACATTTATAGATGTATATCTATACATATGTATGTTTATATTAGTATATATATATATATATATATATATGTATGTATTCACCTGTTCACATCACCCTTGAAGGGAAAAAAGCTTTGTATTGTGTGAAAAATAAACAATAACAGTAGCCAAAGGGGAAGTAAAGACAGGATGGAAGGGTAAAGTAAGGGGTGGGTGGTGGGGGAAACGGAGTGAACGAAGTTGTGTGGGATCCAGAAGAATGATTAATTGTTTCAGGGTATTTTGCATAGAATAGGCGAGTTATTGCTGAAACCTTGAACAAATAACAAAGTACAGCATATCACCTTCAGTCAAACGTCAGTCCTGGGCAGCTTTGTCACAAAACACTTGGACCACAAAACCTTTTCTGACTGATCCCACAAGAAGGTGGGAATAATTGGAGTTGGAAAGTTGTTGTCGTAGTCATCAAACATGGACAGAGACTGAGATGAGTAAGAGCTGACTTATACAGACTTGACTCCAAAATGAATGAAATGTCCTAGCATGTGCAGTGAGTGCACTCAGTAAGTATTCACCATCCCTTGACTTTTGTCATATTTTGTTGTATACAGCCTGAATTGAAAATAGATTAAGCTTAAATTTTTTGTTACCAATCTCCACAAAACACCCCATAATGACAAAGTGAAAACATGTTTTCGAATTTTTTACAAATCAATTAAAAATGAAAAGCTGAAATACGTATCTTGCATCAGTAAGTATTCAACCCCCTGAGGCAATACTTTGTAGAAGTGCCTTTGGCAGCGATTACAGCTTCGAGTCTTCTCAGGTACGTGTGTATCAGCTTTGCACATCTGGATTTGGGGATTTTATTCCATTCTTCCTTGCAGATTTGCTCAAGTTCTGTCAAGTTGGATGAGGAGTGTCAATGAACAGCAATCTTCAAGTTTTTCCACAGATTATCAATGGGATTCAAGTCTGGGCTTTAGTTGGGCCACTCAAGGACTTTCACGTTCTTGTTCTGAAGCCATTGCAGTGTTGCTTTGGCAGTATGCTTGGGGTCATTGACCTGTTGGAATGCAAATCTTCACCGCTGTCTAAGGTTTTTTTTTACTCGGAAGCAGGTTTTCCTCAAGGATTTGCCTGTATTTGGCTCCATTCATTTTTCTGTCTATCCTTGCAAGCCTCCCAGTCCCTGCCATTGAAATGCCTCCCCATAATATGATGCTGACACCACCTTGCTTCATAGTAAAGGTGATGCTAGATGGGTGATGAGCTATGCTCGGTTTCTGCCAGACGTAGCACTTTGGATTCAGGCCAAAGAGTTAAATTTTCACCTCATCAGACCACAGTATCTTTTTCCTCATGCTCTCAGAGTCTTTGACGTGCCTTTTTACAAACTTCAGGCATGCGGTCATGTGCCTTTTTCTCACGAGTGGCTTCCGTCTGGCCACTCTCCCATAAAGCCGACATTTGTGAAGTGCTGCAGAGACTGTTGTCCTTCTGGCAGATTCTCCCATCTCAGCCAAGGAAGTCTGTAGTTGGATCAGATTGGTCATTGGGTTCTTGGTCACCTCCTTGACCAGGGTCCTTCTTGCCCGGTTGCTCAGTTTGGTGGGACGTCCAGCTTTAGGAAGAGTCTGGGTAATTCCATATTCTTTCCATTTCCTAATGATGGAGTTCACTGTGCTTTTGGGAACTTTCAACACTAGAAATTGTTTTAATCCCTTCCCCACATCAATGCCTCCTCACAATTCTATCTCTGATTTCTACGGACAGTTCCTTGGATTTCATGGTCGAGTTTCTGCTCTGACATGCACTGCCAATTGTGAGACTTTATAGAAAGGTGTGTTTCTTTCTAAATCACGTCCAATCAATTGAATTGGCCACAGGTGGATTCCAATCAACTTGTTGAGATATCTCAAGGATGATCAAAGGAAATTGGATACACTTGAACTCAATTTGAGGTGTCATAGCAAAGGGGTTGAATACTTATTGATGTAACAGCTTAACAATGTTCATTAATTTGTAAAAAATTCTGAAAACACGTTTTCATTTTGTCATTATGGAGTATTTTTGGTCGATCGCAAACAAAATTTTAAATTTAATCCATTTTAACTTCAGGCTGTATCTCAACAAAATGTGACAAAAGTCGAGGGGTGTGAATACTTTCTGAAGGCCCTGTACTGTACAGTGTACATACCACAATTAATATGAAATTATTCCACCATTTCAACACTTAATTATCACCTTTCAAAATCTGTACAAAATCATAATCATTTCAAAGCATCAATGATAATTTAACAGCAGATTAAGCAGCTAAGTAACTGAAAAGACATGTTATGGTTATCCGTTACAGATGGAGATCTCAAATGTGTTTGGACATTTGTTGTGTTATTTCTGTGATTACATAAAGGTGAAGTAAGCTTTCTTGCTCCTCAATGTAATATCTGCTGTTCATCTCGTGTGCTTTCATTGTCACTTGAATCAAACCTTTTTTGAGTGTAAATGCGTGTGTTTGGCGCCTCCTGGTGTAACTTCGAGAGGCTATGATCCTTATTGGAAAACAGAATTGAAGTGATATTAATGGCTCTCTTTGTAATGTGCATTAAAATGCACTTTCCTTATCTAAAAGTGATATTTCAATTTATTGAATAATATTCTCAGGAAAGGCCTTTCAGTTTATTAAACTCTCATTGAAGGACAGTATGGTCTGAACACCCCATTTGTGTCAAAGCAGAAAAGCTGAGCAGCACTCGGCAGTATCAAGCCCAGTGATCACTTGGATAGGATAATGAAGAATGCCGAGTGTTGTAGGGTCCTGATTCGGGTTAGCTCTCCTGGTAGCATGTTCAGTCTTGAGCAGTCTTGTACTACATTTGGTCTCATGTGTAGTTAGACTTAAAAGTGCTGCCCTAGTGAAGTGTCCAACGATTTAAGGTGTTTGGTGTCTTGCTGAATTATTTTGTTTGAGGGACAAGGATTCTCAAAGCACTGAGATGTGATCCCCTAACCCTCATTCATAAACTTCATCTTGCGTTTGCGGTGTTACTTCTGCTTGCTAAGCTTATGCCATTGCCATCATGTAAAAGTGTACCACCATTGGCACCATGCTCGGTGTACCCCAATGGGTACCATGCCCAGTGCACACCAATCATGATTGCAGTTATGCCCCTGGGAATGATGCAATACTCACATGCTGCCCACATATTAGTGTTTCTACTTCTCCTACTTGAGCCCAAGAGATTTCTCATTTTTATCCCGCCCCCCCGGAGGGAGGGAGCGGGATATTGTAATCGTCCGGTTTATTTGTCTGTCTGTCTGTCTGTCTGTTAGCAACTTTACAGCAAAACGGCTTTAGCAAACACTATCAAATTTAATCCGCAGGTGGGCAATGAACCTTGAACGACCCCATTAACTTTTGGGTCCAATTGGATCAAAGGTCAAGGTCACAAAAAGGTCAAAATCGTTTTTCGCTCATAACTTCGTCAAAATGATCTGATTTACTTCAAACTAAGCTTATAGTGAACCTTATTCTATTTGTCACTTATAATCCTACCCACTCCTATAGTGAAAAATACATATTTGTGAAGATCGGTAGGGTCCGAAGTTTTGGGGGTCATGGCCATCGGTCAAAATTACAAATTTTCCATTAAAACTAAAACATGGTTACGAAAATACAACTTTACGGGAAAACGGCTGGCTCAAACACTGACAAATTGTATCCACAGGTGGGTAATGAACCTCGGACGACCCCATTAAGTTTTGGGTCCAATTCGGTCAAAGGTCAAGGTCAGGTCACAAAAAGGTCAAAATCGTTTTTCGCTCATAACTTCGTCAAAAATGATCCGATTTACTTCAAACTAAGCTTATAGTGAACCTTATTCTATTTGTGACTTAAAATCCCAACAATCCTCTCGTGAAAATGCATATTTGTGAATATCGGTAGGGTCCGAAGTTTTGGGGGTCATGGTCATCGGTCAAAATTACAAATTGGCCTTGAAAGGTCAACATCATTTTACGGTCATAACTTCGTCAAAAATGGTTTAATTGACTTCAAATTAAGACTAAAATATTCCTTATTCTATTCCTTGTAATCAACATTCAGGTTAAGGATGTATCAAATTTAAATTTGATCCCCAAAATAACTTTATGCCTTAAATGGGCGGGATTTGTTGTGCCTGGTTTAAAACTTTGATCGTTTCATTGATCAATCACAATAGCGTGTAAATATTCGTTAAGCAAACTTCCACCCGACCTCCCCTCCCCCCGAAATCAGCCAGCCCTCTCTTTTCATTGTAATGCTTCAGTGCAGTTGATTCACACTTTTTGAAATGAGTATTCAAACCTTCACACAACTTCGTTGTCACAGTGCAGTGTTGCCTTTCACTCTGCTGTTTGAAGTGATAGAATGCTGGCACTGCACTATTAAATCCTGCAGAGCCTTTTATCACTTCACCTTTATCATTTCCGTTTTTCAACCCCTTAAAATGCTGCTGTATATGCTCTGAATTCGAAGGAGTGCTGCATGTGCAAGGTAGAGTGGGCTTCAACCCCATTAGAGTATTATTGGCCACCGGAAATAATTTGATATCTAACTATGAACGCAAGACCCATAAACTGTGTGACTATTGTTACATATTGATACCTTATTGATTGATGGCATCAATATAATTTTCATTATCATTATCAGCTGCAGAATATTTTCGGGTTCAGTGACTTGACTGTTCCTATCCTAGTGCAGAGCTTGTGATGCAGGAGGCCTCCAAGGTTCACATCACATATACAGTGTTGATTTGTCTGCTGTGTACTTTGTTATTGTAAAATGGAAAGGTGTACTCATGTGTAGTATTATGTACCTGTCCTACATGTAATGCGTGCACAAGACCATTTATTAACACAAGAGATCAATTTTCAAACTGTACCCCCATGATTGACAGGTCATGTCATGTGTCACTTTTCAGAGAGATTAACTTCACTCTGTATTGTTTATGCAGTACTGAAGTAGAATACATCATCTAAGGTCTGTCAGGAAGGTGTAGAGGTCACGTACTCACCTTTGAGCTATAGTCTGGGTTTTATTCCCGACTCAACTATAAACTGTCGGATTAGCACTGCACTGGCAGGACATTGCAGTGCACAGTCCCTCCAATAGACATTAAGCTGGGTATCCCATCTGCTAGTATTACCTGGCAGACATTGAAGATCCCACGGTGTCTTTGGGGAGAGTAGGTGAGTTATCGTCAACTCCTTGAATGAATTCCAAATTCCTGCCTTGTTCAGTTGCACATCAGGCCTGGCCAGCTGGTTTGTGAAAAAAACTTGGTCCAGAAACTTCCCTCTGCCACCCCCACAAGAAGGTGGAACGAATTGAAGGCATTAAAATAAGAAAATACAAAGAATGCATCATACGTATGTAACGAACTACAAATGAAAAAAACTTCAGTCTCATCCGTCTCTAAAGCTTGCGGACCAAACTGAACCATTTCATTGTTCCTTTGACACACCTGTTGTGTTGGACGAGCACACTCTCCCGACCAGGAAACTCAATCGTAGATTGGTGCAGCTTTAAAAACACTGTGGTTTACATCTCACACCAAGATAAAGGAATATTTAGCCTCATTTGCAATATCCTGTGTGTGGCAGTATTTGCACTCACATTTAGCACACCAGCTTCCTCAAATACATGTACATGGACCCTCGAGGAGCGGACATTTACTCATCATTAACAGATAAGTCATATCCTGTGCTTTACTATGACTAACACATTGCAAGATGGCACATTTTCCTTTTCGTGCAACAAGTGAGTAGACACGAGAATATCAGGCTTTAAATAATAATAATAATAATAATAATAATAATAATAATAATAATAATAAAAATTCGGAAGTGGACGGAATCAAGGCAGAAATAGAAAACTAAAATCCTCCATCACATGTACAGAGGAGATGTGGTGAGATGGATCAAAGTGGCATTCAGCTACTAACCTACCAGGCCAAAAAAATCACATCACCAAGTCGAAGATAAATCTGTTGCACGCTTGAAGTCGAAGATGTATTTTACTCACGACTTGTTCCACTGTTTAATGGTTACCTTATGGTAACCTGTCTTGTACAACAGGTCAGTGAGATTGAAAACATGAAGCCAAAGATTATGTCTCATAATAGGTTGACGGAGTTGTCCAGATTTCTCAGTAAATTATTTCCATCTATTACTTCTGTTTTGATTGCCAATAAGGAAGTGAAATCATATGGATGACGCATGTTACGAACCATTTGGTCATCAATAGCAAATGAGTACTGGACACTCAATATTTCCAATGCATAAAAAAATTAATTTATTAATTTGGCTTGTTGGTTTCATCGACACCAAGGCACGGCCATGTCGCCCCCTCAAGGTTTGGACACATAAAATTTGTACAGCATGCAAGTGACAACTCACCTACTCTTCATTAAAACCCCGTGGGATCTTTGATGTCCACGAGCTTAGGCTGCCAGATGGGACACGCAGATTAATGTCCATCTTTTGGAACGGCACACTCTGTGAGGCAACGGCCTGCCTGCAAAACATCAGGGTGACTATAGAGATAGAGATGATATAATTGAGGGAGAGAGATGGGAGGAAGAAAGGAAATAAGTTGGAAGGTGATAGGATCGGGGTGGGCATATGTTGATGGATGGTAGTGTATGAGCCTTTTGTTGGGTGGTGAAGTGAATTCAAAATTTCTACCATTTTTATATCGTCGGACTCGATAATGGATGGACTGTTAGGAAATATGCAAGAGCAAAATTTTGAACCATAACCTGGAGGACATATTGGTTTACAATCCATCAAGACTATACTCTGTGCAGAGCATTGGTGCTGCCTCAAAAGTCTCTTGGGCTATTGGGCATAATTCTGGACAAGTCACCACTCTGACACAGGATACCAGCAAGCTGGTACTCATTTTGCTGACCTCAGAAGGGTAACAGGCTGAGTCAACCCCACCTGGTATTAATTGAACAGCCAAGGAGGATTTGAACTCAGGACCCTAGGACCTCAAGCTCACCACTCTAGTCATTAAGCCAACACCAATCATATATTGGTTTACCATAACGTGGTTTCTGATTGATGTGTACTCACATTAATTTAATTCCAGGCATGATCAGAGTATTCCAGCACCGATGTGACAGCATCTCCCAGCAGTTGTGAGTGGTACTTCTTATCTTTGTGTTTGAGTTTCCTCCACACAGTTTCCTGTTTGTAACATGCTTAGTCAAAGTGGCAAAGGCCACGCCTTAGCCTTATGACTGTCCATCGCACCCATTGCTCGATACCCTCAGATGCTGCAGATATTTCCTTTCGCCACTTTTGGGTCGAACAGCGGCGTGGCCTATTAACGGTGAAGCTCGAAGGCTGCAGTTGAATGTCACAAAATTCATTGTTTTCCTCTCAAAGCTACAGTTCTGAAAATCAAGAATTTTTCACATTGTAAGTTTCATTATTTTAATTTATATCTCGTGATGAAAACTTCTTTTTGGCCTGTTTAAGTTGAGTCAAGCTGTTGAATTCCCCTCTGAGTTCACAGCTCGTGATGCTGGCATGCCATATTCAAATCCAAGAAGAATACGATGTTGATTTGTCCATCATCTCCTCATGTCTTTGTAATTCATGTCAGAGTATGCAAGTGTCCTAAACTTATTGTCCTAGCATGTAATAGTTGTACAAACTCCTTCAGGAGACTTGGATCAGTTACGATTAAAAAAAACGTTTTTTTTTGAATATGCGAAAATATTTTCTCCAAAGCAGTGAAAGCACAACACTGTCCGATGAATAATTTTCCAAGTCATCCAAAAATGTAAGACTAACTGGCAGTTTTCTGAATTAAAAATTATATAATTACAGCACAGAATGCATCTCCTTGAACATGGAAGCAATACTATTTATGTTATGTTGTTGTGTATATTTTCTGTGGTGCAGTGTACATTTGTTATGTTCTTCCAACATTGTCACTGGGAAATGTGTGTTAAGTTTGTTTTTGTTTTTGTTTTCAGCTTTTGACGATCTTGGCATGTTTTGACAGTCAGTAATTTCTTCGATTTTTCGACATATCATGCAACTCGATATTTGTAGAACAATGTCAGCTTGAAAGATTTTTTTGTCCTTTTGTACATACAACTTTATTTGACTTTAAACAGTCACAGCCTAATAATATTTTTGAGAGACTCGCGATGCAATCAGCATTAACAGACATTCACGTGAGGAAGCATGCATTTGTTTGCTTGAATAATTTCTTTGACAAAATTCTAATTTGGGGAAAAACTGTCCTAAATGATGATAGATGACCTATTCATTGGTTCTCTTGACCCTGCATTTGGCAACCATAGAAATACTCTCTTGACATCATTTGCCATATTTTGTTGGTACAGAACCTGTGATGACTCGGGATATTGTCGTCTGGAAGACCGCAATGTAAAGATTATACTGGGTTCTTGTACAAAGGCCCATTTTTTGTGAAAGATATGATGGAAATAGATCTGTGAGTTGGTAGTTTCTCAAACTGGCTGTTTCGTGGAGTATTTCAGGTCTTGTTTTTTTCTCCACCTGGCTGATTTGCTATCAATTCTTATGGTTACTCTCTTGCTAACCCACACTTGGCAGGTGTGAGAAGGCTGCAAAAACAGGAGTTGCGGTATGTCTTTGCCCCGCAATGACATGAAATAATGCAGGAAAATCTTTTTAGGAGTGTCTGTTTTATTTCTTAACCCTTTGAACCGAGCGGCTGTTTTACCAGCCACTATTCAAACCTCCACATAATCTAGTGACCATTTTACCGGCCACTGTTCAGACCTCCATATACCCGAGTGACCATTTTACCGGCCACTATTCAAACCTCCATATAGCCACCCAAGCGACCATTTTACCGGCCACTATTCAAACCTCCATTTACTCAAGCAGCCGTTTTACCAGCCACTATTCAAACCTCCATTTACCCGAGCAGCCGTTTTACCAGCCACTATTCAAACTTCCACATACCCAGGTGACCGTTTTATCAGCCAATATTCAAACCTCCATTTACCCAAGCGACCATTTTATCGGCCACTATTCAGACCTCCGTATACCCTGGCGGCCGTTTTCCCAGCTACTATTTAAACCTCCATTTACCTGAGCAGCCGTTTTTACCAGCCACTATTCAAACCTCCATATAGCCACCCAAGCGACCATTTTACCGGCCACTATTCAAACCTCCATTTACCCGAGCAGCCGTTTTATCAGCCACTATTCAAACCTCCACATACCCTCGTGACCGTTTTATCAGCCAATATTCAAACCTCCACATACCCTCGTGACCGTTTTATCAGCCAATATTCAAACCTCTATTTACCTGAGCAGCCGTTTTTACCGGCCACTATTCAAACCTCCACATACCCTGGCGGCTGTTTTACCAGCCACTATTCAAACCTCCATATACCGAGCACCCAGTTTACCAGCCACTATTCAAACCTCCATACACTGAGCACCCAGTTTACCAGCCACTATTCAAACCTCCATATACCGAGCACCCAGTTTACCAGCCACTATTCAAACCTCCATACACTGAGCACCCAGTTTACCAGCCACTATTAAAACCTCCATATACCGAGCACCCAGTTTACCAGCCACTATTCAAACCTCCATATACCGAGCACCCAGTTTACCAGCCACTATTAAAACCTCCATATACCCGAGCAGCCATTCTGCCAGCCACTATTCAAACCTCCATATACCCAAGTAAAGTGACCATTTTACCAGCCAATATTCAAACCTTCATAGACACGGGCGGCCGTTTTACTAGCCGCTATTTGAACCTCCATATACCTGAGCGGCCGTTTTACCAGCCACTATTCAAACCTCCATACACCCAATCGGCTGGATTTTTCTCCAGGGAGCCCAGGGTGGGGAGTCAAAAGTCCAAGGAGCTCAGGGTTCAAAGGGTTAAACATTTAGAAACAGTATTGCAATTAATGTCGTTTGTTTTGTCTCCATTCATAATATCTATGCTAATTCCATTCCAGTGCTTCACTTGGCCATCCCAGACCAGCAGAAATGTCGTGGGCCTCTGTCATATCCCAGCAGTCCTCATTCAGTAACCTTGAAACTCCAGCCTGGCCATCCCACTCTGTATCAATGAGCCCTGGTCCGACTTGCCAAGGTCACAGGGTTTCTCCATTCCTCGCCATAAACCTACAAGTCTCAGCACGTCTTCCTCATGCACAGCGACCATCACCATTGTTAAAGGTAATGGCTGAAGATACATATATGAGGGCATTCAATAATTATACTAAGGATAAACTCACAGTATTGGAAAACATGCCAAACATTTTCTGTTTTTTCAATATATAATAAGAAAATATGGAAGTATAATGGGAATATAGAAGCTACACTAGATTCTGTGGTGTAATGGTTATAGTGGGGCAACTTAGCTAAATATAGCATAACAATTGTGCATTTTGTGAAGAAAGCACCAAATTTGGCACACTAGTAGCCTAACATATTATGAACAGATTTGGATATTGGGCCATCTCAAAATTTTTGATGGCAGTGGAAAATGGCTGCCACAGCCATCAGTGCTGAATATGAGATGGCCCAATATCCAAATCTGTTCATAATATGATAGGCTACTAGTGTGCCAAATTTGGTGCTTTCCTCACAAAATGCACAATTGTTATGCTAAGTTGCCCCACTATTAGAGTATCTGCACTGAGTCTGGGATGTTGGTGGTTTGAACCCTGACTGAGACATACCAAAGACTTTTAAAACTGTATGTGCTGCTTCCTGGCCTCATGCTCTGCATTAAAAAGGTGAGAGCATGAACAAACAACCATAGATTGGCAACACAAGTGCAGAATTTCATGGGTCTCGTGGCCTCCTCCTGTGTTGAAGTTATTTGTCAGGGAACATTTATTATTATTATCATTATGTGTGTGTATCAGTATAATATATATATATATATATATATATATATATATATATATATATATATATATATATATATATATATGACAGATGGCTGTGCGCTCGTCTGTTCCCTGTTTA